>NC_055698.1:25738547-26338547 GCF_017639745.1 Melanotaenia boesemani
CTGAGGAGCTGTCGCCGCTTTGTGGAGGATGAGCCCCGGGATGACCGCCGGGAACCGGGCGCCTTGGTCTGCGCAGAGCCGGTGGCTGGTGCAGTGTTGGTCGGCTCCGGACCGACAGCGCAGCTGGATATCATCCCTTCGTCAGGAGGCGGTGCCGACAGGACCTCGAAGCGGTTTGATAAAACCAGGGCGGATGTTTTCTTGGTGCGGCATGTTACCTCGGACCAGAGTAGCGATCGTTTAGGTGTGGAGCTGGATGAAGGCCGGGGAGAGGTAGCGAGATCCCATGGCACGGTGTCCTGAAGTGCCGATTTCAGCGAGGCTATGCACAGTGACTGCTGGTGGGCCACATCCAGCAGAGAGTTAAGTATTTCACTCTTGGACCTCAGCTCTTCTGATAGCTTCCGGATATCTTCCCTCAGGCTAGTGATCAGTTTGTCTTTTGGTTCCAAGCAGTTATCCGGAAGGGTAGCCATCTCAAACCGATAGCTAGCAGTGGCTGGGGCTTGTTGACAGCAGCGTTCCCACGCTGTCAGTCGGCGGCTGACAGTAAAAAGCGAAGAACTCGCTGGTTAAAATTAAAAACAATCCTTCTCCACCGTAAAAAGGGAGCTAAACGTTCGACTGGTAAAAGGTTAAAACGATATAAAAAAACCGTTAAAACCAGATAAAATCCACAGTCAGCGGCATTAGTAGCGGTCCGTTGATGTGGCCTTGACTTATGGCGTTGTGAGTGTAGATTAGATTAAGTCATGTGTGCTGGAGCAGGGAAATTTGGAAAACCTGCAGGATTGTGGCTCTCGAGGACCGACGTTGGCTACCCCTGGTTTAGAGTTTTTATTCAACCTCCTTATTCATCAGACCATGATGTTCAGACTCTGTTATAACTTATAACTGAAAATAAAAAAGGGGAAATAAACTGCTGACCTGACATCAGAAAAGTAACATAATTAAATAAATGACAAAATCTTATTATCTATTATAATATACAAGCTACAGAGTTCACAGAAACTCTACAGGTAACTAATAATTTCCACAACAGTCTGTGGCAGGAGGCCAAATTACAGATTATGTAATGTATGAAAACCGTGTTTTCAGCCGGATGCCCAACACTGGTCTGACACATTTCTTATAAGTCTGGACAAAGTGTAACGTTAATTAACATACGTCTTTCAAACTCAATTTTGATAAATGTTGGTGGTGTATTCTCAACAAGAGACAACTGAATAACCTAGGGTCAGGTTGGGTTTTTCCTCCAGCAGCAAATACCGCTAACAAGTGTAAGCATGTGCTAGCTAGCTCAAAAGACACTCTTCTAGCTAACGTTAGTTACCACTTCCAGTAAACCCGTTGGCGAATGCTGCTGTTGGCTGTATAGCCAAAACTAACTATTAACCAAAGCATAACATCACAGTTTTATTGTTGCGACTACCGCCAAATCCAACCAGTTCAAACTGGTCTGTCTGCTAGCCTGACGATGACGACACAGACCCACTGCACATGCGCAAGCGGGTGTCACCGTCACCACAATAAAGGAGGTGACAGACAACTGCCATCTACCAATCAAGTCCTTGAACTATGTTCCAAACTGACGAATCAGACTGGAGTTGCTTCTGTCACTGCCCGTTTACCTTAGAAGCCCGACTAGATGCATGAGCAAACGGGACGCTATCGAACTTCGAAAATAAACTTCATTCCATCACTACCCGCCCCAAGATACACAATTTGCTGTGCCCATCTTTGCATGTGCAAAAACAACTTACAGCAACCTAGGCAAAACTTAAATTTGATTGAGAGTTGATCTTTTAACACTGTATCATTATTCATGCATCAACAATTTTTCAACAGTTAATTGATCAACATTGTTTGGATGTTGAATCAACATTATTTTTCAACTGATATATTTCAGAAATTTTTTATTAGTCATGGTTGTAAAAATAATGTTAATTCGACATACAACAAAGAATTGTTTATATTTCCATGGTGAATCCATGGTGAGTTGACAACACTACTTCAACTATTTTGTGTTCAACGTTGTTTTAAAATTGAATCAACGTTTTTTCATAAACTGACATTATTTCAACCACATTTAAACGTTTAACGTCGGTCGAATGCCAGCTGGGTATTATCACACTTAAATCATCCAAGTTACAGTTGTAATTGTATTAAATCTGTCTACATTATTTCGATGATGTTGTTAGTTAGTAGACTGATATGTTTGAGAACTTAACTTATTTATATTTTACACAGTTTTTAACCAAGCACTGGAATTTCTGATTTCACCTAAAGTCACCACGCCCCTTTCTATGAGATCGTTGAGCCCGCTCCCGCCCCTCCCCTTCTGCTGGCTTTGGCAAACAGTGAGTACATGCCATTTTTTTCTCTCGCTGAAATTATTAATATTTTAATTATAAACAGCTGTAAACGTCCTCGAACATGTCCTGAGATGTTGATGAACTGTAAGCGAAGTAAAATCAGTCCAAGAACGATTGAAATTAATTACTATTTTAACAGTTTTAATCGAAACGGACCGGAAGTACATCCACTTTGCTTCGTCACTCTAGCGGAGATTAGTAGCTAATGTCCCTCGGTTAAATGATTAATTTATAAACTATAAACACGTTTAAACATCTCCTAACATGTCCAGAGTTGTTGCTGAATGGTAAACGATGTAAAATTCTGCCAAAGAATAATCGAAATTTACCATATGAACAAGTATATTTTAACAATCTGAAGCTAGCTAACCGTTCGCGTTGCTAACGCTAACGGACGCTAACGGCTAATTTTAAGATGATAAATATGGGTGTGTCCCAAACGGCGCACTTCTATACTTCGGACACTACATTTAAGTGCTTAGTGCGCTGACACAGAAATTTCAGTAAAAACTCAGTGCACTGAAAGTACCCGAATGCTGCCCTAAACTCGGCCAAAAATCTAGTGCGAAACAATGGACACTACACGCACTAAACGGACACCATCTTGCTGACGTAGCGGAAGGGGAGGGACTCTCAACCAGTTTTTCAGAGCTGGCAGCCACCGACTAAGCGATACCGATGCAGGCGGAGGGTATTTTCAACTGTTGTAAGTATGAAGTTATTTGATCATAATTCTAATATACACTGCAGCATGCTTCTTATCTCTTCTATCCTTGATGACAGTTATGGATCTGATCATTTGTTGGAGGCTGCAGTAGAGTTAGCAACGTAAATGTTAGCAGTTTTATAGCAGATTTCGCGGATGTAGATGGGCTATAAGTGTTAAAAATGATTAATGCTATAGGTTCCGTATGTTTATTCATGATTGTTGAACCTCCAGATTAAGCACTGCAGGGTCTCTGGCGTAAACGAAATGGTCCTTGATCTGAAAACTGATTAGGAAACACAGCTGGTTAGAGAACCGGCCCGTTTCCATGGTACCGCTGACGAAGCCGTAGCTGATTGTACATCACTTTAGATAAGCGCCTGCAAAGTACCCATAAAGTACATAATAATGTTTGCTTTTATATAACCTGCCATTCTGTGTTCACCGTAGGTCACTGTGGCATCAAACTACAGAGCAAGCAGTGGCACTGAGGCATTTACCACCTGCGGGCTACGATGCTGCTGTGGAGAAGAAGAGGTGGCAAGAGAGAAATGTTTTAATAAAAAGTTTAAATAAAATGTTTTCTGTATCCCTGTTTTAGCGTCTTCATTACTGCATTTCATATTTTAAATGATGGTTTCTAGTATAACCGGTTTACTGTTGCCAGACGTGAACGGTATCAGTGTAAACACAGATGAAAACAGATGTATAATGTAACGTACTTTAATTCAGTTAAGATATCTTTGCTTATTTAAAAGCTGTTTTTTAGTGTTTTAAATTGCACTTTATACTAACAAGTATGAGGGAGACATGCAAAGACACATGAATGTGTGCTGATGGTTTCTATTATCAACTGAGATAGATTAATACAGTGGAGGCCGCGGTTCTTTGTTTCACAAATGAGGCCTTTTAAAAGGCATTTAATAGCATAAAAGTATGTTGACACGCAAAAACGTATGTTAACATGATTTTGGAAGAAAAAAAAAGTATATTAACAGAGCGGCGCTGCTAAGCTGGTACGTCACTACCGGTAAGTGCAAAACGTTAGTGCTCAATTTGGATCAGGACTTACCCACGATAGTGTGCACTACAGAAGGTAGTGCTTAGTGCGCACTACACACTACCTTCCAGTGCACTCATGTAAGTGCGCGGTTTGAGACACACTCTATGTCTTCAGCTCATGTTAAACTTAAAAAAATAATTCAAACAAACCAACGAGCAACCAAATTTATTTATCCTTTAACCACAGAGCCGAAGTAACTCTGACCTGGCTAATGGCCGATAGGGAGAAAGCAACCAAATTCATTACTATCCCACTCATAGTAACTATAGTAGCGATTAGCATTATGCTAACTGCTAGCTGTCTGTTAAACCTGAGCTGGTGATAATTAGGTGTGTTTTGTCAGAGGGCGTCATATACAGCTAACTGCTAATGCTATTGTGTCTGGATGGACTAATCAGTCAGAAAACTCTCATTCTCAGTTAAAAGGTTTAATATGCACAGCTGGAAAATTAATAATGTTATAACTGAGTTAACTGCTAAGCTGACATGGACCAAAACATGCAGAGATGAGATGTTTTCTCTGGTGGCACAGACAGGTATGAGGATTTTTACTGAAACCAGAATAAACATAGATAACGAAAGGACTCTACAGTCTAACTGCAGCTGTGTCTTACAGCTGTTTGCTGTCAGTAAAGGTGAGACATACATCAGATTGACCAGATGGAAAATGAATTACTTGTATTTATTACTGATTTTATGTCCACATGACTTTTAACATACTACTCTACACAGAAATAAAATGACTGCTTCAGTGAATTGTTTTTTATGGCCAGGTCATTATTCTGTAAGAACTTCTTTAGAGGAAACGGGTACAGTTAAACTGGACTCCTCATACAGCAGATCTGTTTGAACTGGATTATAATTACCTGAACTGGACTGTATCATTAAAAATGCCCTGAGAGGACCTGCTCATTATCTGGTGTTTTATAAATTAGCTGCATTGAAGATTTTACAGTAAAATAAAATGGAAATGTGGTATAATCAGTATTATGTGTGTGCGCTGGAGTTCTGGCAGACTGACTTCTCTCTGCTCAGATAATAAACTGTTTATCTGTTTTTCTCAGACTACAGAGAGAAACACCTGGTGTTTATCGACTGTTTGGTAAGTATAGACTTACCTGTGATGTCATTAACTCTGTAGTGGCCAGGCTTCAAACACAACATCCAAACGCATTTGTGGCGATCTCTGGAGATTTTAACAACATCTCCCTCTCTGCAACTCTACCAACTTTCCAACAGTTTGTCAGCTGCTCCACCAGAGAAAACAAAACGTTGGACTTATTTTATGCAAATATTAAAAATGCATACAGCTCCTTTGCCCTGCCACCTTTAGGAAGATCAGACCATAACCTAGTTCTTCTCTCCTCCTCCTACAAGCCCATCGTTCAGCAACAACCAGTCATTAGAAAGGCTATTAGAACCTGGTCTAATGAAGCTGAAGATGCTCTGAGAGGATGCTTCGAGGCTACAGACTGGAACGTCCTATGTGAACCTCATGGAGATGACATCAATGCCTTGACTGAGTGTGTGACAGATTATATTAACTTCTGTGTGGACAGCACCGTTCCAACAAGAACAGTGAGGTGCTTCCCCAATAACAAACCCTGGATCACCAGTGACCTGAAAAAGCTGCTGAACATCAAAAAGAAAGCTTTTAGGGATGGAGACAGGGAGTTATTGAAGTCCACACAAAAACAACTTAAAACACAAATGAAGAAGTGCAAGGAGGACTACAGGAAGAAGTTGGAAAGTAAGCTTCAGAAAAACAATGTGAGGGATGTGTGGTCAGGAATGAAGAAGATCACTGGCTTCGGGATAAAGGAGGATCAGACCGATGGAGGTCTGGACAGAGCGAATGAACTGAACATGTTCTTCAATAGGTTTAGCTCACCTCCTGCTTCAACCCCAACTAGCCACACACCCTCCATGAGCCCACAGCTTTCCTGTCACACCTCCACTCTGTCACCCTGCAGCTCAGTCAAGGACCTGGACACAACCTCATCTCCCTCCACATCAGGACTTCCTGAAACCTCCTCTGCCTCCACCTCCACTCTGTCTGTCTCCTGTAACCAAGTCATGCAACAACTGGTGAAACTGAACCAGAACAAGGCTGCAGGTCCAGATGGTGTCAGTCCCAGAGTTCTCAAGACCTGCTCAAAACAGCTATGTCCGATTCTCCAGCACCTGTTCAACACCAGCCTGAGCCAGAAAAGAATCCCGGTGCTGTGGAAAACATCCTGCCTTGTTCCAGTGCCTAAAAAACCACAACCAGCTGAACCAAAAGACTACAGACCAGTCGCCCTGACATCTCACGTCATGAAAGTCCTGGAGAGACTCTTACTGGCTCACCTCAGCAAGCAGGTGAACACCTTTCAGGACCCATTACGGTATGCAAACTGTAATGGGCTTGGGGTTGAAGATGCAATCATATACCTGCTTCAGAGAGCCCACTCTCATCTGGACCAGTCAGGCAGCACTTTGAGGGTCATGTTCTTTGATTTCTCAAGTGCTTTTAATACGATTCAGCCTGCTCTGCTGTGTGAGAAGCTGCAGAAATTCCAGGTGGATCCCTCCACAACCACCTGGATTTATGACTACCTCACAAACAGACCACAGTTTGTGAGACTGAAAGGTTGTGTGTCTGAGATGGTGGTCAGCTGCACTGGAACACCACAAGGGACTGTACTTTCACCATTTCTATTCACGCTGTACACCTCAGACTTCCAGTACAACTCTGAGTTCTGTCATCTGCAGAAATACTCTGATGACTCAGCAGTTGTTGGGTGTATCAGTGATGGACAAGAAGCAGAGTACAGAGAACTGGTCGGTCAGTTTGTGAAATGGTGCGGTGACAATCATCTCATCTTGAATACCAAGAAAACAAAGGAGATGATTGTTGACTTCAGGAGGAACAAGAACACACATAGAAGTGTTTCCATCATGGGAGAGGAGGTGGAGGTGGTGGAGGAATACAAGTACCTTGGAGTTCAGCTGGACAACAGACTTGAGTGGAAAAGCAACACTGAGTACATTTACAAGAAAGGTCAGAGCAGACTCTACTTCTTAAGGAAGCTGAGATCTTTTAACGTCTGCACCAAAATGTTGCAAATGTTCTACAGGTCTGTTGTTGAAAGTGCAATCAGCTTTGCAGCAATCTGCTGGGGCAGCGGCATCAGAACCAGAGACTTGAAAAGAATTAACAAACTGATCAAGAAAGCCGGTTCTGTGCTTGGAGTAACTCTGGAGCCGCTGGAGTTGATCATCAAAAAAAGAATTCTGTACAAGCTGACGAAGATAATGGAAGATCCTTCACACCCTCTACACAACGCCGTGACGAAACAACAGAGTGTGTTCAGTGGGAGGCTTGTTCAAGTCCGATGCAAGACAGAGAGATACAGAAGATCCTTCCTTCCAGCAGCTATCAGGCTGAAGAACAAAGCCCTTAATTAATTAATGTGATTGTTTTACTTTACTAAAAAAAAAAAAAAAAAAAAAAAAAAAAATTACTACTACTACAATATTGAATTTCCCTTTGGGATTAATAAAGTATTTTTCATTTCATTTCATTTCATTTCATTTAAAGCAGTGGTTCTCACAGTTTTAGAAAAAAATGTAAATTAAAATACATTTAGACTGAGAAATTACTTAAGATATTTTTATTTATTTGAGTTATTTGACTGGGACATTGCATTTGTACATTGTCACAAAATATTGTAGCTGATGTCATGCAGAGTTTTTAAGCCAAAGCTAGTTATCAACTCTTGTCCAGCACATTATTTATGAATACATATTGTAATGCTGCAGCTATAAAACCTTCATCAGAAGAGATTCTGTGTTCCTGAGGTTCCTGACTTTAAAACAACCAGAAGAAACCACGGCTTTAAACATTTTCATGTCATGTTATCAGGATTTTACAGTCATGTGAAGCAGACTGTCCATCTTCTTCCAGTTCACAGGTGTAATTTATCAGGACATAATGAGAAGTTATCTGGTTCTCACCAGCTCTGAAAATGAATTTAATACACCATCAGATAAAAACATACACATCCATCTAACCATGCTGTTATTTAATGAACCAAAACATGAAATCTGATGAAGACCAAGTCACATCGATCTTGTCCTGATATGTTAAACCTTAGAAATGAAAGAGTGGACTTTGTTTTACCAGGACTGTTAAATCCAGTGGGTCCTGATGGCCTGAATGGAGTTAAATGTGATGGAAGAAATGTTCAGTTTTAATGGAGTAAAGCTGGGTGATGTCTTAAAAAATGTTCTGATCAATCAGCCTGTTAATGTTGTGTGTTAAGATAATTTTTTACATCTTGGTATCACGAGTAAACCTACAAACCAGTCTAGATGTGGAAAACTCGGAGTGTGTAGTGGTCGGGAAGCTGGAAGCTGATAAGGTATTTTAAAGAGCCAACCGTCTCCAGAGAGCAGAAGATGACCTCAAACTGAAAGTCTCTGTTTTTATTCACGTATGTTCTCCTGAATTCAGCTTTCTTCTGGGAGAAATTCCTGATCCTGGATTTTTTGACTGTTTTTGGTTTGCTGTGAAACAACCCTTCCAAAATCTGAGCCAGTAGAAACAGATGTAATAGTGACATCACAACCAGCTCAGAGTAAGCAGACCCAGTAATCAGAGTAACTAATTTATGTTGACTTGACAAAGTGAAACATGAGTCAGTAAATCCACCATCATGTGATCAGCCAGAGTGACTCAGGCCTAAACTGTAGATTCACTTCTAAACTTAAACATGATGATTTATCCTCTGACTCTCTGTCCAGGTGATCTGCTGAAGCCAGACTCTCCTCACCTGGAGGAAACTCTGTCAGGTAACACAGACAGACCCACAATGAGACACCTGGATGAGCTTTGACTGACATTTCTGTTTCACAGCAAGCTGAAAACAAGCAGAGAGAATCACAGATTACAGGTTTTCACAGAAGAAGGTTCAGTTTTAGGAGGAGAGCAGGATGTTTGTTCAGTCAGTCTGAGCAGGAACAGATCAGACGTGAAGAAGAATATACCTGGATGAAGGTGGAAGAGGAAGATAAATGATTCAGTTTTACTTTATCATCACATCTGGTGCTTGTTTTAAAAGCTGCTTTAGATTTCTGACATGAGATTTAACTAGCAGTCATACAGGCGTCTTCCTCCTTTGTCCAGGTTATCTTAGAGCAGCAGATTTAAACATTTCTTCTTCTCAGGTTTCTACATGTGAACACACTGTGTGTTTCCTGAACTCAGACCTGATCAGACTGGTCCAGTTCTCGGCTGCTGCCTGGATTTAACAGATATGAGGTCTCCCTCTGAGACTCTTTCAGCCATAAACACTGAATCAAGGAGCTGCATAGAGCTCTAGAATAGAACATTTCTGTGCTTTGTTTTCTGATTTCACACAGAAGAAATGTCTGACTTTACTGGACAGTAATGAAAGCATCTCAGGTCTTTTCTAGAATATTACAGACACTACTGTCATCATCTCCAGTAAATAAAGTCTCTGTAATGCTGCTGCATTCTGCTTCAGTGACTCCTAAAGACACTTTGGCCTCATTTAAAGATGCTGAATCCTGTTTTATTTACCTGCAAACATGACGTTATGGTTCTCAGGGATGGAAGAAATGAGACATCGAGATGGAAAATATAGAAAATATTCAGGTTAATTTAAGTGGAACTTCACTTTTCTGCCGTTTGTAAAAAAATATGATTATTGATTATTGTCATGGGTTTTTAGTTAAGTCATTGTTGCCCTAACAGTACACAGTATTAAAGCTTTAAACCCAGACACACCAGCAGCTACAGTCCAGCGAACACAGGTTATCTTAGTAACTGAAAAGCTGTTTTACCTCCACAGCTGGTTACCGACTTTAACCAGAAGAGATGGATCTTATAACTAACCTGTTGTCTCTTTTCTCAGGCTGAGAGATTGTTGGCTGCGTTCTGTGCTGCTGTTGCGGTACGTATGATCATTTTGGAAACATGCAGTGTTCCTGTATTCTTACAGAACAAAACAGAGATGCCTCAGAAGCCGAGTCAGTAAAGTGTAGATGAGTTCCTGTAAAGTGGATGATTTGACATCTGTAGCAGAGCTTGTTGGACACCATCAACATCAGCTCATACAGTCTCATGTTCATCTGCTCATGTCTGCAGTTCAAAGTCACATTCATGTTTCTTCTTAAACTACAGGAATGAGCTATAAATATTAATAATTAGTCCAGCAGCTTGTAGAGAACCAAGCAGCTGTAAACAAAAGTTTCTCTGAGGATCCTGACATGTTCCTGGAAAGCTTTTAGTTCAGAACATGTAGAACATCTACAGCTGTTATTTTACATCTGGACCATAAACACTTGGAGCCTCTGAGATGATGATCAGAGCTCCAGCCTCCAGTAAAACCAGTCAGGTGTCCAGACTCAGCAAGTGGGACAGGATTGTGGTAAAGTTGTACTCAGACCTGTTCCTGCTACTTCCTGTTTACCTGCTATCGATCATCCTGTCAGTGTGCAGCTGGTTAACATCCAGACCAGCAGACCTGGTCCTCTCAGACTGGATCCATGAACTGGAACATCCGTCGTCATACAAGATGTTTTACAGCTGATCTGCTGCTGCTCTGCTTTCCTTCTGACCTCTGATCACTTCTGTATCAGTCAGCAGCAGGACTGATGTCAACTTTTTAGAAAGTGGACATGATATTTTTATCTTTGATCATGAAAGCTTCCAGCCTTTGAATTGATCTTCTACCAGCAACTTACAGTCCAGAAAAGTCTGGATCAAAGCTCATCCTGTTGAGACCAGAGCAGAAGCAGTCAGCTGTGAGATCAGATGATCTGATGGTTTCTGGCAGTGAACTAACTCCTCTCTTTCTCCTCTCAGACCCAGAGAGAACGGGTTTCAGGATTCCTGCGTGTCTGGTAAGTGTTTATAGTAGATGGAGGTTGAGTCCATCACGTGACTGATTGTAGGAGGTTTTCACATTTAAACATTTTCATTCTGCTTAAGTTCAATAAATATTGTTATTGATGAGAGCTGCTGACCAGGTGAGTTCCTACACATGTGTTAATAAAAACACATCTAGAAACATTAAGCTGAAGTCAGACATGAGAGACGAGCTGTTCTGCCTGTAAATGGATCAGACCTGGACTAGCAGCAGTGGGCTGAGTCCACCAGTATAAAGCCGACAGTTTCCAGTTGGAACTTCCTGTTAGGTCCCGTTGAATGGATTTAACGACCACAGCCAGAAGCCAGCACGTGTTCATGTAATTATGACACTTTATTACGATCAATGTGTTCAAGCTTCATCCTGGTTCCTACATTTAATAAATGAATCAGACCAATAAGCAGCTGCTGACTCTTCCTCTCAGACCACATCCAGGAGCTGAAACATGGATCATCATGCTACAGAACACCTGCAGCTCTGATGTTTTCTCTCTGCTCATTTATGATGTGTGATGGTCAGTTTAAGCTCTGTCATCAGTAACATGTAAACATGAAGTCTCCATCTGAGTTAATCAGCTTTTGGATCAGGAGAGAGCAGGTGAGTCCTGTCAGCCAGAGGTGGGACTGGACCAGAACAGCTGGATTGTTCTGGTCTAGAAACTGCAGCTGCTGTGTGGTGAACTTGTTTTCAGGTCTGCATGACATCAGAGAAAGTCCAGATCTACCTAGACTACAATCTGCAGTGATCACATGTGTTTGGTTCTGGACTGATCTGGTTCATGTAGACCAGGACTACACAGTTTGGTCCTGTGAGGGCAGCAGTCCTGCAGGTTTTATAAAGTCTCCCTGCTCCAGCACACCTGACTGAGTTGTTGTGTTGGAGCAGGAAACACTGAGAACCTGCAGGACTGCAGCCCTCGTGGGACTGAACCAGCAGTCCTGATGTAGAACAAGGCCAGAGGGTCTGAGTGGGTTCTATGTTTCATGACACCTGTTATTTTCACACAAACCGCTGGAAATAGTGCTGCACAGAGAGTTATTAAACTTTGTTTTTCTTTCATCTTTCTCTAAATTTGAAGATCTTGGATGTAATTTTATATTTTTATGTATAAAGTGGAAGATTGAACATCTGCAGCTTTCAGTCATTACAGACCTGTTACTAAACCCACACATCAGCTCATTCAGTCTCATATTGAATAAATATCTGTGAAGCTTAATGAACCTACATTCAGTCAGTTTCATGTGGCCTTTCTCAAACTGCAGGGATGAATGAGAAATATGATTAATTTGTGTAATATAAGCAGAAAAAAGTGCAAAACAACTTTCAGAACGTTTATATCACATATGTTTCTGTAAGAATCCTGATGTTACTGGACCAAAGCGTCTTATTAAAAAATAAAGACTCATCTTGATATTTCTTACGATTGTACAGGAAAATGTGTTTTTAATAAGGAGAATTTATTTATGCGTCATTTTATAATAAATATAATTAATGGGTCTCCACATAAGTTTAGATTGTTTAAATCATCAGTTCAATGAAACACAATGTCTAATCAATATTTTATGTGTCTTCCAGGTGTTCTGGTGTCCTCCACTCTCTTTACCCCCCCCCCACCTCTATCATTTTTGGACATCTATCTTCCCTGTCACTCTAGTGCATATCTATCTAATTTTTGGGCATTCTATCTTGTATCAATCTATCCTCATCTATCTTTAGCACTCAAGGTGGTGCGCCATATTTGGGTTGGACCTTCCGATAAGAGTTTGTACAACATTTTTGAAAAAGTTTTCTGGACAAAGTTTTATGGAAACCCGGTATTTTGGACAAAGATTTATGGAAACCTGATATTTTGGACTAACATTTATGGTTATCTGATCTTCTGTCTTGGACTCGCATTTTTGGATTTTCTGATATTTGGATATAAACCCTCATCAGTTTTGTGTGATCCTGTTAAGGTCTACCTGTTCTGATCTGAGAGCATCTCTGCCTTCGCACTCTATCTCTCCGCTGTTTTGTCCTATCCTGCACCTTAAACCTACAATTGGAAAGAATTTGATCTAATTTAACTAGAAAGCATTGCTATACATCGTACTCTTTCAGATTTGACAAAGATTTAACATTCAGTTGACCAAAGAAAAAGAACATTATTTTAAATATAATTCTGTACATTTGGAAAAACAAATTTACTACATACACAGAAAATTTGGATTGACTTCAGAGATATTCCATACTTTATATCATTTTGTTCATTTGATAGAGATCAGCTGTATTTATTGATCTCCAAGTAACACATCTTTAATACAGCAGTTAATACAGTAATTTATAGTTCACTGTTGAGATAAATCTACAAAAATCCTAATTGGATTATAGTGGGACTCAGAGCACTGTCATTTATCTCAGTTTGTTGCTGATCCTCATTCTGGACTAACTGAAGGTTTGTGATCTGTAAGTATTTGTGCTGCACTCAGTTAAAGTTTATTTGTGTTAAAATATATAAATAAAAGTAGAGATAACCGCTAGAAGTTCCTGGAGTGTGTTTATTTCCAGTGAATCAGCTGTTTCAGCTCCTGTGCTGCTGCCACTGGACTAACTGCAGGTTTGGTTATTAAAGTCTTGCTATAAAAGACCACATCCAGCATTTGAGAAGCAGTCTGCTGTCTGTCCTGAGCTGACGAAGAGAAGAAGCCAGAGACCAGAAGCCATCTTCATCCCATCACCGTCACTGCTGCTGCTGTGTCCCAGATATATGAAACAGTCACAGATCTGAATAGAGCTTAGTGTCATATCTGAAACAGATTATTAAATTCATACAGTTCTATCTTGGCAAAGCTAAGAGTAGCATTAAACCAAATAAGTAATCTGGTGTAACATCTGATGTAACTGATCTCTATATATTTCTTGATATTGAATCTTCCTAAAACCTAGTTATAAATATAAATTGGCTCCTGAGAAATACAGAAAATCAGTATCTGATATTTTCTGTCTCCTAATAACAGTTACTGGTTTAGTTTAACAGATTCCAGCTTATTCATCTCATTCAGATTAATTTTTGAAGATTTAAGGACTTCATAGAAATTTTTAAGAACTTGGTTAATTTACAGTTTAAACAAAAAATACTTTTAGGAGCGTTCTTGCTTGACCACTTGCACTGCTTACATTTTCCTGTAAGAGTTGGTGCAAATCAGATTATTTTCAAGTGAAAACCTAGTTGATTATTCACACCAATAAACTCCGTACCAAAACTTTTAATAGTTTTGGGTCAACTGATAAATACTAGCTGATTGTGTAGCCTAAACATTATATTTACTGGTATAATTTTTAAATAAATACTGATAGAAACCTTTCAGTATATTGTTGTAAGTAGCACAACAGTTTGAAAATAAAACCTGCATAAATTCTTGTCTTCAAATATTAAATTTGTGCTTTTGAAGAGCATCAACAATGAGAAAGTCTCATCAGAAGTCTCAAGCCATGAAACGCAGATGGAAGGAGCAGAAAGAAGGAAAAGTTGAACAAGCACATTTCACTTCTCAGAGCACCAACCAGGTAAACGTGTCTGTGGCATCCACTGAGAGATCTTCACCTGCAATTCTGGTTTCTGATGGAAATGGTGGAATGAATGGATCACAAACTTATGTTCCCAGTTTATCACACACTGCAACTACACAGCAGATAAATCGGGCACAGCCACAAGTTTCTTATGCTGACATGGTAAAGAGAGGAAGTCACAGAAATAATACGCCTGTTGTAGAGTCTTCTAGTGCTCAGCAGATAAACAGCAGAGATCAGACCAGTTTCTCCACTTCAGCACCAGCTTCTGATGGTAAAACTATCATGAATACTCCCCAGCATGATGCCTCTAAACACCAGGTAAACCAGAGTGTACCACCGGTATCTTATGCTGACATTCTGAAGAGAGGACTTGATGCAGCTGGACCATCTCATCAACACAGAATAAACATGGAACGTCAACCATCTGTGACACGAGTGTGTGCTCCAAGAAGTCAGGATTCAGTCAGATATGGAGTTAAATCAAGAAACAAACAATGTGTGGCAAACAGTTTGATGTTTCTGTCATTTCTCCATGAGGATGAAAACATTACCAGGGCAGATCTTCAACGTGTTTTGGATAAAGGTGATGCACTGTACCGACAGATCATACAGAGGTTTCCTGGTAATGCCTATTTGGCAACTGATGAATTACCAGAACAAGTAAAAGCACGAAAAACTAAATACCACGTAGACCTGACTCAGCCATCTTATTATGGGAACTTAGGAGGTGTATGTGGTCTTCAGAGTCTTGAGACTGGACTGAACCGTTTGTCTTCAGATGTACAGTATGCAGTGCTCATCATGGGTGGGTTATCGATTGGAATATTTCGAACTACTGATGGTCGTTTTGGCTATTTTGACCCACATCGAAGAACCAAACATGGACTGCCAGTACCACCAGGAATTTACAACATTGGGAGTGCTATAATGCTGATATTTACACATCTGACTGACTTGATCAACCGTATCAAACTAATCTATAGTAGATTTCACATGCCATTGCATCGTGAATATGAGCTCAAGCCCCTGTCATTTTACATGGAAAACTCATCCAGCCTGGAAAATGCTGAGCCAGACAGAGAAAACAGATCAACAGCTATTGATACACCAACTCTGGTGCATGAAACTGTGGATGAATCAGACGCATGTAAAGCCACTGATCAGTCTGAGAACATTTACCCAGACATGTCATCTCATAGTAATGCTGTTGAACAACACACTGAGGTGGGATCTTGTGCAACACAGGACTGTTTCAGAACAGAATCAAACCTGACACCTATCACTGAGATTTCTGCTAATGTTGTGAATGTATCCAGTGAACTTGTGAGACAATCTCCTGTTGTCAGTGTTGAACCAGAACAGTATGAGATCATCTCATTTGCAGCATGTAATACCACTCAATTTGAAACAAATGTTTCTTTACAAACCATAAACAGACCAGCTAAAGATCATTTTGATGCTACACTGCTACAAATTCCCTGTAAACTGTCAAAGTTTTCTAGACAGGAAAGGTTAAAAATGAAAAGGAGACTATTAATGACAGAAAAACCAAGACAACAAGAGAGGCAGCGATATTCTTCTAATGAACTTTATAGAGCAAAGAAAAAATGTTCCTCTACCAAGAGATATCAAAACAACCCTAACGTTAGACAAAGAAAACTCAGTACATCAGAAATCAGTACAAACACAATGCTGAATTTAGAGAGAAACAAAGATCATTTATCAGGAATTCTTACAGAGAAAATGCTGAATTTAGACAGAGACAGAAAAATTACATATATCATCATTACAGACATAATAAGGTGTTTCGACACAAACAAAAAATGTATATCAGAAGTCGTTACAGACAAAGTAAAGCATTTCGGCACAGTCAGAAAACCTATATCACCCAACGTTATGCAAATGACAGAGTATTCAGACTCAGACACAAACAAGTGATGAAACAACTGATGAGAGACAGATACAATAACAACCCTTCTTTTAGGATGATGCATAGATCAGATTGTGCTGTGCATGTAAAAGGAAATACAGACGAATGAACCGAGAAACTCACAATGTAGTAACTGAACCAGAGAACAGAATAAATCCCATTGTAGAACAGAACCAGAGTGAGCCAGATAACTAGTTTAATCAGTGAGGCAATATCTGTTTTCAGATCAAATATAAAAGCAGGTCCCACCTTGTTTTATTCTTCATGTGAAAAAGCATTCTTTCCCAACCAAGTTAAGGTTTTGCAAAAGATCAAATTATAAGAAAAATCCAGATGTAGTTGCACAATGCCTGACAGGAAAGTATGTACATGTTTGTGATGAATCCTGTATAAATGAGCAGTGCTCTGTGTCCAATGAGAGAAAGAAAGAGTGGGTTTGGTCACACATGCCATGAACATCTTAAAAAGGGAACATTGCCAAGACTTTCTGCAGCAAATAACCTTCAAACTCCATGAATTCCACCTGAACTGTGTGATCTAAACATCTTGGAGAGACATCTGATAGCAAAGTGCATACCGTTTTGCAAAGATCATTCCTCTTCCTAAAGGCAGACAAAGACTCATACGTGGAAATGTGGTTGTGTGTTCCATCAGAAGTTAATGAGACAATTAACATGTTGCCTAAGACTATACGGTCTGAGTCTCAAGTTTTGCTAGTAAAGCTGAAAAGACCGTCTGTCTTATAAAAGGCCACCAGCTGTTTCAGTCTGTCACCTGTCCAAACTTGTTCAAGCACTTATCAAGCTGAAGCAGGTCATCCCCAGTATCAGGATATTACTATCCGAGACGAAGCTGAACTCTGTGATCCAACACTTCCTGATGCAGATGATGATGATGTAAGCATGGGAGAGGATGACTATGATGTAAGCTGATTTAATGGAGATTGACATGATTGAGAAAGATGCACTGTGTGATGCAGAAAATGAGCCTGAACGTGATCAGGACATGCAAAGTGACACCTGAACAGAACACAGAGATGATGCAGAACCAGATGATCTACCAAATGGAGGTTTGCTATAGAATCGTGTCTTCAGCCTGTTGACATCAGATGATATTCTCTGTTACACCGATAGCATCTACTGTGTTGCCCAGCAGAAAGAAATGATCCAGTCAGCTTTTTTAAAACACCAAAACTTGAAGCCATAGCGTTTCCCTGCCAATTTCCTGCGGGTCAGAACACCATAGATGAAGCTCGAGAAACATATGTCACACCTAGTAGATATTTCAAGTCCAGACTTTTCCACATTGATGAGCGGTTTGCTAGAGATCCTAATTACTGTTCTTTGCACAATTTGTCACTGAAATTCACTTGGCTAATTCCAGCATGTTGTAAATATGGAAGCAGTTAGTTGAAGTTTAGTTTAGCTCTGTTTATTTCAGATTAGCTTAGCTTAGTTTAGCTTAGCTAAGGACACTAAAACAGGTGGAAACAGTTAGACTGGCTTTGTCCGAAACCACAAAATAGCAAATTAACTTTTTTATATCATGTTTTTTAGAACATGAGAGTAAAACTGATGTTCCCCTTTTTGAGAGGAAGCATTAGGGGGCTGAACTCATCTCTGCGTAGTTCTCATCAGCCGCTACAATATGTGTGATTACCTGTTTTAGCTTCTAGGACGCCAAATGGAGGCCGTGCTCAAACTAATTTAAAGCTTGAAACACTTTAGTTTTATTTTCTCCACTCTTAGTTTTTGCTCTTACATGGGCAAAAGCTCATCAGCTTTTGTGGAGAAAGTAACAATTGTTAAAATAAATACTGAAACACAGGAAGCCACCGGAGATGGTCACAGATGTGATACTCTGATACTAAGGGAAAGTTGGAGTTTCCTACATGATATATTTAACATAAGATATTTTCCAGAAAATCTATTTTTTTTAATCTGTAATTATAAACAGGAACTCATCTTGTTTACAAAAAAATAAATAAATAAATAAAAAATAGTGGATATGTAAAAGAAACCATTCGAAGAAATGCCAAAGTTTTGGGTGAAATGACCGACCATCATACAACTAAGACTGAAAAATGTGGTTTTCTTTAGAGTTGATGCTTTATTCTGCGGCAGCTTGTTGTCTGGATGTTTACTATCGTGTCCCATCCTAAACAAGCCAAGTGTGTCATGTGAAGCAAAAAATTGCTCAAAATGTAAAAACCGCACATTTTAAAGACAAATATCTTGTGTGTTTCAGAGATGCAACTTAAACACACACATGCAGGTTGATAATGAAGCCGAAATTCTGTATCTTAACTGTGAGTGTATTCAAAGGTTTATAAGTTACTCCTTCAAATACACAAGAGTGGATGAAATAACTTCAATGGCAGGTGTTTGTTTAACTCACTGGCATCTTTAAAACATGAAAAGTCACCGAGTGAATTAAACAGTTTCATCTGATGATCCTCAATCAAACAGACACAAAGCAGTATGGACATGCGTTCATGCTCTGTACATTATCAATACATTTAAATGCACATGATAATTTTCACAGTCACATACAGAACAAGCAAATGTTGAATATCTGCTTCATCTCTACTTTAAGGTTATAAGTATCTGATACTACAGCCTCCAGTGTGTGGCTGTAATTACCGAACTACCACAGTGAAGGAGATGAACTCCGACAAACTTAGAATCAAGGTTTTTAGCTGATGCATCATACTTACTACTTGGAAGGCTACATACCTCCAACGTTGTAACCAACACAGGAGTTCTGGTCGCAGTATCCTGGAGGCCCTGGAGGGCCAACTGGTCCAGGAACTCCAGGCCGACCAGGAGATCCAGGAGTTCCAGGTCGTCCTGATGGACCCTGGCTGGCCAGGTCGGCCTTGTCCTTGGGCACCTGGAAAAGAAGACGATAAAGATTTCAGTGGACAAACGCACCAATCTAAACAAATGTTTTCCTATGGCAGGCAGTATGATGCATGTTCATTCAGGCTACTCTCACAAATGATTCGTATGATTTCATACGAAAAGTAATGCACTGATATTCATACATATCCTGCGAAATTCTCACCAGGCTTTGACGTGACGTTTGCTCTGTAGGCGTTTCCTTTATTTTCATTGGAAAGTGCTATATTTAAAAACTACACAACATGCATTAATTTATTAATTTGTATTTTCTGCAAATGGATATTGCCTTTAGTTTGTTCCATCATTTCTACTAAAAATATATTTTTTTTAACCGGATGTCACACGGTGGCGCTGTCGAGTTTGTGGCGGTGCCGAAGCTGAGAGCCATACTTTCTGCTGGATATTTCTCTGTCTTCCTCGAACGTAAGTAGAACATTTATTTATCATATGTATATGAATATATCAATCAAATAAATTAGATGCCAAATCCTAAACTGGAGCAACAGGAAACAGTGAGTAGTTAACTAGGACTTTTTCTTTGTTTTGTTTTTTTTTTTACGCGAGAACTTCTGGCTTTGCTAAAGTTGAGTGGATAAAAAAAGCTAATGTTAGCAAAGAAGCAGCACATGGCAAGTTCCTGTGCACTTGTTACACGTTGTAAAATTACAATTAATTATTTAGCTTTTTCACAGTTATTTGCCTTTAAGAGGTATCCTAAATCATTCTGAAGGTAACCCTGCTGGCAGATCATGTCTATCTGTGCTTCATGAGCCAATTTGTCATCCTCAGAATTGACTGAATTGATTGACTGATTACTGACTAATTGGTTTTACTGATTGATTTTATGATTGATAGATTATATAAATGTAAAGAATAACTGAAGATGCTGAATGGTCACAGTGAAGAACATAGATTTCCAACATGGTTGTAGAAGGACTAGTTTAAACACCGATAATTATACAAATAAGGCTAATTTAGCTTTCACTGTATGTCTTGTATTTATTATAAAACAAATGTTTATTTTTTTTGTGGTTGTTTGTTTTTGTGTTTTTTATTCTTTTCAGCTAAAATGCCAGGCTCAACAGTGAAATCATGCATATTGTGCATGATGCAAATACGTGTTGCATGCAAGATATGCAAAATTTGTGGGGCTCAACAGCCTTTAAAGAAAAATATTCAAAAGGCAAAAGAGAAGCCACACAGGCAATGGGGTGAAAAGTAAAGATGGGAGGTAACACCTGCAAACTTGTGGGATTCTGCCCATATTCTGGTAACAAATAGAAACACTGCTGACATGTCAAACTGCACACATTTTAAAACAAATTGTCTAAATATTTAGGTAGCATTTCATTTGTATTTCTTTCTGCATACTAAAATAAAGTTAAACAAAACATGAACCATTTGTTTAACACACTGAACTGAAGATATTTGTCAACAATTTATTTTTTATTTATTATTTTTTTCATTTGCCTCCCAAGGTCTTGCGTCTGATGTCCTCAAATATCTGATTTTGTTAGGTAATTGGACAATCTGTGTGATTACCAGATCCAATGAAATTCCAAAAAAAGATATGGGTAGATTATTAATTTGAATCTTGTCTAGTTTGTGTTTGCACTTGAGAAGCATGGGAGGGCTGAAGTTTTGGGATCTTTTGGGTTAATGTTATCCAGATAGAATTTCATTTTAACATTATTTTAAAAGATTGAAATCTATAAATGTGACCTAAATTTGAAGCATGTTTAATGGTCAAAAGACACATTTGGAATTTAGAACATTTAACAACTAACACCAGTAGGTTCTTTCACTTCATCCATTTTTATAAGGAATATAATTTGTTTGCAGATTCACAAGTTCAAGATGGCTGGTTTGAACCCAATTTTTATGTTTGGGTACGAAAAGAAGCACACTGTGTTCTGTGACTTTTTGAATGGCTTAGACGTGGAAACTGAGAAGGAGAAGGACACCATAAGGCTCATAAAAACCCTTTATGAGAACCTTGTACAAGGTTAGTCCACATAATGTTTTATTCATGTGTATTTATTCCAAGGTAACATATACATTTAGCTGCTTTACAATTTACAATCCAAAACTTGGTGCAGTCCTGAAATTTTTAAGTATAAAACAGCTTACAATCCTAGAATTTTTTTTTTTAACTGATTAAACCTTTGCCCTGTTTAATTATTGTAATTTATTACATGGAGACCATGTGTGAGCAACGTGGTCTCAAACCAGATCCTGATATCTGAAGCTGTCTGTTTTCTGTGCTGATGAAATTATTCAAAGACATCCTCAGTTTATGGAAAAGACTATTAATAAGCCTTTAGTGTTGATCATTCTACATTAATTTTTTTTTTATTTTTGTTTGTTTTTATTTTTTATTTTTTTACTATTACTCTCTAATTCTAAACCAGCATCACGCAGAAGGTTTACATGTGCACATGTTCCCTTGATTGGATGTCTGCAGATATGAAACATGCTGCTTCACTCTGTTCATTACTTAGTTGATTTCACAAGCTAGTCTCTTGCAAACACAAGTGACTAATGTCTTAAGCCCGGTACACACAACGATTTTTTTAATCTTATGAGATTTTTTATCTGTTTGAGACCTCACACATGAAGATAAAAAATCAGGCATTAAACAGTTTTGTGTGTAGTGTGTGCTGATAATCTAATCACAGAACAACACACACATAATGATGCTGTCCTGCAACTCATCTACAATCTATCCTCCGAGCCAGACAAATGTCGAAAAGAACCATAGTAACAACTGGAAAACACAACACCCAGCATGGAAGGGGATATATAGGACGAGGGAATGATGGCCGTCTTGGGACTATTGTTAACAGAAATAACAGACTGGAGACGACGTGAACACAGACTTTTTTTACTTCCTTGTTCCCCAGCCAGCTCGCTCTCTGATTGGCTACATTCCGTACCACGTCACCATCCACGCAGTCACAATGCACGAGTCGTCGACATTATTCAGAAATCGGCTCTGAAATTTTGAACATGTTCAATATTCCCGATTGTTGGCTACGGCCCGTTTCGGAGCGGATTATCGGGACAAATCGGCTCGTAACCTCAGACCAAATGATGATTGGACAGGGAAATCTCATGATGATCAGGCGTTTGCCATCCAAGGTCAGGAAGAGGCAAAATTGGGACAAAATCAGCCCAAAAAATTGTTATGTGTGTACCAGACTTAAGTTTTGTTTACTGGGACAGACTGATGTACATGAAAAAGCTAAAGATTGCTTACACTATATAATCACACCAACAGAATTTACAACACTACTCAAGTTTTTGTAGGATTTGATAACTTTTCAGTACCTGCTAATTTTAAAGACAGCTATTATGCAGTTTACATTGTCTATAAAACAGGGAAGACATATATGATGAAAACAATAACTAAGATAAAATATTTGCAAACAGTCACAGGTAAAAGAAAGAGAGAGGCTAAAACATCCACTCTGTTGGATGCAAAAGGACAGAGGGACCCTGCCTCCTTGCAACCTGAGACCATGGAGGAGAATGGAACTATTTCTGCTCTCTCAACACCTTGTGGTAAGAAAGACTGCATCACAAGTACTTTATCTACTTTGGATCTCATTCAGAGGTGAAGATTAAAGAAATTCTTTTCCATGTGGGACTGTGTACTAGACCCTAAACTTCACACCCTACTGTGGCTTCAGAAGCCCCTCTACCTCCTGGGCTGTGTCCCCCGCCTTCTGTATCATCTCCTCCACTGTACACCGCAATGGTGTACTATCCACCAGTGTACACAGGTAAGACCTAAAGAATACCCCTTGCAAGAGAAAAACAAGTTTGTGGATGTGTGTATGCTGTGTGGAGCACTGGCACTTTTTCAATATATAAATGCAACATCCTGAAGATGCAGAATGACAGAAGTTTTATGCAGGTGTGGACAAAATACTGTAAACTAAGAATATTTTTTGCAAATATAAGTCTTAACACTTTATTTTTTTTATTATTAATAAAATGTTGATTAAATAAGTAGAAGGGGAATTTAAATCAAATCAATATTATGTCTGACCACCCTTTGCCTTCTAAACAGCATCAATACCTCTAAGTACACAAGTACAATGTCTTTAAAGGAACTTAGCATGTTGCTTGTGGTTAACTGCATTCACTTCTTGGAGGACTAACAACAAATACTCTGTGGCTATATCAGCACTTCCAGAGCTCCTCTTTCTTTAGACAGAAGATATTTTTGTATGACAATAACTGTATGGTTGCGATTATCTTACTGTTGGGGTGAACCAAATGCCCATTAATGGGTAGCATGATAGATGTGTATTTGCTTTTATTTTCCAGCAAAACAGACACCTTGTATTCTGTCTAAATGTATAATTCCATTTGCAGAAATGTAGCCTCAACCTTCCAGGAACCTCCATCATACTTCAGTGTTGCCTGTAGCTGCATCAGCCTATGAGGACTATATCTGGTGTATCTAGCATCTGTACATTACACGCTAGTGGACCTGTCTTCAAGTACAGAGCTTAAAATGTCTAAAAAGCCAACAAAAATAGTTAATTATATCATTTGCAGATATTACTTATATCATTCAAGTGCAGAAACTGATGTTTATGATAAATCTTGGGATGTGTTCGGCTGTGATGGGTACACATGATGTAGTTAAAACAGCAGGCAAAAGTTGCCTGGATTCATTATCTGCATTCAAAGGTGCCTGAAGCTTTGGGACACAGCTCTCGTTTTAAACTTTCCTACACATCTTTTTTCTGTTGTTGTTCTGTCTGTTCTTGAACCTACAGATGGGAATGATGATCTGTTTTGTATAGCTGGTTAAACTTGTGTATTACCCTAACAAATTACTAACTTTGTGCTAGTGAACACAGTACAAAAGACCAGTAAATGGACTGTACTTATATAATGCTCTACTAAACATATGATGACCTCTTAAAGCACTTTTACATTACACATCATATTCACCTATTCACACAGCACCTCTGTTGTTTGACGAAGTGGTTTTCATCTATCACACATTCATACCCCAATAGACAGCATTAGGACTTTAGTATGTAGTCGGGAGAAGTCTGTAATTGATGCACTGTCTACCACCAACTTCCTGATTGTTAGACAGCGGCTCTTCCTGGTGAGCTACAGCTGCCCAAGAACTGATGCAATTTTGAAGGTAGTTGACATCAAGTATTGACTGTAGAACAGTACAGAATCAAGGTTCTCTTTCAGACAAGGAGAAAGCATTGTAATTATATTGTATATATATTTTGGTTAGATACATGACACTTAATGTCATACTTAATATAATATGGGTATTTGCGCATTATGTATCTTGCCACCTTTAAAAGAAAAAAAAAATAGTATAATGTTTTTCACCTCTTTAAAACTGTTTATTCTCTTTTTTTTCTAATTGTACACTAGGGCCTGGAACTGCAACACCAACCACAGTCTCAAAATCCTCTCCAGTCTCCGGGTCACCTGGTAACAAATGCTTTATCTGTTTTTCACATTGCAATTTTTACATTGTGATTACATTTTTCATTGATAACTTTTTTGTCTGCCTGTACTCTAGATGCTGCAGTGACACCCCCTGACATGCTTTTAGAGTTCTTATGTCCTGACCTTTTCCCCCCTACCTTCTACACCTTCTCCATCATTGCCCCCCCCTTCAAATGAAGCACAAAGGTAAGATGTCATAAATACCATTTGCTGGCAACAAACAACTTGAGAAAAAGAAGAATCCATTCAATTGTATGATCAGTATTTTGCTCAAAAACATCTTTACACTTGATATTTTCTTAACTTAAAAACTTTGCACTTCCTCTAGAGGATGCAAAAAGGCTTCCATTCAGAAAAATCAAACATGACACACAATGTCTAAACTTTAATAACAACTTTTTACATGTCACATTGAGATAATTGTCCCTTTTTTTCTAATTCCCTAGGTGACAGCATACAGGGCCACGTAGTGGCCCCAGAAGGTAATGCTTGGCTGTCCAGACAATTTTTTGCACAAGTTTTGATAAAGACCATTCTGTTATGTCTGATATTTTAATTGCACTTTAATATTGATTGCTTATATAGTTTTATTTTTATTTATTAATTTTTAATATTGTAAATTTGTAACTGAGACCTAGATGCTACCAAACAGAATTTTGTTGTATTCTTGACAATAAGTTTCCTTTATAAATACAAGTCAAACGGGAAAAGTAATATTTGTGTCACAAAGCTTCAGACTTAAAATTGTTTTCCTGTAATTCTCTATACAGTAAATAAGTTATCTTAAAAACTGCTCTTTTTCCCGGTGGGCGGCAACGGGACGAACAATGTTGCTGTAAGTGAAGCAGCGCTTTCCACTACTGTGTAATGTCATCTGCCGTCGGTGGGCTGCATTCCTTTACGAAGTCGAAGCATGCATCGCAATCTCATCTTTAAAATGTCATTGTTACTTACAGGTGACAATGTTCATCGTTAGAAACAGTTTAATTCTGTTAGCTCATTGTCCCCTCAGAAATTTCCCAATGTGAATAAGCAAATATTGCATAGAAAACGGCAGTATTGCACTTAATAAAGTCAAGAAAAATAAATAAATAAATAAAAAAGATGGAGCATCAAATTATTGAGAATGAGATAAGAAATATTTAAAATAAGGGTAAAGAAAAACATCAAAAAAGAAGCAGTGCTTTACAAATTTCACCACATTATGGCTGTAATGGCTAGGATCAGAAAGGAGCTGCTGGGCCTTTCTCTTTCACCTGAGCTGAGGTAGAGGTCCTGGATGAACAACATGTCAGTCCCGGTCATGTGCTGTAGCAAACTGACTATACCTTATTACTCTGCATTATAACAGCTGTACCAGGTTGTGATACAGCTAGACAGAACTCCAAACAATGTTGTGTGTGGCAGTACTGTAAATCGCACACAGGCTGTAAAGCAAGGGTCTGAGCACACATTCCTTGGGGGCACTGACACTCACCCAGATTATGTCACATTGGACATAAGCGCCACCTGAATTCTGTCCATTAGGAAGTCCAGGTTCCAGCTGCATTGACGTATGGATGTGTTCATGTCATGTCATCATGTCAAAATTAATATCCTTTGTTGCTCTTGCTTTAAGATATTCGTCTTTTAAATCTTGACCTCAATGCACATTTGAAGGCTCACAATTTATAATTAAAAATGCAACTGATGGCCAATATGATATAGAATATTACAGACCTTATCTCCCATATGAGCATGGTCAACAGCATAGAGCAACGTGAAATAAGTTTCACCACTTAGTAATTTACATAAAATCTAAGTCTATATAGTATGGTTATTATAATGTATTCACAATTTCCTGAAATTATTCACTTAACTTTAAAATAAACATTTACATGTTACCTTTATTTATGAGCCAAAACTATTAAAATGAAACTACAATTCCCAACAACTATGCAAAGTTGCATCGTGTACGTTACCACCATAGATGTAGTTCTTTTAGTATACAAACTAGGGTTGAAAATTAGGGTTTCAAAAATGCATATCCACCCAGTATATCACACTTATAATATGGCTGAACTACCAAACATACCGACTGTAGTGCAGCATTTAAAGACAACAGTGACAATGATTGGTAATTTAACATATTTTAACTAAAAAACGTAGTTGCACCGAGTCAACAGAGGGATTTCTTCTAACAACTACCAGCTTGTGGCTGTGCCGACTGGCGATTAAATTAGGGTTCTAAAAACAGCTTTACTTAGGATATATAAAATATATAATACAGCCTCATCGATAGCTGGCTAGAAAAAGGTTATATTATTAGTTTCTTTAAGACATTTCCACTAAAAAGTTTCAAAACTGAAGTCATCAAAGTCCCCGCCTGTGGGTTTTACACGTATGTGTGTGTGTAAGTGTTTCGGTCACCTTCTGGGGACAAATTAAACTAATTTATTGTAATTAAACAATCACAACAAAATATAACAAAAAGTGATCTATAGAATAAATATTTAAATATTAAATAATTTGATTAATTTAATTTTAAATTTATTTTAAAAAAATTAATTTAATGCAATGCACTATGGACAGTTTATACTAAGGTTAACAAACTTACTGAGGTTCAGGAGCAGGGCCACGCGCCTTCTTATAATCAGTTTACATCATCATCTCCCTTTGGCTCATTCTTTTGACATTTTTCATTCTCCCTTTCCTACTGCGTACTTCACATCTTCCTTCATTACATTCAACAAATCACTTAGAGCTTACATCGTTGTGGCATGGCCCTTTTTCATTAACATGTTTTTGACAATGTAATTATCAGCAGACAGAAATGTTATAAATGTATTCTACAATACATAAGGAACCTGTATGCACATATAACAAAGAATAAAGGCAGATGTCCTTTATGGCATCTTTAGCACTTTATATTATACAGTCAAAAAAGCATGTCACGTTTATACACAGCAGTAAATCTATAAACATAATAAAATATAATTCACAAAAGTTGGTTAATTAAAGTTGGCAATAAAAACTAAGAAGTACAAAATACAAACTAAAAATAAAAAAAAAAACTATGTTATCTTGTTGACCGTGTTCTTTTGCAGTCTGCTGTTGAACTCAATTGTCCAGTCACTTTTTGGTAAAAGTGGAGGAGGTGGGAGAGAACAGCATACATCTGTTTAATGTCTGGAATGCATACATATAGAAGAATAACCCCACAGCATTATTCATGGAACAGTTTTGTTCATTTACTTAAATTGCTTTCAAGTTCATATTAGCATCATCTTCATCTGAGCTGCAGTCAAAGTCACTTTCTGTCCCTTCTTTATCAAACAAGTCATCCCCCTCATCAGCATCTTGCACAGATCCGTCAAGTCCAGCCTGTATCACTTGCAAATATTTTGTCCGGACTGTGACAAGGAGAGATTGGTGCTGGAACCTTATTCGTTTAAGCTCTCCTTGAAGACCTTCAAGGCCTTCTTCAGAAAGGCTGGTGTGTCTATCTGGATAGTGGTGAATATAAAGACTTGGTGAGAAAAAAAACCCCTGCTCTATGATCTATCATAAATCATATTATATAAACAGAAAAAAAAAAAACATCTTAAATCTTTGGCCAAAATACGTACAGCTAATACTTACCTTTAGCACAGATGGATAAAGCACCCAAGGTCTGCTCCCTTTTCTTGATGAGCTCCCAGTGCTGCTTTAATTCTGTAGCAAGGATCATCACCTCCTCCTCTAGTCTACGTATATGCATGAATTTGTCGAAAACCTTCTTTTTGGACAGGAAATCCACTCCATCTGGAAATAGATGCACATTGATTATTGGTAAAAAAAAAAATAAAGATAATTTGCTAAATTATAAATTAACTTGTGAACAGTAGGCAGGCAGTTTGAAATGCTTTGTTGGAGTACTGTGCTCAATATTAGAAATGTTCAGTGTCAAATGTTAAAAATCATGTAACATACCAGAGGGTGGTAACTGCCAAGGAAATATATAGCCAGCTTGTAAAGAATTATTAAATGGTCCGATTTGATCTTTAGGTTGGACCATGTAATCATGCTGAGCTATGTAGTTCTCTAATTGCTGCTTTTCCCGCCACATTCGGCTGCAGATTACAGAACGTCCAGTGTTGCTGTCTGGGACACATCGCAAATAAAGTGAGTGAACACACATAATCACATGAAATAAATGGGAAAAAAAGCAAACAAACAAAAATTCAAATGCCGAATGTTGTACCTGTTTGGCTATAGAGACGTGCTCTGCGCTGTCTGTAGCCTAGAGAAGTCTCCTCGATTCTTCTTCTCAGTGCGATCAAAGAATCATCTCGGTCCACAGGGAGTTCTGTACAACACAAAGCACTTTTAAAATTTTTAAACATTTTCTATAGAAATATAAGTTTTAAGCCAGCCACTGATGATTCAAAGTAAAAACATGTACCATTCAAAACACTAACCGTGTTCAGCCCACTCCTGGACATCTCTGACCCACTGATGTACGGTCCCTTCATTGGCAGACATCTCACTCTTGAGGGTCTCAAGGCGTTGCCTCTCCCTCTGAAGATTCTGCTGTGTCTGTTGGATTTAAAATATGTTCAGATCTCATTCACATTACTGTGTGGCACCTTTAACAAAAAGACAATTAAGATGACAGTTACCTTAAGAAGTCGTTTGCATAAGGTGTCACACATATTCTCCACCTTTCTTCTATTCCAGGCCATGACCTGGACAGTAAGCATGTCTGTGCGGGCTGGAAAAGAAAAGCACTACTGTTTGTAACCGTTTACACTCAGCAACTCTATTTGAATATTCTGGACATAAAACTTAGAAGCTGAAAACTGACCTCCTTTACTCATGAACTTGGTATTTATGGCAGTCCGGGAGAGGAAGGAGTTGACCATTTCCACTTCTTCTCCTAAGGTGGAACCAGCTCCATCTTGACTGCTTCCTCCCCACTTTATCTGTCATTTAGAAATAAATAGTGTGGTGCCTTAGTTTACTGAAGCTTCCAATACTGTTGTGGTTCTATAATCCAGTATAGTGGATTTGAAATGGAACAATGGAACCTTTAGAGAAATTACCTCACACTTTATTCCATGCGCTTTGGCATGGAGCACAGACAGCAAGGGCTTCATTGTGGTGAGTTGATTGTACTCTGGGCAGATTTAAGATATTCTTGTGATATATCACTGGACAAAAACACCTAAGATCCGGAGAGATCCAAGAGGATACAAGTCTCCGTATCCGCGGCACTTCCGGACTGTTTTCCGGGTATATAAGGGAAGATTGGTGTGTAACAGATCCTATTATAGGATACCCTCCGTATACACATCTTTAACAAATCCTAGTATGGGATATGCCACGGAAACACATCTGTGATAGATCCTAGCATTGGATACCCTCCATATACTCAACTTTAAGAAATCCTAGTGTAATGTATTCTCCGTATACACGTCTCTCGCAGATCCTACATCATATTCTCCGCATTCGTTTCTGTGACAGATCCTATGAGATATCCTCCATACATACGTCTGGAACAAATCCCATAACCCACCTCATATACATCTTAATTTTGCCCTCTCTGATGACCCTCGTTAATTTTTACCCCTTTAAATGACAGTTTGTTTGAATTATTTATTTATTATTCACTATAACCGTGGCAACAGAAACTCAGACGCCGGGCTGCAGACGCGCCAGATCATGTCTGTGAGGCATTGCTGTGAAAGCAGGTGCAGCGCTCCGTCAGTCCAGGAGAGACGAGAATGGAGCAACATTTTGTCGTCCGCAATGTCCCAACCAGCAGCGGTCAGGGTCCACAAACGTTAAATCTCCGTCCTTCAAACGCGACACGCCAACATCTTTATAAAATGTCACGATCAACGGCAATGTTGCATTTAATTTAAAATAGGTCGTCGCCTGTCTTTCTGTCTTGGTTACCTTACTTACATACTTGATACAGAGTGAATGGTGGATAACATTATAAAAACGATTTAGGACAGACTTACTAGCTTGATACACATTTAATGATCAGAGTGAATGGTGAATAATATTTCTTGCAATAAAAACGATTTAGGAAACTATGTGTGACTGAAACAGATTGTGGCATCATCCTCTGGACACACACAAGCTGTAAGAGCTTCACCCGCTTTCTGAAATGTTTGTGTCACGTAACATAGTTTAGCAATCATCTCCCTTCTCTCCACTGATCAGGTCTAATACAAAAGCTGCGGCCGACCGGGCTGCAGGTTCTGTGTTAGAGCCGAGACACGCCAGATCACGTCTTTGATGGGGCGTCGCTATGAAAGCAGCCTGCAGGCATTTTTAACGATTTAGGAAACTATCTGTGGACTTTGACTGTTTGAAACAAGTTGTCGCATCATCCTCTGGACACACACAAGCTGTAAGAGCTGCACCTGCCCTCTGAAATGTTATGTTTGTGTCACGCAACTGCGGCCGACCAAGCTGCAGGTTCCGTGTCAGAGCCGGTTGTCTTGGCAACGCGTCACAACGAGCGATTTTAAATAGTCCACTCATCTGCTTCTTGTGAAAAACTTACGATTTTAACAATAAAAAAAACAACAATAACACATTAATAATTTATTTAATATTATTATTTAATTTATTTTGTAAGTGACCATGGTATAAGTGGGATAATTCCCTTCAAGGTGTCCAATATCAACGCAAACACCTCCGCCTGGATACGTCGTCGGGCATTAGGTATACATTTTAAAATACATAACAAATCTCATAACCCAACTCGTACACAGCTGAATTTTGCCCTCTCTGGTGACCCTCGTCCATTTTTACCCCTTTAAATTACATTTTGTTTGAACGACTCATTTACTAAGTATTCGCTTTTTTATGTAATATATGTATATATATATATATATATATACATATATTACGGAAGCGTGGAGCTGTCACCCAAATAAAAAATAAATCGGACCTTATCATGTTATAACGTGATATGTTTATTGTAAAAACGTAAAACCTGCAGGACACTGGCTCAAGAGGTCCCAAGCTGGGGATGCCTGCTCTGTGGCAATTCAGACACACATGCACGCACCGTCTCACTGTGCGCAGGCAGGTGACCTACGTGTTTCTCATAACTGTCCCACATTTCTGTACAACAATAAACCAGAATAGAACAATTAATCATTGTCAAAAAGAACTGAAAAGTTTCTGCTTGATGAGTATATTTTCCATAAAATGTATTTTCCTCCAATATAGGTCGTAACAACATCTGTGTACAGTACAGGCTATGTTCTTACAATAAACGTATCACGTTATAACTTGATAGGTTTCACGTTATTACAATAAACTTATCCCGTTATAACGTGATACGTTTTACGTTTTTACAATAAACATATCACGTTATAACGTGATAAGGTCCGATTTTTTTATTTGGGTGACAGCTCCACGCTTCCGTAATATATATATAAAACAATATATAACAGTTGGAGTTTTGGATATGTCCATGATTAGCAATAAATAAATAAATGGACATTTTTTTTTCATTGTATATTTATTGTACATTGTACACTGTTACGGCCCCTGCTTGTTATAGACAGCTGTGGCCGTTTGTGTTTGATTAGGGGCTGCAGAGCGCTGCCCGGAGTGGCCAAGGCCAGCGCCTTTGTCCCCGCCCCTGTGTGACTGGCACCCCTCTGGACCAGTCAGGCTGCAGCCTACGGGGAAGCTCAGGCTGAAAAGGCTGCAGCCGAGGCAGGTCTGGAGGGGGAGATGCCAGAAAGGCTCAGGCCGCTCTCCCCCTTATGTTGTGCACCGGGTGTGTGTGTGTCGCGACCACCTTCTTTTCACAATGGGTGCTTAAGTGTTTAGTTGAGTTAAGTTTACTTTGTGGTTGTTTTAGTGCTGGGCTAGGTTAGCATTTTATTGTGTTGTGACGACGGTCACTTTAGTTTATGGGCCTGTTGCTTTTGTTTGGTTTTAGTTTCCTCACCGAGTTGCGGTTGTGTCTGTGTGTGCACTCGGTGAGTGTTTGGTATAGGTTTTGGTTTGTTTCTTTCTGCAGGTCCGCTAACCCCAGCTCATCTTTATTTTGTTTTACAGGTTGTCCATCACTTTCACGGGAAATGTAAATAAATGTGCTTTCATTATAATTTACCACCTGTCCACGCCGTGTTCTTTGTTACGCCCTTCCATACCCCTGAGTCGGGTCGTAGCATACACATTGTAGGCAGATAGAGGAAATCCTGGTATTTTCCACAGCGATGTTATGGCATCATGGACTAATACTGATTTCTTTGCTTGTGTTATTGTATTATTTCTGAATATCAACATGTTGATTTAGATGTCAATTACGAACTTGTTTCACACCGAAAAATAAAATAAAATAAAATAAAAAAAAAATCTTGGTGTTCCCATGTGGTCCCAAAGCTCCATAATATAACTCTCCATGAGAAGGTCACGAGAAGAAGCATGTATTACTACATAAAAACAGAGGTGGAAAGTAACAAAGTAACATATTTACTCAAATTACTGCATCTAGAACGTATGGATCTTCTGAACTCTTTTCCAAACATAAAAACAAACTGTCTCTGAAACTCAACACCGGCCTTCCGGCCACAGCTTCCGGCCTTTGTTGTTCAGAGTGAAGAGAGCGCAGATTGGCGCTACAGACTTTGAAAATCCTCCCCTGCTCAAGCTGAGCAAGCGCTTTACAGTCTAATGTTGTAGTATTCACTTGGCAAAATATTCTGTGGGGCATGGCACTTTATTTATTTTCTTATATCACCAGTCACTGTTTGTTAATTTAGACAACTGACTATTTATGTTTGTGATATAAAGAAAAAAGAGCAGAGTTTTGTTATTAAGGAATTGCTCAACATTTTCAGCATCATGGATACTTTGATTTGGTTTTATTTTCTCTCTTTTACTGTGGTGTTTTAAAAGTTTATTGAAAACAGTGTTGGATTGGATTTATGACTCTTCTTTTGTTTACATCAAGTAATTTAAAGTAACCATGTAACTTTTACTCGATTAAATTTAGTACTTTTTACTTTTACTTGAGTCAATCTTTGGCGCGTACTATAACTTTTACTTGAGTAGAATTTAAGCAAAGTAAAGATACTTTAGCTTAATTACAATTTTTCAGTACTTTTTCCACCCCTGCATAGAAAATGCTAATGACATAAATTCACTTTTTTTCTTTTTGCTAATCTTTTGCACATGTCTACCTCACAACAGTTTATGTAGCACACTGCACATTTATGTACATATGATAAAAAAAAACTAAGTAAATTATCTATCTTTATGTTTATCTTCTATCTAGTATGGCATTCAGTGCAGATGGCAAAGTAAGAATTTCATTGTTCAGGGAAACTTGTTTCCTTACTGGGCAAATGACAATAAACACTGAATCTTGAGGACATCTAAGAAGTGGACCAGTGGAGCTGTGGACTGTTGTGATTTGTTCAGGTTTGCCAACAACACTCGGTTTACTACTTGCTTTTAAAGACAATGTGCTGGAACCAACATTCCACAACAGTCCCAGCAAACCAGCCACTCACCCTCCCCCAGCAGTACAGGAGATGTGGCCTCTTTGAAGCTGCTCACCTCTAAAGGTCCTCCCACCCCCACCAACACCTCTCTGTCCTGGAGAGAGGGAAACAAAATGTCTTCAAGAGCCTACTTATACTTGGAGCCATATTCCAGCACTGGGGTAGAAATAGGGGGCTTATGTCCTGTAAATACTGTTTGTGTTCTGTTTTGTTTTTGTGTGTGTGTGTGTGTGTGTGTTCTTTTTTCACTTTTATTGTTTTTGCTAATCCCAAGACAAATTCATTGTATGTGCAAACTTACTTGGCAATAAAGACTTATTCTGATTTTGAAATTGTTTATTAGTCAGAGTTGCTGAGTAAAAATAAGAAAATGACTTGAAGTAGCCATGCAGTCGACTTCAGTCATCAACATGCTGACAGTCACTGAGTTGTCCAGTGGGTTTATTTACTAAGAGATAATTCTTCTTTTTTATTTCTCCTGTGAGTTAGTACCTGGTCACTGTTATGCTACATTCATGATATGTCTTTTTGATTTGGTTATCATTTAAGAAGTCTTGATGACTAGCAGCTCTGTTTTTGTTTTTTATTATTTATTTATTTTTTGGTTTATTTTTGTAAAAATTTGAGGAGATTTTCTGGTGTGTTTATGTACAAGTGTAACAGTTTGTTGTCTGGTGATGGTGTGGATTGAGGGTCGTTGATTCTGTCTGTGATGTTTTTGTCTCCTTTCTTCTTTCCTTTTTGCTTCTCTTTGCTGTCTTCCTTCTTTTTCTGTCCCTCCGGTCAGGTCCAGTAAGATTACATAGATTCCGCGATTCAAAGTAAATAAATAAATGAATCAGATTATGAAGAGGAGCCTTACCTATAAGCCTCCCCTTGGCAGAGCTAATTTGTTCAGGATGATACATCAACCAGATTATCATTTTGCTGCTATGATGCTGGACAGGACAAGTTAAAAAAACAAACAAAAAAAAAAACTGTGTCATCATCAACTTTGTGTAGAATATTAAAAATACAATGCTACAAATGCTACAATGGTGGACAGTTAAGAAAAATTGAAAATATGGTTTGTTACATATTTTTGGAGAAACAACAAATCTTATTCCAAAATCATTTAAAAAATGGCAAAAAAATGTAATCTTTAAGTTATTAATACTGTTTTAGACTTAACATATCCTTGACCTTAAATGCATCTCAGTGATGACAGTGGAACAACATGCTTAGTTTCCTCCCTAATTCTTGAAAACTTAACCTTAGTCTTGGTATCACAACGGCCAAAGATTCTTTTCAGTGGAGGTGTGTTAAGTTATTAGTCCTAGCTGGGAAGTTTATTCTCTGCGTGTAACCCATAGTGTTGTTTATGTTCTGTTTATTTATTTTTTTTTTATAATTCATTGTTTTTACACCATCACCCCAAAACAAATTCATTTTTTGTGCAAACTTGTTTGGCAATAAAGACACATTCTTATTCTGAAACAGTTTATTTCGCTGAGATGCTGAATAAAAATAAGCATCCAGTCAATGACCAAGTAATCAGCTTTGTTTGTTAGAAGATAATAATCTCCTGCTTAAACAATTGAAAATAAAATATACAGAACATAAACTGTATAGCAAGGGGATCAAGTATTAAGTGATATTCAATGAGACCAGTAAGTAAATTAAATCTAGGAGATATACATAAACATATATGAAAAATCCAGGTGTGCATATGCACATACATTTATACATTTAACCATCAGTTAAAGTAAAGTGAGGAAAGAGTCATCTCAATGAAATAAGAATTTTCCCAAAGTAAACTTAGTTTTTAAGGCTTTTGAGTTCTCAAGACCACTGAGGTTGGAGCTGTATTGAAAAAGATCTTGTAGAAACACTGTGAACTTCGGCTTGCTGTCAGCCCTTTTCCTTTTAAGAATGTGAAATTTTCCTCAGCAACTACTAACAGCAGGTCGCCGCGCACTCTCCTGTGAGATCCTTCTCAACTGTCGCACATCGTATGACGTCATCAATCAGCGCCAATGTAGTTCTGCGCTGCGCTTCTCTTTATTGTCGTGTTTTCAATCACAGTTCACGTCAATAAATTGTAAAAGTATTCTTCGGACAAAGCAAACGACTCTTCTTTGCCCAGACTCAGAGGACACGGAGATAAGTGTCGATGCCAACGGACGATTAATGCTTTAAAGGTCCCATATTATGCAAAATTCACTTTTTAATGGTTTTGGAACAGTCATACTGGTCCCCCCGCATGTGTAGGAGACCCGTAAGTGTGAAACTCTTTCAGGCGCTCTCTCTCCCCCCTGCTCCACCTCTAGGGAAGTAAGCGCTGAAATGAGCTTGTTTGAAAGCGTGTACGTTATGACGTCATAAGGGACAATAACCACTCCCCACAGAGCGATGGACCCGTCTACTGGCTCTCAAAGCCCGCCCTCTAAAAATCACCTAGCGCCCAGTGCTTTTCCCTCTTCGGCAACCCCATGGATGTATTATGGAACTGGATAACGGACTGAAAAATGGCGGCACGCCGATTTTTCCCAGTGGCCACTCGTGGTACTGCAACAAAAAATCCCATGGGGCCCAAAAAGCATTTTTCCCATAGGCCACAATGGTAAAAGACACGGCTGTAAAACTGTTGACAGGACGTCTTCAGCTTTAAACACAGCTAATTACTAATCTTTCTATTCAATATTTTTAATTCATGGACATTTAATCCGTCAATTATTTTTCAAAAGGCCATAAAAGCCACAGAAAAGTCTCTATTTCTCCGGTGACGTCACGGCTGTGCACATGCACTGCCGAAGCATGCGCAGTAGTGTCACCTCCCATCATGCCGAATGAAGCATGATGGGAGGTGACACTACTGCGCATGCTCTATGGGCCCAATATGCGGAAGTAACCCGGAAGCCTGAGAACTTTTTCGGCGTATGCGCTGGGTGAGCAACTTCCATAGAAATGAATGGGCCGCCATTTTCAGTCCGTTATCCAGTTCCATAATACAGCCATGGGCAACCCTCGTTAGCGGACATGGCTAAGCGACAGAAGCACTGTTCTGTTTGTGGCTGCATAAATGAACACGAAAACGTTTTTTTACTTCCATCCACTGAACCCACGAGGACTGAGTGGATTAATTTTATTTTTGGAGGAAATGGACCCGGAAAACTTCCAAAGGTTTTGCATGTCTGTGGCCAGCATTTCAAAGAGGACTGTTTCCACAACATGGGGGCATGGAAAGCAGGCTTCGCCAACCGTTTGAAGCTGAAGCCAGGTTCAATACCAACTGTCCGTGACACAGCTGGAGAGGTAAGAGCTGGCAGTTATTTTATCGTTTCGGCCTTATTAGTCTGATAGCTTGAAAATATATTAACCTGTCAATCACCTCATGACGGGCGATGCGATGGGCGGAGCCAACAGCTAAGCTGCTCCACCAGGGTTCCGCCCACCATAAACGGCACATTTCTGAAGCTGCTAAAAAGAGGGAGGTGAAGAGAAGCCGCTGCACTCAAACTGAGGGTCGATTTGTCCATACCATGGCGGAAATATTTCATTTAGATATTAATGAATGGTCTCAGATTGGGAATAAAGTGTATAATATGGGACCTTTAATTCTCACATTTGGCGCCCAGCTGGAGCTAGTAGCAGAGCCTGCAATCCAGTCACATCGGACATTATGTGGAAGTAAGTTGATACTCATTTTTTTAGGCCTTTAAATTGTGTCAGTTGTTATAGATAGTGAGTTACTTAAGTTTAGCTTCGCAGACAAACTTACTGTTATACCCATGTCCGTGAAACTGCAGTAACTTTATTTGAAACTAAGATGTTAAACGCTAGCTTTTATGGGTTCATTCATCGACATAAGGCCCATCGGCCATTGTTGCGACACGTCCACGTGATCGCCATCTTGGTCCTGGCAAGTAAGCTCTTCATTAAATGAATACAAGTGAACGGTTGTTTCATTTAAATGGGATTAAATATAAAACGTTTGTACATTTTTTGTGTGTGTGTTTTAATATTTATTTTATGGTTGAATCAGTTAAAACTGTTTCTTAATTGTTCAATAACCACTGACAGACAATCGAGTGCTTATTGGGATTAAAGTAAGTTAAAAACATAATGGGTGGACAAAATTACTCTCAAAAGTAAAGGTAAAACAGGGAGTAAATTTGGGTGGCTTTTTTTTTTTTTTTTTCCTGTGTAACACAATAGATATTTATATTATAATTCTCTGGTTTAAAAGGTGTCCCTATATAAAGTAGTAAAGCCTAATTTGTTGTGCATCAATACATCCATATTTTTTATTATAATGTAGATAAAAATGGCACAGAATGCAGATTTTACTCAGTATTTTGATAGCCATTGTCATTTTAAAACACCAAACAACAAAAACTAACACGATCACAGACTGAGACCTGCGTTTGTAACTAGAAGAGACTAATGATGGAATTAAGCTTTGTTCAAATCCTGCATATTTACATTATAAATGTATATTAATATACACCGTGCCTTTTTAAGAAAAATAAACTCAAATAGTAGAAACAAACGTTCCCAATCCCATGCTAAGGCTGCAGGTCAGTGGAGAAATAGGATTTACATGCTTTGGTTTCTGTAAGGGCTTTGTTCTAATTTTCACAATCAATACCTAAAATGTTGCACAACATATCTGAACATGTTTCAGGGCATTGTGCAGTATACACCAAGACATGGACAAGATGATGGCCAAACTGGACGTGACTGAAGTTGGAGAACTGGAGGTCAACTGGTGGTGGTAGCAGTAACAGAGGAGCTGTGGAACCACACACTTCACAGCATTTTCCTACAGCCAACCTGTAAGCTGTTTACTAAACCTTCTTGTTATTGTTGTTGCTTATATGGGAAAATATTGCATGTTCACTGGTGAGTTATCAGTCTGAAGTTCCCTTAGATAAAATGTGTCCACAACCACACAGAAACAACTTATTTTAGAATTATTAACCACTGTAATGAGGTGTAGATTTATTTATTGATCTTCTTACTCTTTTTACAGAAAGTTTCTAGAACTGTCAGCATGATGAGGATCGCGAGGAGACCAGAATGCCTGTACACCCTGAGGTGGTTGGATATGTTCACACCAAAAACACTATTTTAAGCAGCTCAGTACAACTATGCTTGGTAGAGAAAACTGTTACTTGGTAAAATGTTTTCTGTATGTTGTGCAATGAGCAGTATGTATCTAAGTGTGTGTGTATATATATATAGCTTACAGGTAGTACAGAATTATTACAGTACAGAATGCAAGTATGACAGCTACGTCCCACAATACACCACATGGGATGACGTGCTTTCCCAAGTTCTCTTAATTGTTTGATCAACACCATCTTGTCCTTTTTGTCTTTTGTTGACAGGAGTGAAATTAATGTTCATGCAAAGAAAATGTTTTTCTGAAGTGGTTTAAACAATAAGGGACTAAAGATGGAAATTAGCTTTGCTAAAGTCATTCATAATTACATTATAAATGTATATTAATATGCAAAAAAAAAAAAAAAAAAATCTATAGAAACAATCCTTGTTCCCTTCATTGTTCCCTGCAGTGACTTAGAAACATGGGATTCATATGCTTTGATTTCTGCAATGATGTTCCAATGTTTACAATCAAAAACTGACATGTAGGAAAACACACTTGTAAATGTTTCAGGGCACTGTGCAGTGCACACCTGAAAGTTGGCAAGGTGATGGAGAAACTGGTTGAACTGACTGAAGCTGTGGAGAACAGATTGGCTGCAGGAGCAGTAACATCAGCGACTCTGCAGCAGATTCCTACAACCCATCTGTAAGTTATTCACTAAGCCTTTATTGTTGTTTCCATAGATTTGAGTAAAACAGATCTAACGTGCATCTTCATACACTGTTACTACTGTTACAACCTGGGATCCACCACCACCACCACCACCTGGAGGCTTTGAACATTCAGAACCACTGTGATAAATATCCACACATTGTCCCTATTTTAGAAAAAATGGTAAGGCTGTATGTTAAACTTTATGGAGCCACTGCCTTAGTCAAAATATGTCTGCAAACACAGGCACAAACAAAAAACAGCTGTACAAGCCGCTGTAATGTGGTTTTTTCAAAATTTCAAAAGTTTGTCAAAATATTTTTCTCACATGATCTAAATTTTATCTGTTTGTGATATTGGCTGTTTTAGCATGAGGTAAAAAGGATCCACAGGAGTCTGGAGGATGGGCACAAATACAGAGGAAATGAGAGGTAAGACATCTAAAACCATTTAGTAGTCTGTAAGTTGATTACAAGATATGTATTTTCTATGCAGCATCACCTTGAGTGGTTACGTATTCATCAGATCACAGACTAATGACGCTTTAGTCCATCTTAAATTGACTCAGATAAAAAAAAAATAATGGCACTTTGATTTTACATATTTACTAACGAATTTTCAGAGTAGATTTAGTATTTGTCATGTTTCATGTTGCTTTGTTGTGTTTTCTATGATGTAATCTGCAGATTCATGTCTGAGCACAACTCCGGTGGCACAAATTCAATGTTGTGGTCAATTGCAGATGAAGAGGAATGTGACACCTCTTTGATCAGAAGTAAGTTATGACTCTAAAACTTGTTTAAGGTTACTTCTAAAAATAATGCTTATCTCTCCAAAGAAAGACAATTTGTTGAAAAGATCTTTCACATATTAATGTGTCACTTTTTGTGTTCGTAGGAGCAACAGATACTTTGAGAACATCAGGAGGGAATCTAAGTTGTCAGAAGACAAAGTGGAAGAGGATCGGAGGGCCAAAGCTCTCAACAACCGAAGACATAGAGTGAGTTGAATCACTTATAGATTTGTTTATTTTTAAGATCCTTTAGAATGCATCAGATTTCTGATTTGCTTTTGTATCACATTACATTGTTGTAGTCAGCAGTTTTATCTCTGGATACAACAACTGAAATGTGTTGTATGAACTGTGCATAAAGATGAAGTTTCTGGCAGTGCAGAGGCAGTAAAAAATGTTTTATTATGTTCATTTTTTAATGTATACATTTAAAGTGTTCTCATTGACCTATAAATGTCATTCTCCATTGAGAGTAATATCTAATGTTTTCTGTTAAAGCTTTTCAATTCACGCCGATCTGCTGCTGCTCGCTCATCTTAACCAATGAGGAGTACAGATACCTGGAACGGGTGCCTGCATGCATGATGAGCGACGAGGAGACGGACCCTGAAGACAAAGACGTGTGGAAAGCACATCCACCTGAATGGAGGGCAACAAGACTGACGGATATGTTAGAAAGGTGTCAGCACCACCTCGTTGACCTACAAAAGATGTTCTCCAGGATGGTGCACCGGAGAGTGCCCAGTGGTGTATATAGCCAGAGGCAGCCTCTGAGAGGAATCAGATCCATTTATTTGAAATAAAACTGTGTGCTTTAATTAAGAAAAAAAAAGAAAAACATTGGTCTGTTTTTCATGTCTGACATGTTTTCATTCAGCTATGCAGTTATGTAGATGCACCTGATTTATTAGATTGCTTCATTCTATTCTGTTCCCACTGTTCAGTTAATAATGCTGATATTCTTTATACAGTTTAATCTGACAATGTAATTTTATAAATGCTTACTGAAATAGTAATGTGTAATTTGGTCAAATGATTTGTACAACATGATGATGGTACACAAACCAAGATTAAAGACTGTCACATTATAACTATGATTGTGATGTTTGAAACTGACTGGGTGATTTTATGTCTGCTAAGATCTTAAAAGATAAGAACTAGGTTAGTACTTTTACATGAAAGGTTACATGCAAAACTATATAATTAATGAAGAGAACCATTAAAATAGACATATTGCATAAATGAAAAATCCGCGAATATCCCGGGGGCATCCGTCACGGATGTTCGACGTATTTCCCGTGATCTGTGAACATGATCTGCCAATGATGCGGTCAGTATCCGAGGCGATCTAAAATTGGATCCGCGAGGGATCACATAAACACGCATCTTGTGGATACCTCGCGGGTAAAAATCTGGGTTTTTGGATCTTTAGTGGTCCGGATCCGGAGGGATCTAAAAATAGGATCTGTGAGGGATGCGGCGGGGATTTCCCTGTATCTTGTCCGTATTTGCGACAGTTACGGACAGATAGCGGTATCGGATCGCTCCGTATCTTGGTACTTTTCGTTCAGTAAGAGTCTTTATTCTCCAGGTGTGAGAGGGAGATGTGCAGGGCTGCAGCAATAGCGTCTGAGGTGGACCTGTTGGACCGGTAGGCATACTGCAGGGGGTCCAGTGTGTCTGGTAAGAAGCTCTGAATGTGGGTCAGCACCACTCTCTTAAAGTATTTCATAATGATTGGAGAAAGTGCTACTGGCCTGTAGTCATTCAGACAGCTGGGGATCTTTTGGGGGAGGGGAGCAGTGGTCTTAAAGCAAGATGGAACAGTTCTCCGGTTGAGGGAAAGGTTGAATATGGAGGTGAGAATGTCTGCCAGCTCGTTGGTACATGCTCTGGGGGCTCATCCGGGGATGTTGTCTGGCCCTGCCGCTTTGTGAGGGTTGATCATCCTCAGAGCTTTGTTTACCTGGGCTGATGAGACGACTGGTGAGGTGGAAGGGTGTGTTGCTGTCCAGGTGTCTGAGAGCCTCCTCTCTGTGTGGGGGGTGGAGGTCTCAAACTGGGTGTAAAATGTGTTGAGGTCATCAGGCAGACTGTCTGTGGTGCTGATGGTGGTGAGAAGGGAAAGCAAAGCAGGAAGTTAATGTTTTCAATAATTGTCATTCAACAACAAACAAGTAGAACAAACTGCCAGTGGAGATTAAACTCTCACCAAATGTAGACTCTTTTAAATCCAGGTTGAAAACATTTTATTTGCCTATGGATGAAATCTGTTCTGTATCTTTTAATTTTTCTAGAACGCTGCTAGCGTTTAATTGTTTAAATTTAGTTATATGTTTTATATAACTGCTGCGCGGTGGTGTGGTGGTTAGCACCGCAGCCTCACAGCAAGAAGGTCGCTGGTTCGAATCTCGGCTGGGGGGAGGTTCGAACCTTGGGGGTGGTAGCCTTTCTGTGTGGAGTTTGCATGTTCTCCCCGTTTATGCGTGGGTTCTCTCCGGGTTCTCCGGCTTCCTCCCACCGTCCAAAGACATGCATGTTAGGTTAATTGGACACTCTAAATTCTCCTTAGGAGTGAGTGTGTGTGTGTGCATGGTTGTTTGTCTCTATCTGTGTTGGCCCTGCGACAGACTGGTGACCTGTCCAGGGTGTACCCTGCCTCTCACCTGTTAAAATGCTGGGATAGGCTCCAGCTCACCCGCGACCCGAAATGGAATAAGCGGTCAAGATGATGGATGGAGATAATGGATGGATGTTTTATATGCCATCATGATTTTTTTAATTGTGTCTTAATATGATTTAAAATGTTTCTGCATTGTCTATTGTCAAGTACACGGAATTGCATTTATATGTGCAACACAAAAAATTGACTTGCCCTGTCTGGGCCTCAAGAAGGGGAAGTCAGCAGTTCATTCGAAGCATTTCCTGTGTCAGAAGCTCTTCCTTCAACTATTAAATCTACAAATCAGCCACTAACAAAGATTTCTAGATGCATTGTGTTGCTGCTGAGTAAAGTCTAATTTGTGCATTGCGCCATTCACAATATATGAAATATACAAGCAAACTTTTGTATGTATACAGTCCCAGTTAGGAGTTTGGACAAACCCACTTTTTCACTGTGAATACTGATGCAGTATGATGAAGTATTTTTATAAATAACACCGTGTTCTGTACTACCACTTCCTCAATATTCACAGCTGGAAACTGCACAACACCAAAAGAAAAGAACAGAGACTAAAGTCTGATCAGTTATTTGTCAGCAAGATGTCTGCAGAAATTCACCCTGAGCCAGATCTGAGAGTGAAATACAGGACAAGGATCCATGAAGATGAAGGAGGCAGAGAGCAAAGTGAGGTGGAGATGTTAGATGATGGAGAGCTGCACTCTGATCACGGCTTACAAAGACCTGGTAAGCAGGAAATATTGAAAATGGCTAAACATGATGTTAAAAAACAATGTGGTACATGTTTGTGAGTTTAAACTCTTAATCCTCTCAGTTGAACTCCATAATTTATCATCCATTTTAGTTCCTGTAACTTCAGCCCAAACATGGCTGAACTTATACGAATCATCATCATTTCAAATATTCATTATTCAGTTCAGTGTAGAGAAAACACTGTCTTAGAAAAAAGTCCTCAAAAAAAGAAATAATGGTTTCTCTGTGTGTTTTGATTCGTTAGAAAACAACAACCAGAAGAACCTTCAAGCTGTGAATAGAAGCCATGTTACAGTTTTCAAGGTGTTCCTGGGAGTGATGTATCTTCTGATTCTGGCTGGAGTCATAATACGCTGTGAGGACTTGTATTTTTATACTTTGAATGTATAGATAGAGTTACTTAGAATAACCTCAGAGTTTCTCACCAGTCATGTACAAAGCAACAGGCGACCACCAGATGTTACATTGATGGCTAGGACAGCTTGGACAGCTAATCCAGATGTATGGGGGTGATTTTTATTCCTACACAAGATTAAAACCTAAGTATGGCTTAATTAACTCATTAAACTCTAGGGATTTTTGGAAGTGTGGTTCACCTGAACAGACCTACCCAAATTAAACTGACAATAACTTTCTAATTATAAGGTCAATATGCATAATCTTGGTAAATGTTCATACATCTGAGCAAATTGTGATAAAGGAAAAACATACATTTTTTATCCTCACCTTATTGTTTTTTTAATTTACATAGTGGAAAACATCATGATAGAAATTCTTCTATGCATAAAGATTTCTATGCATGCATACAGCAACACCTTGACTACAACTGTACCAAGTTAGTTGAGACAAGTACAAAGATCATTCATTTTATTAAGGTTTAAGTGTGGATAGTATCAGGCGGACTCTGTATTTGGCCACTTTTATACCCAAACTGTGCCAAAGTGTGCCACATAGGTATTTTACTTCTTGGTAGGGAATGTGGCTACAAAATACGGTGTGCATACAATTCACAAACTGACCCTGGCATTTAGCCACTATGTCATCAGTTCCTACCACTGTGCACAGTGCATAATGAAATCAGTGTCATAGTTAGCATTAGCATCGCTGCAGGAATCAGAACTGGATATAACTACATCTCTATGTTTACTTCAGACTTTCTGAAAGGGTGTATTTATTTTTTTATATCTCTTGGACATGCTGATCACTTTTAGCCTTCATTAAAAATGAGTGAAATCTCTGAAAGAAATCAATGAAAGAAGTTGTTTTATATCCCCTCTGTGTGGTGCACCACAGTGTGTCACAGATCTTAGTGTGGATGCTCCTGCCTTTAGTCTCATTCAAGTATAAGATAACATTTGACAGCTCGCGAGATGTAGATTTGATCAAACTTTATTTATACTGCCAAGACCCAATAGAAATCGACAATATAGCTGTGAATGGGAGCTGGTGCATACCGCAGTTTTACTACTATGGACTAAACCTCTGTGAATTTTCGTCGAAGATCAGTGTGGATAGACTGAAAATGACCACGAACCGGTAAGGAAATAAAATATATTGCTTTTGGTAGGAATAGTTTTGGGGTTTGGTGACGTACTCTGGCTCTAGCACCAACACCGAACCTGCACTGGTTCGTTTTTGGTCAAAATGGAGCCATCAATACTTCTGGTTAAAACATCTAAATCAGATGAAACTGTGATCATTTACAGGCAACGTGCGGTAAACTTGAATTTTGTTTAATATTTAAAAATTACATATCAAACAGTCTTAATTAAAATGAATTTGCGATGAAGTCTCTTGTACCAATTCAAGAGGGCATCTACAATTTTGTTTTAATTTTTTTAGTATTCAAATCTGAAATTACAAAACAAACAAACAAAAGGTAACTTAATTATTCAACTAAACCAACTGCAAGAGGCATAACTGTTTTGTGGCTTTACTTCTGATAGTAACAATATTTTTTCCTGGCAACATGTTTTGCCTCCACAAACTGTCTTTAAAGTTGATCAAATTCACTGCTTTGTGTTGGTGCATTACCATCAATAAAGATAAAAAGGAATAAAATAAAAGGACAAATATTAATTAATTAAAGTAATTAATTACTAATTAATTAATTAATTACTACAAACTGCACACATCCACACACATTCACACTCCATCACACTTTCACACCCCAACATGCGATGTAAGTATAAAGTGTATTTACAATGAAAAAATGCCCATAGGTGTCAGTAATAAAACTGCATACAAGGTATTGATGCCATGATACTAGTCAATATTTCACCGTAATAATTACGATAGTGGTAAATTTAAATGAGAGTAATTGTTGTTAAGTCAGTCACTGTCATTGTAATTTTAGGTCTGTGTTCATTGTATTGTTAGCTTTGGAATAACAACTGTTCAACAGTATGGTGTTTTTGGCTTTGGCTGCCCAGTTACGCAGACCGCTGTTCATTTGTTATCCTTTGTGTTGTTTTGATCACTCTGGGCTTGTTGTCTGCTGTGGAACTGCTGTTCTACTACACTAGTATGCTATAAGATAACACACTCTCAACAGAGCAGTGATAAAAGGACAACAGCAGGTGTTGTTGCAAGTTAATTTTACTGAGCAAGTATAACAGGATAAATAAATGCTGCCTTGCCTTTGTGATCAAACATTGTGTTGTGGGTCCATGTGAAGTCCCCTAAGAATTGTGTGCACAGGAAGCTGAAGGTTGTCACAACCTACCGTTTAAGGCTGGGTAAAACATTTCCTTGGTAGAAATCACCAACTATTATGTACACTATGTTTGGAAACACTCCATTGCTTCCTAGTAGCAGTTAGCAAATAGCCCAAAGCTGTGTCAATAGCACCTGAACTTTATTCCACCAAGGCCTGCAATGAGTTTGTCAAATTTTTCATGGAAAAGTCCAAAATATCAGACAAGTAGTTGGTTTATCAACAGCAGGTTCATCAGACATACTGTGTCCATTGAAAATCAGTTTAAGCACCATGACACTGTTTAATCCCATTAACAGCAAAGATCTGGGCGACAGCTTATATCAGCTGAACTCCTCTTGCTGTCTGAACATCCTGCCCACAGGTTTCTTCAAAAAAGTCTCAAAGGCTCTGGAAGCCAGATCTGTTACAGATTGTGAACTTGTCTTTAATTTCGGGCATCTTCCCAGAACTTTTAAAAACAGCTGTAATCACACCCCTACTAAAAAAGGACAAACCTTGACGAGACACAAATGAGCAACTACAGGCCGATCTCAAATCTTCCTTTTCTAAGTAAGATAAATCGAAAAAGCTGTTTTTCATCAGCTAAACAACTTTTTAACAACAACTGCTACGATGTCTTCCAGTCAGGTTTTAGACAGCACCACAGCACTGAGATGCTCTCACCAAAGTCATTAAGGACATTTGTTTGAATATAGATGATGAAAAAATGTCAGTCTTTGTCTTACTGGACATCAGTGCTGCATTTGATACAGTCGACCACAATACGTTGCTTAAACGACTGGAGAACTGGGTGGGCCTCTCTGGCACTGCACTTCACTGGTTTAAAACTTATTTAGAGAATAGAAAGTACTTTGTGTTAATAGGTAACTTTACATCTGAGCAGACAAGAATTACATGTGGAGTTCCCCAAGGTTCCATCCTGGGGCCTCTTCTGTTTAACATCTACATGCTCCCACTGGCACAGGTCATGAGGAAAAACAAAATTAGTTACCATAGCTACGCAGATGACACACAGATATATATTACAATGTCACCAGGAGATCGAGGCCCCGTACAGGCTCTTGGAAAATGCATTGAGGAGATTAATGACTGGATGTGTCTAAACTTTCTTCAGTTACGATTAAAGGTCACCACAGAGCTTCAGTCTGTACACCTAAAAACCACCAACCAGGCCAGAAATCTGGGTGTATTGATGGACTCAGACCTTAACTTTGAGAAACACATTAAGGAAATTACAAAATCAGCCTACTCTCACATTAAGAATATATCAAGGGTAAAAGATCTGATGTCTCAGCAGGACCTGGAAAAACTAGTCCATTGTTACGACCCAATATAGGGGTATGAGAGGGAAGTAACATAAAGGATAGTCCCAGGCAGTTGTGAAGGTGGAAAACATTTTATTGTGGAGCGAATAAAACAAAGGGGTAAAACAGGAAGTTAACTGAAATCCGAGTGTTGGGGTTAGCGGGACTGCTGAAATAAACATACAAAACGTTAAAAGTAGCAAACCATATACAAAGAACCACCAAGTAAAACATCTCGAATGAAACAAACAAAAGGGTGCCCTTAACTTGATGTGATAACTTACTAGCAAAAGGCAGCAGTCCCATAAAACTAAATGCAAACAAAATCAAACACATGTCCTAACTAGCCCAACACAAACACCCAAACTTTAACGCAAAGTGAACAAAAAGGACAGAACACACACCAATGGGTAGCGCTGCTCACAATCAAGCCTGTGCCCTGAATGTTCCCCACAGGGAACATGGAGGTAAGCCAAACCTTCAGGGACCATTTTAGCGTCCCCGACTAGGGACAACAACCCGGCAGGATCCATCCTGCTACACACACTCAAATAGTCCAGCAAACAAAAGGCTACCTATTAGCACAGCTAGCACACAACCAGCAACACCACCATACGTCTGCCCAGATGGTCTGAGGTGAGGGGAAACAGCACACGCAGTCTAGCTTCACCCTCCAAAGGTGAGGGGAGGCAGCCTACACGGCCCTGCCTCTCCCTCCGAATGTGAGGGGAGACAGGCCACACAGCCCTGCCTCTCCCTCTGAATGTGAGGGGAGACAGTCCACACAGTCCTGACTCTCCCTCCCGAATGATCCATGCAGCTGGGCTTTATCTCCAGGACTTCCCTAAGCTGCACGGTGATTGGTTGGATGTAGCGCCAATCTGCGGGAGGGAGAGTGGGAGGCACCGAAATCAGCCAGTCCAAGGAGGGATCAGGACCCGGCCTTTGCTGGTGATCATTGCCAACGAGCCCCAGCTGTTGGCAATGATCACCAGCAGTCTTACGTCCCTGGGGACGTAACATCCATGCTTTCATCTTTAGTCAGCTTGATTATTGTAACAGTGTTTTTACATGTTTACCTAAAAAATTAATTAGACACCTGCAGCTTATTCAGAACTCTGCTGCTCGAGTCCTCACTAAGGCTAGGTTCACACTGCAGGCTGAAGTGACCCAAATCCAATTTTTTGGCCCCTATGCGAGCTGTATCTGATCTTTTCATGACAGTCTGAACGACACAGATCCAATTTTTTCAAACGCAACCCAGGCCACTTGGATATGTGGTCCAAAATCCGATACGTATCTGATCTTTTGCCATGCGACTTCAGTCTGAACGGTCAGGTCGCATTTATCTGACCTACACATCATACACATCATTATTTATAAACTCTTATCTGTAAAGGCACTCACATCACTCTCCCATCACACTCCCATCACTCCTGACTGCGACTCCTTACCCATACGTTTCTCTGTATAGATGTTGCTGCCACTGCTCCACAAAATGCCATGGCCAAAAATCTGGCTCTCCTCTTTTGCAATCTCCCCCTTAAAATGATGCCATCGAAAATGTGCTGGCTACGGTTGGATAATAAATTAAAAATTGCAAAATAAGCCCTGCTGTTACCGTCCATATTTATTTCCGCAAACACGAAGATGTCACACGCCCACTCACTGTCACGTCGTCGTGTCTTCTACGCATGAGGAACACTTTTGGTGTGCATAAGGTTCATACAGGAGATCACATACAAGTCGCATTTAGTTGGAAAAAAAATCGGATTTCACAAAAAAATCCAAATTGAACATTATGCCATGCAGTGTGAACCTAGCCTAAGACCAAGAGTGTGGACCACATCAGTCCAGCTCTGAGGTCGTTACACTGGCTGCCTGTTCATCAGAGAATAGACTTTAAAGTTCTGCTGCTATAAAGCTCTGAATAGTTTAGGACCAAAATACATCAGTGACCTCATGACCCAGTATGAACCTACCAGAACCCTCAGGTCATCTGGTTCCAGTTTCTTATCAGTTCCCAGAGTCAGAACTAGACATGGAGAAGCTGCATTCAGCTTCTATGCTCCACATGTCTGGAACAAACTCCAAAAAAAGCCTCAGATCAGCTGAAACACTCAGATTATTTAAATTAAGGTTAAAGACCCACCTGTTCTCTGCTGCATTTCACTAGTTTTATTTAGAAGTCAAAATCTACATCTGGTTCTTCTAAGCTGCTTCTGCTTTTATTTCATTAATTGTATTTCTTTTATTGCTTTCTGCACCCTGCTGTAATGTTTTATGTAAAGCACTTTGAATTGTCTTGTACATGAAATGTGCTATACAAATAAATTTGCTTAAAGTTGGAACAACCAAGAGCAAGGATATGGGTGAAGGAACTAAACAGAGAAGTAAGACAGCTAACCAGAAGCAAGACAAAGCTGAAAAGCCACCAAATATAAACTCTGAGAGTGAAGCTAGTGTAACGGGTACTGAAACCCCAAAACCCGTTGCAACAGATAAGCTGGAAAACAGAGTGTAAATTATCGCACGGGAGACGTGGTTAATCTTCTTCCACAATCTCTCAGCTTTTGAGAAAAACGGTGGCGCACCAGTGACTCTCAGTCTCCCTGCGCCACCCACTGGCGAACTTGTGTTACTGCATCTCTCTTACTGAATGAATGTCAGCTAACTAAGCATATTTCACAGGAAATAATATAATATTTTGCACAAAACTCAAGTCACTCCAACAAAAATAATCACTTTATGGGCACACATTAGTGGGCATCACACTAGCGAACTTAAGGAAGACACAGTCGAAAAGATGGGCCCCAGACCACAACAAGACACTGTGCATAGGTCGAGCTTTAGTTAGTAAAGACACAAAAGACCTCAAGAGTTATGACACAAACTAACTAGGAAAAGGGGATAAGTTTCCAGACACCACCGACAAGGATATGGATACACTGGAGCGATGGAGTAAAAACGTATCACAGTGTCAGGGAAGCTGGAGAAGATATGAAAGAGAGTCGATCTGTCTGGTGATGACGGCACATCAGCGACAGTGGGAAGGATGCAAGTCACTGTAGTTTGGCCCATTTCTATATCTATTGTGGACTAGATTTGGAATAGAATATTATCAACAGAATAGAAAATATCAAGGTTTGTTTGGGAAGGCAAAAAGCCTAGAATAAAAAAGGAAACTCTCCAGCTGCCAAAGGACAGAGGAGGAATGGGACGCCCATATCTTAAAGATTACTTTCATGCAGCTCAACTGAGATATACCGTAGGTTGGTGTAAACCAGATTATACAGCAAAATGGAAGGAAATGGAAACAAAATGCAGAGAAAGGCCAATATGGAGTATTATAGGAGATGAAGAAATGTACACGTCGAAAAAAAAACAAAACAAAACAAAACAAAACAAATAGATCCAAACAAATAGATTAACTAAATATGACAAAAGGTCTGAACAGTGAACAACCAAGGGAATTATGGCATGTTGTGTCTCACTGAAAGATGAACACTTGGAGCGTTTTCGAGAAATGAAAGAAAAGTTTGATTTGGATAAACATGTATTCTACAGATACCTGAAACTTAGAAGCTATTTTAGGAAAGAGATCAGGATGGACCCCACCAAAGAAGTGAATAGTCTGGTATAAATCATAAACAAAGCAAACAAAGAAACCAAAATCCGAATTATATCTGAAATATACTAAAAAAGCATATACATTCTACAACATACATTAAAAAAACATGGGAATCAGAACTTAACATAAAAATTGCAGATGGAGATAAATATTTGGAAAATGTATCATTCATCCTCTAGCTCACGGATCTGGAGGGAGTTCGGGAAAAGCCTGGTATACTTTTTATTTTTTAATTACGCCTAAGGTCCAGGGCAAACAATTAAGCACAGACATACCCTGTTGGAGAGAAGGTGGAGTTCTGAATACAGATCACTCACATTTTTTTGAATTGTGATTAAATAACACAGCTTTGGAAATTCTATGAGTTTTATTACTGAAAATACTTGGTTATATGATCCCTTTCTGTTGTACAGTACTGTATTTCCATAACCTGTCAGAAGGAAATGTTCTGTCAAGAGACAGACACTTGGTTAAGAATCTATTAATAGCTGGTTAGAAAAAAGGTATCACATAAAGTGGGGTACACAATACTCTCCTACTCAAGATCAATGAATACTGATTATAGAAGGAATCTGTATAATGGAAAAGTTGGAAAGTAAAAGACAACGCCAACAGGAAGCTCAACTCAGAGAAAAGGGAAGAAGAGACTGTATTTAAATTAATACAGCGATGAAGACCACAGGAAAAACTCTTGATTGACTAAGAAGATGATAGAAACAGATACAGTATACTGTAAGGACACCCCCACATCTCTGTATGGTTGGTGTTTGCAAAAAATGTCTTTTTACAAGCAGATATCAACATTTAGATGTAACTTCCCTGATTAAAAGATTTTTAAAATTTGTTACCAGTTACATCAAATTTATATCTGTTCTATTAAACATGATTTTCAAGCTTATTTTCGTCTTTACTGCCAAGTCTCTGCTGTAAAGTTAAAGGCATGTTTAGGTGAATATGAGAATATATTTTAAATGTGATGAGCTGCTTCTAAAAATAAGCTGCATGATCAACCGAATGTGACATGGTGACTTGGTCTGAGTGTCACAGTGGAAAAATAGACCTTCACACATTTAACCAAACTGCATTAAAGAAACCACAGCAACAGTACAACAACGTTCTTCTCACAGCTTAATTTAAAAGTGTGAAGCACTTCTGTTTATTGTCAACTGTCATGGAAAAATACACTTCTCTATTAATTCTAAGTATTCTTAAACTCTTTGAGCTTCCTTTATTTGTACTTCACGTGAGTTGAAAAAGTAGCTATTGATTTGTTTTTGTAAGTTTGTTTCTCTGTCAAGACTGAGACAAAGTAAAAACTGTATGTAGAAGCAAACTATCTGTACCAGGTTGAATTGCAAAGCATCTGATAATTTTTGTCTTTTGTTCAGGTTGTGTCTCTTGTGTTAATCTTGTACCGTGTTGTATTTTCCAAAGTATTTTTCCTTTGTGTATTTGTTGTTTACTTCCTATTCTAAACTGGGTTCTTAATATGATCATTAGAAAACTTTATTGTCATTGCACTTAGAAGTACAAAAAAATTATGTTGCATCTCCAAGTTGTGCTTGAAGATATAAAACAAAACAAAAAAAAAGTAAACATGATTTTCAAGCTTATTTTCATTTTTACTGCCAAGTCTCTGCTGTAAAGGTAAAGGCATGTCCAGGTGAATATGAGTATATATTTTAACTGTGATGAGCAAATAGATATGAGCCTCCTATTGGATAATTACTGCATGGGCGATTATCTTTCAGCTGGCAACAAGTTATTTAACCCCAACTGTTGCAATGAGCAGCTTCTCATTTCTTAAACAACCATGTGGAAAGGCACCTCGTGGTCATGGAAAAGATGTTAGTCTGTTTAAGAAGGGTCAAATTACTGACATTCATCAAGCAGAGAAAACATCTAAGAACACTACAGAAACTACTAAAATTGGGTTAAAAACTGTCTAACGCATTATTAAAAATTGGAAGGAAAGTGGAGAACCATCATCTTTGAGGAAGAAATGTGCTCAGAAAGAAAAAAAATAATAATAATTAAATGCATTATATTAAATACATGTGATGGAGAAATACATGGCTACTAACAATTTTCATTAATTAACTTTCTTCTGTTAAAAACTGATTTTCTGTCATTTTTCTTTTAGTAACCTTGAAAATGAGCAAAATGAACAACAGTAACAATCAGCTACAGGTCAAACTTGCAGGTTGGAAAGATTTAACTGAAAAAAGAAAAACCAATATCAAGGTAATGTTGTTAATCATGATGCTGTCAGCGATCAGCTGATCGGCTTTTCTGTCGCTACTACGTCTCTCTTGTTGTTTATCGTTCAGCTGAGAAGGAGGAATCTAGCGGTTCATGGTTCACACTGGCACATGTTTAACCAAAAGTATTGTTTTTGGATGGGCGACCAATAGTAGGCAACATTTATCAGTCTCATGTCAATCAGACACATGTTACTGTCACTGAAGCTGAAGAATGAAAAATGTTGATAACATCCTATTTCTCTTAGATATTGTTTACCTTTATTTCATATTTCTTTTCAGTATTAATGAGGTTAGATTAGATTAGATTAGACTTTATTATCTCACAGTGGAGAAATTCACTTGTTACAGCAGCTCTTGTTATAGAATAAAGTACAGAGAGGCAAAATAAGGTTTTGCTAGTGAAACAGTTGTAAAATCTACTAGTCATCCAAGAGCTGTGCACATCTATAAAGATAGATCAGGTTCAGATATGCAGTGAGAGTGAAACAGCAAAAGGAAGCAAGACGATGTCTTCTCTAAATCAGTGATGCTGTACAGATGTTGGAGACACAGGTCTGATTGGGCCATGAATGCGGTGAGAGAATTTATGAACAGGTTCTGAGATAAAAATCAGAGCAGGACCCTTCTCTAACAAAGTAGCTGATAGGTGGTAGAAAGGATTTATACTGCAGATATGCAGAGTGTTGTAGAAAAATTACCAAGAGTCTGGAACGAGTAAAAGTATATAAGGTTTATTTACAGGAGAAGTATTTAATACAGAATTACTTGCAAGTAATGAGAGTGGTCGTCCCGACTCGCGTGAAGTCGAGAGAGACTCTAGGGAGGCAAGAGGAAAAACAATAGTTATACATTTCTGTAGAAAGAATCCTCCTTCCTGAAGACCTTGGGTGGACACACAACTCCGAGAGCTGGCGTCAAAACAACCTCACATAGTTGTGTCTCCACCAGAACCAGTCTGACTAAGGATCTGAGGAAGGACCAGATAAAGGTCATCTTACCCTCGTAGTGAACTTTTAACAGAGCATGTATATGAAGAGAATAAACCTTAAAAGTGAATTAAAGCATGATGAGTAAAAATGTACAATGTAAAAAGTGTAATATAGTAACAATCAGTGTAAATACAATTTATAAATGAATATAGTAAAGGAAGTAAATAAAGGTGTGATTATAATATTATATATGGAGCATAATAAGTAAAATTTCTTCCACAAGGGGCAGGTGTAGAAAAGTCCTGATGGGGGGGCAGGCAGGGGCACTGACCAGGAAAATGTTGGCACAAATAAGATATATAGTTTAAGGTTTAATTTTATGTAATATTGAACTGATTATTACAACTAAGTGATCATCTAATGTAAAAAAGTTTAGAAAAATCCAAGATCAGTTTACATGAAATATTTGTAAGCACTGTCTTGCTCTTTCTGTTGATACAATATGTTAAAAAATACATAGTTGAGAATGGTGATTAATCATGATTAATTAATTTCTAAGCTGTAATTAATCTGATAAAATATTTTAATCCTTTGACAGCCCTAGTATTAACATATGAACAACAATATAATTAATCTTATAAAATGTTTTATTTCTAAACATCTACACAGAAGCACATTTTCACCCAAAAGTATCAATCAGCTAAAACTATCTGTTTTATTGACTTGTTATCATCATTTCATCTTAACTTTGTAATGAGATTGTAGTTCAGCACTAACTGTCTCATATGGCTCCGATTTACTGGATTTAATGGGTCTTTACTCACCACCAGTGTTGTGGTCGTTACTGAAAAAAAGTAATGAGTTACAGTCATTGGTTACTTCATTCAAAAAGTAACTCAGTTTCTTGATTATTTACACCAAAAATGTGGTAGTTTATTGTAAATAAATAAATAAATAAATAAACGTGAAACTGATCATGTTATAACTTTTTATTGTAAAAATGGACAACTTATGTTATAACGTGACAGGTTTCATGATTTTACAAAAACTATCACGTTTTAATGGCTCCAATGGTTCTTTTATTTGTGTTATTTTTTTTGTTTGTTTTGTTTTGTTTTGTTCTTTTTTTCATTGGAGGGGGGGGGGGGGGGTGACAGCTCTGCGCTTCCATACACTGTGAAATGGTGTTAAAAAATTTAAGCAGCTTGGCCCAGTGTCAGTTGGGCTGCCGATCTACTGTTTTATGGACCAGTTGGACCAATAAATAAACTGTGTCAGCCTAAAAACTACTCGGTCCACCGGTATGCCAGATGGCCAGTCCGTCTCTGCTCATATTGCAGAGTTAACAGACAGAAAGACCAACGATCAATCAGTCAACACAAGTGCAGGAGTTTTTGTAGCTGCTGGGATCCACTGACTGAAGTGTGGTTCTGACTTCCAACCATAATTTACTAAAGTCAATTATAATCCTGTATTTTATTTCTTAAGCTGAGCTGTTTATATTCAATAATGTGATATTTTGTGACCAAATATATTTAGAGTCCTTCTCTTGAGACTTGTTTTAATTTTTATTACAAGCAAACCAACAGTTCCAATGATTTAAAATACAGGGTGTATTATGATGTGTATTAGATCAGCCTCAGTTATGGAGGAATACATGACTACTAACAATGTTTATTAATCATTTTCTTCTGTTAATTAAATTAAACAGATTTTGTGTTGTTTGTTTTTCAGTATCCTTGAAAATAAGCGAACTAAACAACTGTAACCGTGAGCTGCAGGACAAACTTACAGGTAAGAAAGATTTTTATCTGAATAAACAAACACCAATATCACACTTCATAATATTTACCTCAAAATAGTCATGTTTTAGAAGACTGAAGGTGAGAAAAGACTGAAAACTAACACATAACATCACCTCTGAACATGTGACATGAATCTAACTTTAAATTAACTTTTATTTTAAAATTAAATAAAATTAAATCAAATCTGTCATTTCAACAAACTTTAATAAATGATTTTCTCTTGTAAACTGTCTTTATTCTTTAACATAGAAATTTGTGACAAAATTTATTTAGATTCCTTCTCTTGAAACTTGCTTTTGTCGGTAAGTTGTAATAAATTTGATGATTAACACCATCCTTAACGTTTAACATTTATAAAATAGGATGAGCCAGATTACGATTTAGGCAGCATGACTCCAGGAACTAACTGAACCTCACTGGTGTCACTTTAGAAACAACTGATCGTTTTATTGATTAAAACTTGCTTTGTTGATCTAAAAACAGCACCACTTCTTTCTGCTCATGACTGATAAGATGTGAAGAATTTTATGGACCACTTCCCTTCACTTTGTTGTTAATCCTGAACATCATTAAGCTGCAGAACATTAAATTTGTAATGTCTGTGTTAGAAAAGAGAAAATGGAGATGGGAAATAACAAAGATGGACCTGGTTTAATATGTTTTTCATCAGAGAATCTTTGTTATAATTGTGAAAAACCTGCCTCTGAAAAAGAAAAACAGTTTTGATTTAAAAGTTTAAATTAAGAAGAATAATTACTGGATGTGTGAAGATTCTTATTCATCCAGGTCAACAAACAGCAAATAGCCATGTTTGTCAAACCCAGCCACCCCGTCACACAGAAACTGACTCATCCTAAAGACCCGACTCCACACTCTTAAAAAAGCAACCTGGTGTTGCAGGTCAGTGCAGTGAGGACTGCAATGAGCTCTATATTGAGGAAAACAATCACTCAACAGATGGATGCTCAACACAGGAGAGAAACTCATCAGATCAGGACTCAGATTTTCTCCTTCATTCATTATAAAATACAGACTTTTGAGGACCTCAGTGATAAAATCTTGGACAGAGAAGATGAGTGGTTTGAGCAGCAAGTGAAAGAGGCCATCTATGTTGTGATGGAAATTATTGTGTGAGCTTGGCCTAAACTTTATTAAAGCTGTCATAAGATGCAGCATTACTGTCACACTTACAAATTATCATGTGGCCTTTTCATACTAAAAACAAAACTTACAGGCGCTGGCCAGTTCTCTTGTAGCTTCCCCTTTTTCTGTCTACTTGCAGGGTGAAGTAAAGGGCAGAGAACATCTGCTATCTAAAGATGAGTCTAGTTCCGTTTTACGAAGAACTCTCTCTAAGTTGCCCCTAGCAACAGCTTTTAATAGAGATCCCCATCGAATCACGACGATGATGATGATGACAGTTGGTAAAGGCGTCATCAGAGATCTATATAACTTTGTGACACTTCCTTTTTTGTTCAGATTTGTTCACATTTCTCTTTGCTGTAATAAACTTGTAAAAGAAAGTGTGACTCGGCATCATTTTTGATTCTCCCCACGAAGATTTTTCCAGCACAATGTCAAAGTAGAAAAAGCTTCAGTAAACAGAAGAGGACTGAGACATCAGCTCTCCCCCACCTACAGCAGCATCTCTTCAGCCATACCAAAGACAATGAAGAGACTGACCCCCACTTAGCCTCAAGTGAAACTCCTGACAATAGTTGCTATTAATGACACCTCAGCTTGTAGACTCACTACTTCAGTAAAAATTTCTCCATCAGAACTGAAGAAGCTCTTCTGGATGAGAGCAAAATGTTTTCATGAAACTAAACCAAGTCCAGCTGACTTGACCCAACCTACGTTGGATACGATGACTGAATACTACGGCAATACTTCCTGAAAAGGAGAAACAGGGAAACAGATCATACTTCAGTGGGTTTCTGGAGTCATTTTAAGAAGAACTAAAGATTGAAAATGAAACTTAATGGAGCATGTTAAAATGTAGAGCATCGTCTTCATTTGCATTACATTACACTGCATTAAATCACATTTCACTGAGACAAAGTGGATAAAAACACACTGAACTACAATACGAGTCACGTTTTCACATTTGCTGGTTAGTTTTTGAATTCATGTGAATTTACTGTGATGTATCGTTGGCAGCAACTTAAAACTAACATCTGATTTAATTTTTCCTGTATGAATATTTCTGTGAAGGACCAAATATATATAAATGAGAAACTTGAGCCATTTATGGAGTAAACATCCTGAAAGTATTATTGATTTGACATTAAATAACATAAAATCTGATTTTGAAATACTTGTTTGATATTCAGAGATCTGCTGTCCTGATGGATGGAAAAGATTTGGAAGCAGTTGTTACTTTAAATCCACTGAGAGTAAAAACTGGACAGAAAGCAGGAAAGACTGTCAGGAAAGAGGAGCTGATCTGGTGATCATAAACAGCAAAGAGGAACAGGTGGGTGTGTGTTTGATTTTTTATGTCTGTGTGATCTTTGATGTAACTGATCTGGTACTTTAGTCTTGATCTTTTGTCAGTCTGCTTCCTGTCCTGATGGATTTCACTTTAAATGGTTTTCAAGTCCTAAAATCAGGATCAGCTGATCAATTAGATCCATTTACTTGATTTACTTCATGAACTCATTTCAAAATGTAAATTTTTTCATATTTCAGAACTTTATGGTTTTGTTTTGACTCAGTTCTGCTACATTTGTTAAAAAAAGAATAATTGTTAAACATGTAGTAAAAATGTGATTTATTTACCAGAACAAAGACCAGATCAGTATGAGTGAAAAAATGTTGCTGAATGAATCATAAACATTAAAAAATATTTTCAATAACAACAAAATCAGTGAAAACTGTTTTCTGATCAAAGGAAACTACAGGAAACTAAAGTCAGTAGTTTTAATGAAATTTCAACATTTGTTTTAACAAAGACTGAAAATTATTCATTAACATTTTGTTGCTTTTGGTTTTTGCAGAATGGAAGAATTAAAAAGTTTGTTTTTCTTTCAGATATTGTTACAGTTATGTTACTACAACAGACGAGCAGAATAATGATTTTTTTTTATTCTACATTTTCTTTGTCTGTCCAGGAATTTGTCAGTAAACTGAGTTCGTTGTTCTGGATCGGTCTTGAATGGACAGGACGTGGATGGAAATGGGTGGACGGATCTCCACTGACAGAAACGTAAGAAATTCTTTACAATGTTAATTAATATCACTGTTTAGAGCCGTAAAATCTAAAATGTAGAATCTTACAATTTTCTCCTGATAAATATGAAAAATCAGGAGATAATTTTAATTTGTTTCAACAAGTATCTCTCTGAATGAACAACTTGAACTTTGTTCACTAAAAACTTCCTGCAAGCCGACTGAAAAACTACAACAAAACATGTTTACAACTGACAAAGTATTTTACTACATTTAATGGCTGAAAAGGTTTTTCTAGTGTCTGATGGTTCACAGTGAAAAGTCATGGAGGAGGACAGACTGATCAGAAATAAAACCACTAACAAGCTTAAAACCAGGAAGCAGATCAGCAGAGGAAACATTTCTGGAGGATTGAGCAGCTTTTACAGAATTTAATGAATAAATAGAGACAATGTTGGACTTTATCAAGAGTCCATAAATGATCTATAATCAGTCCAGACCCATAATCCTGTGTGTTGTCACATGTGTGTACGTTCTATAAGATGATGAGAAAAGAAATACAGAAAACATCTGAAACTTATAAAGAGGAAATTTATCTGAATGTGGAAATAATCCTGAATTTCAGTCCAGTTGAATGTGATGTTTTATTTCTCCAACAGGTTCTGGGAAGATGGAGGGCAGGACAGTTACAACAGTTACGGAGTGTATAACAATTATGAAGGGAAATGGAAAAGAGCACATTACAGTAATACCGTTAAGTGGATCTGTGAGAAAAATTCTTCTGTCTCTCAGTGATATAAATGTGTTTGCAGTGATTAAACTGTCAAATTTGACACCAAAAAATATTAAGAAAAGTTTTCTTTGCTGTAAATTTCAGATGTCGTGTGTCACTCATAATCTACATATATCGTCCCTCTGTAGTCTAATATATAGACAGAGTAGTGAAGGTGGAAGTCATCCATACAACAACAACAACATATAAACTTTGTTCCACTCATTTATTGTAAAACAAGGAAAACTGCAGCCTCTCTTTACTTTGTTTACTTGCTTGATTTATGATGTTTTTCTTGCTAAATCTACAGTCAGTATCATCTTTAATTTATCTGGCACACATGAAGGTAGCAGCTGAAGATTTTAACAAGAAGAAAAATCCTCAATCTTAGTTGTTTTAATCTGGATTGTGTGAATAACTGCAGACTGATCAATGGAGGAGAACTTTCCTCCTTCTGATAAATGTAAACAGAAATGTGTTACGTTTCTTTTGCAAACAGCAGGATGTACTGGAGAATGACGTTAGTGGATGCTTCTATGGGCCACAACTAATGTCTACTTTTTACATGTAGTACAATTGTAAGGATTGTGTTTTTATACTGAGATGGAAAAAGTAAAGATACTGAGCTCTGGACAAATGAGAATTTGTGTTCTACAAATTTAACTAAACACTGAAAAACAACATATTATGTTGGATGATATAGAAAAAAAAGTTCAACTTGTCATCCAGGCACTAATATGTGGACATTTCTAAAAGTCCCCCAGTTACAAAACAATCTTACTTTTTGTTAAATGTTTTTACTTCTTATCAGTATTTGATCCTTTTTACTCATTCTAGACATGTTGTGTATGTTGCATTGCTAAACCTGAAATTAAATCCTATATCTTAAGCCTCTACTTCTGCAACCTCACAGACCTTGCAGTGCTTGTTTAGCTTCTATCAGAACGTCAGTGGGATTCACTGTTTTCATGAACCCTGTGAAATGTGGACTGAAGGCATGACTGGTGAAACTTGCACTGAGATCTAAACAGCTTTCAAATAAATGTCTGTTTTCATGATTTATGATATTTTTCAGTCAAATGAAACTTATTTTTCCAACGTGTGTGTCAGTTTCTACTTTATGTTGTTAGACAGATTTTATTGTACTGGTTAATTATCCAAGGCCATGATTATGTTTCAGTGAGGAAACATTTTAGTAAAATTGCAAAGATGTTTGATTAATTAGAAATACAGAAATAAAACTTTTACTTTTTACTTGAAACCGTTTAACTGCACTTCAGATGTTCCTGAATGCGACAGCAAGCAGCTCAAACATTGCTGATTATTCTTTTAAAGAAGTGAAGACACACGTGTGAACATCATGTTTTTTTGTCAGGAAAACAGTTTCATGCTTCTCGTGTAAAATTCTAATCAAAATAAACTGAAACGTGAAAGAAGCCTCTGATCATTTTTTCACAATGTAAATATCCACTGCTGTTAAACTAAAAACTAAACATTCTGGATTTGTTTTTATCCGTACAGTCGCATTTATGAAACAAAGTCATTCCTACAATTCATGTTTTGGAGAGGAAACAAATGCAGGACAGAGCAGACAGGTGGAAGCCAGATGAAGGTGCAGAGAGCTTTAATACACAAAACCAAAGATGCTGACAAAGCAGCACAAAACCCGACCTCATGAACTTCTCCAAAGATCTGATTCTCTGACTTTTCAAATGATGCGACGATCTGTGTTAAAAACTCTGATTAAAAGAAAATAATAATTTTCCATAATTCAAACACATTATTTTGATTGTCTGCTGGTAAATAGTGACGGGTGCCAGGGTCAAAACCTGTCCCTGGCAAATTTAAACCTCAATATTACAACCAGCTCTGATTCACTACAAACAACTTGATACCATAAGTAGAACATCATCCCTACAAACTGGGACTAAAGAACACAACTAACCCAGCAGCAAACAGACAGCACACATACACACAATAATCAGTAGAAAAATGTGTTTATAAATCCAGATATTCAGGATGAAAGTGAATCTATATGAAGTGTCCTGATTAACTCCACCCCTGATTCAATGTTTCAGGCTTTTGAAGTAGAAAGTTCTAGTGGTAGAGACTTTCTGAAACTGTGCTGAAGGAATTCTGCAGTCAAAGAGAGGTTTAGTGTTTATGTCCAAACTTTGAAAGCTGTTAGACCAGGATCTAAAGTTCTGGTCCTTGAGAGCCACTGTCCTGCAGGTTTTAGATGTTATGGCTCATTGTGTAGAACTTGCCAAGATGTTGGATCCATTTAATTTTTTATTTTTATTTTTTTTAACACTGTCCTGTCCAGCATCCTCATATTCCGAACGGTGGTCTGTGTGCCATATTTTGCTTGACAGATTTACTCTATCAAGGGAGACATGTTATATACATGGCTGCCCTTGATATTTTTATTATTTTTATTGTAATCTTATTTTCTTTAGTCTTTATATGTCAGTGCCGAACCTGACAGGGAGATAGAGGAAGAGGAAAAAAAAGGAGAAAAGTACAGGATTAAAATGTGGAAATAACAGTTGTCTATGCTGCCTAAAACACACCACAAAAAAACAATGTAGACTACCACAGTACTACATGATACATAAAGAAAAATAGGATAATGATATGAAAAAGTACAGTAGTCATCAAACGTACCTGCAGAGAAACGTACCTACACACAAACATCAGCAACATCTAGTCAGAAGCGGATGGAGAGACGAGGACGTTGTGGGGCCATGCAACAAGGAAGAAATGTGTGCTTGCAAGGGGCCGTGATCACGCTGCACCCCGAAGCATCAGCGGGGGACGGGGGAGCCCGAGGCCCCAAAAGCCCAGCAGGTCCACAGTGCACCAAGCCCAGGACGGCCAAAGCAGACAGAGCAGTGACCCACTCAGACCAGAGCAGAGGGACCCCCAGACCAGAGTCCCCCGTCGTGATGGGGCAGGGGCACCAGGCAGCACAGGTTGATGGTGAGCAGGCCCACTGAGGGCAGGCACCCCACAGGCCCAAGGGCCAACCATTCCCCCCAGCAGAGCCCTGCCCAGGAACCCAACGGGGCCCGACCGCCCCGGGAAAAACCACCACCGACCATGCCAACCCAACCCAACACTAAGGCTAGACACCCCAGGGACAAGAACATGTCCGCAAGACATGTCTCCAGGATGAAATGACAAACTACACATTAACAATCACACTGCTAGTAACATGCAAGGTAACGGGGACATGGACGGATTGTTTTAATTTAGTTATATTTTATATATTTTATCATGATTTTTTTTTAATTATGTGTTAATGTGGTTTTAAATGTTTCTGCATTTTCTACTTTTTCTGTTCTCTAAAGCACATTGAATTGCTTTTATATGTGCAACACAAATAAAATTGACTTGCCCTGTCTGGGCCTCAAGAAGGGGAAGTCAGCAGTTCATCTGAATCATTTCCTGTGTCAGAAGCTCTTCCTTCAACTATTAAATCTACAAATCAGCCACTAACAAAGATTTGTAGATGTATTGTGTTGAAATACTGAGTAAAGTTTATTTAGTGCATTGCTCCAATCACGAAATTTGAAATTTTCAAGCAACCTTTTGTATTTATGTATTTCTACAGTCCCAGTTAGGAGTTTGGACAAATCAACTGTTTCAAAGTTAATGCTGATGTAGATCTATTTTTTAAAATGACATCATGGACTGTACTGCCACTTCCTCGATATTAATAGCAGAAAGTTGCACAACACCAAAAGAAAAGGACAAACATAGAAGTCGGATCAGTTATTTGTCAGCAAGATGTCTGCAGAACTTCACCCTGAGCCAGATCTGAGAGTGAAATACAGGACAAGGATCCATGAAGATGAAGGAGGCAGAGAGCAAAGCGAGGTGGAGATGTTAGACGATGAAGAGGAGCACTCTGATCTCAGCTTACAAAGACCTGGTAAGCAGGAAATATTGAAAATAGCTCAACATGAAGTTAAAAAACAATGTGGTACATGTTTGTGTTTTTAAATATTTAAACTTAATCAATCAACTACTTAATTCATCATCCGTTTTAGTTCCTGTAACTTCAGCCCAAACAAGGCAAACTTATACAAATCATCACTTCAAATATTCATTATTCAGTTCAGTGTAGAAAACACAGTCTCATAAAAATTCCTTAAAAAAAGAGATAATGGTTTCTCTGTGTGTTTGGATTCTGTAGAAAACAACAACCAGAAGAACCTTCAAGCTGTGAATAGAAGCCATGTTACAGTTTTCAAGGTGTTCCTGGGAGTGATGTATCTTCTGATTCTGGCTGGAGTCATAATACGCTGTGAGGACTTGTATTTTTATACTTTGAATGTATAGATAGAGTTACTTAGAATAACCTCAGAGTCTGTCACCAGTCATGTACAAAGCAACAGGCGACCACCAGATGTTACAAAGACGGTAAGGAAAGCACGGACAGTTAATCCAGATGTATGATAGTGATTTTTTTTTCTTCACAAGTTTAAATGTAATTATGGCTATTTAAAGAGAATGAGTATTTTAAATTTTTCAGACTCATTTCAGGCTAATTTACTTTAATATGTAAGTCCACAGGGGCAGGAATCAATCTGCAATTTTCACATATCCCTTTTGCTGTGTACTCAATTACCATTCAACATAGCCAGAGGGCGCTATTGGCTTATGTTGTACCGTTGAAGGAGAAGTGTGGAAGAATAAAAAAGCTTACGAGGAAGTCTGCCTCTTGATTCGACTGCTGCTAACGTTCCACTAACTACACAAGGATACAACAAATTAGCGACAAGGATGGGATGTGTTGTAGCCCCTTCCTGCATTGTTCTCACCATCCGCCGAACAACCGCTGATTTCGTTCGACATGTGGATGAAAATGTTAAGAGGGGGCTGTTGCGAAAATAGTGGTCTGGTCCAGACCATGGTCCGGACCACTGTAATGAGTGGTCCCTGCCACTAGGAGACATTTAAATCAGTGGTAGCTACATTCTATACATTTCAGATACCAATTTAAGAAAGTTTAATTTTTTATTATTTTTCTTTTTTTTTTTTTTTTTACATTTTTTATGGAAGAACAAAATTCATCGTAAATAAAGACATTTGGTAAAATATGAAAAATTAAGTATTAGAGTATTAGATTTTGAGTCATTGGTAGGTACCATTAAATTAATTTGTTAAAAGCGATTTTTTTTTTTTTTTACAAATTTTCACACAACCTTTCTCCCCATGCTTCCACTTTATGAAATAATAGAGTGATAACCATTAATAGAATACCAATATTTAAACAGAATTGGTATGAAAAAGGCATTGTCTTTGTAATGGACTTTCTGGACATAAACGGAAATATTTTATCAACATTTTTCCACTAAATTTATTTTTTATTTTCCTAAAATAGAATTCATTAAGGTTTGCAAACCATTCCTGTACCCCTGCTTATTGTCTTACACAATGGTTTGCAATACTCGCTTTTGAAATCAAATTTAACAAAAATTGCCGTCTGGGAACTTCATTTTTTAAAATTGATTACTACATTGTTTAAATCTAAGATATTCCATAATTATGATCGACACATCAGACACATAGCAGATTTTAAACTTTTCTCAATGATAAAGCCCAGTCTTCCTTCCTACCTTCTGCAATCAGACTTTGCAACTCCTCTACCTCTGTTACAACTGTCTACTATTTCAGACCTGGTCTAATTCCATCAGTCACCTTTTGCACTCACCCATCACATTGCAGTTATGTATCTTTGCATACGTTGTGCTCCCACCATAACGTGGCACAAAATCAGTAGCTAGACTCTTCTCCTCTGTTGTCCGATCTACCAAACTCCATCCAATCCTCAGAGTCCTTATTCACTTTTAAAAGCAAGCTAAAGACTCAGTTGTTTGAGGAGCATTTCCACACTTAGCTTAACTCTTCTACTCAACAGAATGAGTTAGAAAGATTTGTCCAGCTCTTTGGTTCAACCAAGTATAATAAGCTTGAATAAACTGTGTGCATTTATGTTTGTGTATATATTGTTTGATGAAATCGTGATCTTGTATTAAAACAAAATGACTTACAAAAAACTATTTAAAACTAAAAAGAAAATATAAATTATATACACTGTCTCTAGCACTACATGACAGCACCTGGGTCCAACTGGACTCACAGCAGTCTGACTACCACTTAATGATGACGTTCCATCTTGTTTGAATTCTTGTGCTGTTCTTACTCTCAAATGTAAGTCCCTTTCGATAAAAGCATTTTAAAAGATAAAAGATTTTTCCTTGACTTTGGGTCTTACAGGCCATTTTATAAAGTGAAAATTTGTAAAAAAACAAAAAAAACAAAATGTCTTTTTCATGTATGATGAATTTTGTTCTTCCTTAAAAAATGTAAAAAAAAATAATAATAAAATTAGCCTTTCTTATATTGGTATCTGAAATGTATAGTATGTAGCTACCACTAATTTAAATGTTTCCTAGTGGCAGGGACCACTCATGACAGTGGTCCGGACCATAGTCTGGACCAGACCACTATTTTCGCAACAAACCCTACTGAAAATGTTCGATAATTACCTGCTTGCTATCCGCGCGGAGGGGGATGACTGGCAAGACAAGCGGAAACGTGCATTGCTCCTACACTGCCTGGGCACCGAAGGGCAACGTGTATTCTACACACTTCAAAATGGAGGTACATCTTATGAGTCAGCAATAACCGCATTGCACGTGCATTTCAAACCAGTAATAAACGTTGTGGTAGAGCAGCACAAGTTTAGACAAAGGCTACAAAGACCGCATGAGACTGTTGCTGAGTATGTGGGCGTGCTGCGTGAATTGGCGGTAACATGTGAGTTTGCTGGAAATACAACGAAATGATACGTGACCAACTCACTGAGCATGCTAGCTGTCCAAGAATACGTGAGAAGCTGTTGGTGCAGACAGAGGAAAATCTTATGCTGGACATGGCGGTTAAAATGGCATGTCAGGTGGAAGCGGCAATCGGGCATGCGCAGACTCTCACAATGCAGCCCCAGGCTTCCATACAAGTCCTTAAAGCAAAATCAAAATGCCCATTCAAACCCAAACCCTGGAGTAATAATTCTGCTGAGCTCACTGCAGCAGTAAAACGGGTACATGTAATACATGTTTAAGCCCAAATCAGACGAGAGTGACCAATTCAGCAACCCGCAGGAACTCAGTAACCTGCAGGAAGGTGAGGTAATGATGCTATTTGCTAACATTTTTTATACGTTGTTACACTCTAGTTAGCTGTATTTCTAGCCACTAGCCATGTACATCTATTGCTTCATGTGGTTCATCAGCTGGGTGTTTTTAGCCTGGTTGTTACGTTTGTAGCATTTCCATCTATGGTGTTGATCGCTAACTTTCTGGTCATCATTACATGTGTGTTACCTGCTGGTAGCAATCAGGTGAAGTAAGTGTGGGTTAATTCCTTTAGTTTGACCGTTGCTCACACACACTATCAAAACAAAGAAGACAACTAATTTGGTTTTACTTACAGTTTGTGGCTAAGGATCAGAAACGCAGTAGAAACAGACCCTCCTTTCAGCTAAAGCCTGTTCGCAAATCCCTCATTGTACTAGCTCTTATTCATCCAGTAGTCTTTGGTGAAGTGTCGGTCACAAATACAAACGTTGGTGCAACTTTGTGGCTGGCTCCCAAAAACAAAGTCCATCCATCGCTGTTTCCTTCTGGAATTTGAACAAATGCAACTTTCTCTCACAGTTGAAGAAGCATTTCTTTTGTGACATGTTGACACTAAAAACATAGATGTGTCCACCGTGGTGTCTTCCGCTTTACACTGAGCAGTGAAGGTGGGTTTACCTTTCTTCTCATGAATATGGACTATCTGGAGAAGATGACCAATAACTGAGTCCCCCTTCCTGGGACGTCAATGGAACATCAAAGTAGAAAAAAGTCTATAAAACCTGTTGTTTTCAGCGTAATGGAAACTGAATAAAGAAACACACTGGAAAACTCAAATGTCCGTTTATGTGATGAAAACAGTTGCAGCTCACTTTTCTGATGAGTCAGAATCAGAATACTTTATTAATCCCTTTGGAATTCCTCAGGGAAATTGTGTTTCCAGTACAACCCATCCAAGACTAGACAATAACAACATATAACACAAACAGGATCAGGCATACTGAGGCAGCAGCCGTTTCTACAGCGTTCCTTTGTCTTACAATTAGGAGAAAGGGGGGGGGGGGGTCCCGTCGCAGCAAGTGCAGACTCAGCTGAGCGCGTCCAATCAACTCGCCGCCCGGGAGTGGAGGGAGGGGGAAAAAGGTACAGCCCAGGCAGTGAATCACGGGGAGGTGTATCTGTAGTGGTGTACTTGAGTGTGGTGCGTGTGTGTGCGTAGTAAGTGAGCATGTGAACTTTGCCCCAGTTCCCCATCACAGTCTCTGCCGCCTGATGATAGTGGGCATCCTTGGGAGCTGATCCAGGTTAAAGTCCATTACCCGTGAGGAGGGTGGGGGGACTGAGCATCCGTCAACAAAACATTCCAGGTAGCTTTTAACCAGCCATCCAAGGCCAGTACAGGGAGCCGAATTTGATAACAGCATTTGTTTTGGTTCAGACCAGAGCTGTTTCGTCTGCCTTGAGTCTATCAGTGGTCCCACTGGCGACTCCAATCATCCGAATTGTGGGTCAATTTCCATCCAGCCGAGCAGACAACTTCTCCAAGTTGGTGACCACCTTACGTACAAGCTCAGAAATCGCAACCAGCTTGCCATCCAGAACTAGAATAGCCTCCAGTTTATGATTTAGCTCCTGCAACGCCAAAGTCTGATTGTTCATAGCTCGACACACACCGGCACAGAAATCCGGCAGCTTGCCAGTGACCGCCGACAGTGTCCGAATTTTGCGATATGCCAGGAAACCGCCCGCTCCAAACAGCAGAAACCCAGTAATCATGAATCTGAATATATAGATGTCTTCAGCGTCCTTGACAGACAAGATCGACAGGCACATGACTTTCCACACTTTCCACACACTCCCCAGGAATCCATCACATATCCAGCCGAAAACGTTCCGCCAGGACAAGCAGGCTGCCCTACACCTGTTTTCCAGTTCGAATAAATTTGGTCGATTGCATTTAGGGACCAACTGATCAAATCCATATTCAAGATTTGAGTTTCAGAAAGAAATGCAGAGAGAGGCTCAGAGATGACAGGACAGTAGCAGGGCAGAGTGGGAAGAGGGAGGGAGAAGAAAAGCGTCTGCCTCGGTTGAGAGCCGGAAGAAGATTTAGTATTCACCACTGTAATACTGTAAAAAAAAAAAAAGGTAGAAATAGAACAATTGGGCCCTTTAACTAAAAAAAACAAGAAATTTTCATGAAAAATCGTCACAAAGTGCAAAGTTCATTTATAAAACCTATTTTTTGCAGAGTCCTGTTAGTCGTGCATTATGATGTCTGTTACATCAGCATTGTCACCGTCTCTCTGTCAAGTTAAGTTGTGGGTAGGGGCGTGCCAGTTCGGATGCCCGCAGTTACCAATGAAACAAGCTGTGGACACTAGTTCCTAAAAAAAGGACTGTAGAGTTCACTTTTCCCTTTCCACATCCAGGGGTTATTGCTTTATGGACAACTGTAAGAGAATCAGGAGGGTTTCACAAAGGGAGCAGAGGAAGCCTGAGTAAGCAGCTACACTTAAGAAAACAAGCCCAAAAACATGAGACTGACAATGTTTACAAGCTATTGCACAGAAAAATAAACCCAACAAGACTTTTCAACTCTGCTCTTGTTGTGCTGCATCACCGCTGTAAACAGAAAGATCACAGCTGCTGGCTGAAATGTATTAATTTAGCTTTAAACCTCTTTTGGTTCTGTACCACTGGATGCAGGTACCTGTCAGAACCAAGAAGAGAAAACAGAGGGGGAGAGAAACTGGTGCACTAAAAACATTCTTTTAAAAAGACAAACATCAAAAAATGATTGACATGTTTGCTACAGCAGAACCTTCATCAGCTGCCGTGGATGATGATGATGGTAGGAGCTGCAGTAAGCTGCACTGCTTTCACATCATTGAGGTTCTGTGCTGAGCAGTGTTGGTATTAACGTGTTACTATTAACGTTACTGTAGCACCGTTTTTGTAACTACACTTCTAATGAATGACACTTTAAATAAAGCAACTATGGCACGTTTGTTCGTTACTAGTATCTGATTGGTTCAGCCTGGTGACAAAGAAACTCCAAAGCACAAGTGGTTGTGGTGGGCAAATTACTCCTGTTGTATCTGATTGTGTTGTTTGTTTTTCAGTATCCTGGAAAATAAGCAAACTGAACAACAGTAACAGTCAGCTGCAGGCCAAACTTACCGGTAAGAAAGATTTTTATCTGAATAAACAAACACTAATATCACACTTCATAATATTTACCTCAATATTGTCATGTTTTACATTTTTAACTATGGTTGTTTTAAAGCTACAAAAACTAACTTCAGTCAGCTGCTGGATGAAATGAAGAAGCTGAAGAACAAGACTGAAGATGAGAGAAGACTAAAAACTAACACATAACATCACCTCTGAACATGTGACATGAATCTAGTTTTACCTTGAGAATGAACAGTTTTACAGGGTTTTTCATCCTGTTCACATACTAGATGATAAAAAGGAAACACATCAAAACAAGTTTCCATGTAATTTGGTCACAGATTGGAGGAACTACAACAGCAATATTAAACTGCACACAAGTTGATTATTTTCCTATAGTTTCAATCTGTCTTATTAACTTACATTTCAAATTAAAATAAAATTAAATAAAATCTATTATTTAAATTAAACTTTATTAATCGTCTTTACTTGTAAACTTTATTTATTCATCAATATAGGAATTTGTAACTAAATTTATTCAGAATCCTTCCCTTGAAAGTTGTTTTTATCATTTTAACAAGTAAAGTTGTTACAAATTTGATAATTAACATCATCTTTAACGTTTTAAAGATAAACAGAACAACTTGACAGGATAACATTTATAAAATAGGATGAGCCAGATTACGATTTAGGCAGCATGACTCCAGGAACTAACTGAACCTCACTGGTGTCACTTTGGAAACAACTGATCGTTTTATTGATTAAAACTTGCTTTGTTGATCTAAAAACAGCACCACTTCTTTCTGCTCATGACTGATAAGATGTGAAGAACTTTATGGACCACTTCCCTTCACTTTGTTGTTAATCCTGAACATCATTAAGCTGCAGAACATTAAATTTGTAATGTCTGTGTTAGAAAAGAGAAAATGGAGATGGGAAATAACAAAGATGGACCTGGTTTAATATGTTTTTATCAGATAATCTTTGTTATAATTGTGAAAAACCTGCCTCTGAAAAAGAAAAACAGGTTTGATTTAAAAGTTCAAATTAAGAAGAATAATTACTGGATGTCTGAAGATTCTCATTCATCCAGGTCATGACATCCAGTGTTGGTTGTCTCAAGTCAACTGGACTGTTTTAGTTCCTTCAGAACATTGTGCTCTTATCAAGGAAGAGCGTCCTCAGTTCTGATGGAGATAAGGGGAGATTTTACTGCAGTAACATGTGAAACCACTGGGTTGAGCTTGTTTCTGGGGAGGAGGCTACTGTCCTGTAGTAGACATCTACTTACCGTCTCTACTGCTTTCATGGCTGGCTGCATGTAAACAAAGTGGTCTCCAACAATGACTGACATGGGTCAAAGCAAAGCAGTGCAGACTTTCACTGATTACATCAACTATGTGGACAAGAACATCAAAATCACATGAAAAGATGTGAACAACAACAACAGCTGCCTTTCCTGGACTGTACTGTCCACATGATGGAGGACAGGAGCCTGCAGACTGGACAACCCTCATCCTTTAAACACAAGCTCGGAGTTATCAGAACGCTTCAGTACCGGCCAGAAAACATCCCCACCAATGCAGAAGCCCAGGAGCAAAGAAAAAACATCTCTTAGGATGATAGAACTTATGGATTGTTTCTACCTGGACTGGACCTTTATTAAAGCTGCAACTAGACCCAGAAACACCACCGACACAGGGAGAAAGGAAAAGCAGAAAAAGGAAAGGGAAGCGTTGTCATCCCTGATGTGGCTGGAACATTTGAGAAACTCAGGAGGATTTTTAACAAACAGCAAATAGCCATGTTTGTCAAACCCAGCCACCCCGTCACACAGAAACTGACTCATCCTAAAGACCCGACTCCACACTCTTAAAAAAGCAACCTGGTGTTGCAGGTCAGTGCAGTGAGGACTGCAATGAGCTCTATATTGAGGAAAACAATCACTCAACAGATGGATGCTCAACACAGGAGAGAAACTCATCAGATCAGGACTCAGATTTTCTCCTTCATTCATTTTAAAATACAGACTTTTGAGGACCTCAGTGATAAAATCTTGGACAGAGAAGACGAGTGGTTTGAGCTGCAAGTGAAAGAGGCCATCTATGTCAAAGTAGAAAAAGCTTCAGTAAACAGAGGAGGAGGACTGAGACATCAGCTCTCCCCCACCTACAGCAGCATCTCTTCAGCCATACCAAAGACAATGAAGAGACTGACCCCCACTTAGCCTCAAGAGAAACTCCTGACAATAGTTGCTATTAATGACACCTCAGCTTGTAGACTCACTACTTCAGTAAAACTTTCTCCATCAGAACTGAAGAAGCTCTTCTGGATGAGAGCAAAATGTTTTCATGAAACTAAACCAAGTCCAGCTGACTTGACCCAACCTACGTTGGATACGATGACTGAATACTACGGCAATACTTCCTGAAAAGGAGAAACAGGGAAACAGATCATACTTCAGTGGGTTTCTGGAGTCATTTTAAGAAGAACTAAAGATTGAAAGTTAAACTTAATGGAGCATGTTAAAATGTAGAGCATCGTCTTCATTTGCATTACATTACACTGCATTAAATCACATTTCACTGAGACAAAGTGGATAAAAACACACTGAACTACAATACGAGTCACGTTTTCACATTTGCTGGTTAGTTTTTGAATTCATGTGAATTTACTGTGATGTATCGTTGGCAGCAACTTAAAACTAACATCTGATTTAATTTTTCCTGTATGAATATTTCTGTGAAGGACCAATATATATAAATGAGAAACTTGAGGTATTTATGGAGTAAACATCCTGAAAGTATTATTGATTTGACATTAAATAAAATAAAATCTGATTTTGAAATACTTGTTTGATATTCAGAGATCTGCTGTCCTGATGGATGGAAAAGATTTGGATGCAGTTGTTACTTTAAATCCACTGAGAGTAAAAACTGGACAGAAAGCAGGAAAGACTGTCAGGAAAGAGGAGCTGATCTGGTGATCATAAACAGCAAAGAGGAACAGGTGGGTGTGTGTTTGATTTTTTATGTCTGTGTGATCTTTGATGTAACTGATCTGGTACTTTAGTCTTGATCTTTTGTCAGTCTGCTTCCTGTCCTGATGGATTTCACTTTAAATGGTTTTCAAGTCCTAAAATCAGGATCAGCTGATCAATTAGATCCATTTACTTGATTTACTTCATGAACTCATTTCAAAATGTAAATATTTTCATATTTCAGAACTTTATGGTTTTGTTTTGACTCAGTTCTGCTACATTAGTTAAAAAAAGAATAATTGTTAAACATGTAGTAAAAATGTGATTTATTTACCAGAACAAAGACCAGATCAGTATGAGTGAAAAAATGTTGCTGAATGAATCATAAACATTAAAAATTATTTTCAATAACAACAAAATCAGTGAAAACTGTTTTCTGATCAAAGGAAACTACAGGAAACTATAGTCAGTAGTTTTAATGAAATTTCAACATTTGTTTTAACAAAGACTGAAAATTATTCATTAACATTTTGTTGCTTTTGGTTTTTGCAGAATGGAAGAATTAAAAAGTTTGTTTTTCTTTCAGATATTGTTACAGTTATGTTACTACAACAGACGAGCAGAATAATGATTTTTTTTATTCTACATTTTCTTTGTCTGTCCAGGAATTTGTCAGTAAACTGAGTTCATGGTTCTGGATCGGTCTTGAAAGGACAGAACATGGATGGAAATGGGTGGACGGATCTCCACTGACAGTAACGTAAGAAATTCTTTACAATGTTAATTAATATCACTGTTTAGAGACGTAAAATCTAAAATGTAGAATCTTACAATTTTCTCCTGATAAATATGAAAAATCAGGAGATAATTTTAATTTGTTTCAACAAGTATCTCTCTGAATAAACAACTTTAACTTTGTTCACTAAAAACTTCCTGCAAGCCGACAGAAAAACTACAACAAAACATGTTTACAACTGACAAAGTATTTTACTACATTTAATGGCTGAAAAGGTTTTTCTAGTGTCTGATGGTTCACAGTGAAAAGTCATGGAGGAGGACAGACTGATCAGAAATAAAACCACTAACAAGCTTAAAACCAGGAAGCAGATCAGCAGAGGAAACATTTCTGGAGGATTGAGCAGCTTTTACAGAATTTAATTAATAAATAGAGACAATGTTGGACTTTATCAAGAGTCCATAAATGATCTATAATCAGTCCAGACCCATAATCCTGTGTGTTGTCACATGTGTGTACGTTCTATAAGATGATGAGAAAAGAAATACAGAAAACATCTGAAACTTATAAAGAGGAAATTTATCTGAATGTGGAAATAATCCTGAATTTCAGTCCAGTTGAATGTGATGTTTTATTTGTCCAACAGGTTCTGGAAAGATGGAGAGCAGAACAAATACAGCAGTTACTACACAGTGTGCTACAATTTTCAAGGGAAATGGGAAGCAGCACTTTCCAGTCGTACCTATTACTGGATCTGTGAGAAAAATTCTTCTATCTCTCAGTGATATAAATGAATGTGCAGTGATTAAACTGTCAAATTTGACACCAAAAAATATTAAGAAAAGTTTTCTTTGTTGTAAATTTCAGATGTCGTGTGTCACTCATAATCTACATATATCGTCCCTCTGTAGTCTAATATATAGACAGAGTAGTGAAGGTGGAAGTCATCCATACAACAACAACAACATATAAACTTTGTTCCACTCATTTATTGTAAAACAAGGAAAACTGCAGCCTCTCTTTACTTTGTTTACTTGCTTGATTTATGATGTTTTTCTTGCTAAATCTACAGTCAGTATCATCTTTAATTTATCTGGCACACATGAAGGTAGCAGCTGAAGATTTTAACAAGAAGAAAAATCCTCAATCTTAGTTGTTTTAATCTGGATTGTGTGAATAACTGCAGACTGATCAATGGAGGAGAACTTTCCTCCTTCTGATAAATGTAAACAGAAATGTGTTACGTTTCTTTTGCAAACAGCAGGATGTACTGGAGAATGACGTTAGTGGATGCTTCTATGGGCCACAACTAATGTCTACTTTTTACATGTAGTACAATTGTAAGGATTGTGTTTTTATACTGAGATGGAAAAAGTAAAGATACTGAGCTCTGGACAAATGAGAATTTGTGTTCTACAAATTTAACTAAACACTGAAAAACAACATATTATGTTGGATGATATAGAAAAAAAAGTTCAACTTGTCATCCAGGCACTAATATGTGGACGTTTCTAAAAGTCCCCCAGTTACAAAACAATCTTACTTTTTGTTAAATGTTTTTATTTCTTATCAGTATTTGATCCTTTTTACTCATTCTAGACATGTTGTGTATGTTGCATTGCTAAACCTGAAATTAAATCCTATATCTTAAGCCTCTACTTCTGCAACCTCACAGACCTTGCAGTGCTTGTTTAGCTTCTATCAGAACGTCAGTGGGATTCACTGTTTTCATGAACCCTGTGAAATGTGGACTGAAGGCATGACTGGTGAAACTTGCACTGAGATCTAAACAGCTTTCAAATAAATGTCTGTTTTCATGATTTATGATCTTTTTCAGTCAAATGAAACTTATTTTTCCAACGTGTGTGTCAGTTTCTACTTTATGTTGTTAGACAGATTTTATTGTACTGGTTAATTATCCAAGGCCATGATTATGTTTCAGTGAGGAAACATTTTATTAAAATTGCAAAGATGTTTGATTAATTAGAAATACATAAACAAAACTTTTACTTTTTCCTTGAAACCGTTTAACTGCACTTCAGATGTTCCTGAATGCGACACCAAGCAGCTCAAACATTGCTGATTATTCTTTTAAAGGAGTGAAGACAGAAGTGTGAACATCATGTTTCTTTGTGAGGAAAACAGTTTCATGCTTCTCGTGTAAAATTCTAATCAAAATAAACTGAAACGTGAAAGAAGCCTCTGATCATTTTTTCACAATGTATATATCCACTGCTGTTAAACTAAAAACTAAACATTCTGGGTTTGTTTTTATCCGTACAGTCGCATTTATGAACTAGTTATCTGATGTAGACGTACTAGTTTCAGACTTTTAGACTTTTACAGAGCTTCTAAGAAAATATTTCTGTAATGTGATGGATTTGTGCTTTTGAGGGTGTAAAAGTAACACTGGACTTTATTCTTTACCTGCTGATCCTCATCTGGCGACAGACAGCAGCTCAAATCGTAGCAGCAGCAACTTCCAGCAGCTGCCACAGCCACCGTGAAGTGGAACAGCTTTCCAGAGCCTACCGGACGGCTCAAACTGATGCAGTTCAGGACCAACTTCTTCCAAGAAAAGTTTTATATAAAATAAAAAATGCAATGACAGAATTTAACTTCACAAGAGGCAAGAAAAGGCAGTTTATTTTTATAGCAAATTTCATGTACAGGACAATTCAAAGTGCTTTATGTTAAACAATAATAGCATTACAGATATTAAGAAATATTAAAAGGCAGCAACACTTAGCAAGAATCACAATAAAATCATAAATTACATTAAAATGATTAAAGTTGTCGTGCATAGATGCTGTGGAAGAAATTTTACTCATTATGCTCCATATATAATATTAAAATCACACCTATAATTACTTCCTTTACTATATTCATTTATAAATTGTATTTACACTGATTGTTACTATATTACACTTTTTACATTGTACATTTTTACTCATCATGCTTTAATTCACTTTTAAGGTTTATTCTCTTCATATACATGCTCTGTTAAAAGTTCACTACGAGGGTAAGATGACCTTTATCTGGTCCTTCCTCAGACCCTTAGTCAGACTGGTTCTGGTGGAGACACAACTATGTGAGGTTGTTTTGACGCCAGCTCTTGGAGTTGTGTGTCCACCCAAGGTCTTCAGGAAGGAGGATTCTTTCTACAGAAATGTAGAACTATTGTTTTTCCTCTTGCCTCCCTAGAGTCTCTCTTGACTTCACGCGAGTCGGGACGACCACTCTCATTACTTGCAAGTAATTCTGTATTAAATCCCTTCCCCCCATTTTGTGGTAAAAATGGGCAACGTAGACTCTAAGCAACAGCTCCTCTGTCACAGGAGAATTATTTGATTTTATAAGTAATTTTATTTTATGAGTTTTATGAGTAGAAAATATGGTAAGAATTCAATAGAATTTTGTTCAGAATGGATCTCAGTAGGTGTGTTCATGCTGAAGGAACTCTGAGTCCGAAGAAAAAAAGAAAAAACACAAAAAGGGTAAAAGACGGCTTAAAAAATGTAATAATAATAATAATAATAATAAGAAGAAGAAGCTGAACTGAGATCTAAAAATACCATAAAGGTTTCTGACGGGAAAAACATAGAGAAGCACTGAGGCTGTAGCAGACAGAAAAAAACTACTAAATAGCCCGATGGTTTCGTTTTAAGTACATTATCCAACTTCAGTCATTTATTTAAATTCATGGCGCTGATAAGTCTGCTCTACGCAAGAGGCTTGTACGGAGAACTGACTGTGAGAACAACAGTTTTTGAGAACTTTTTCTTCCATTTCTCATCCTTCAAGAGAAAATATACAAGCTGTCAAATAATCTGATCAGCCTGAGGAAATGTTTCAGTCTGCTTCACAATGCTCAATATATGCACAAGGACACACTTTCTGAAGTTAAGTGACACTTCTTGCAATGAAGAATGCTTGTTGCTTACACACACACACACACACACACACACACACACACACACACACACACACACACACACACACACACACATCTGAAGATTTCAATATCAAATATCTGAGAGAAAACACTTGCAACTTTCCTCACACACACACACACACTCTGTAGGATAAATATTAACCCTATTTTCCTTTTTCTCCTTTTCCTCCTCCCTCCGTCTCTGTCTGAGACACTCTCTCCTGAAGCTCACAGGCTGCACATCTGACCCGACTCAGTTCTTCCATCTTTATTTGATCCCTTCAGATGCATCCTAACGGTGACTCACTGACACATGAATTTATATTTCCTCCAGATTACCGTCTAACCGCTGACACAGGATCTGATAAGATGGTATCTCTCTCATTCCTACAGCTGAAGCAGTGAGAGTGAGTAAAACCTTCCTGCCAGAGGTGGAAATGCCAACATACTGATCCTTATGTGCATTTATGTAAATACCGAACAGCAGTTTTCCTGCTTGGTTCTGTGTGGTGATGCAAGCTGCAAGTCCTCTGATTTCCTGACAACTTTCAGTGTGTGCGTGATTTGCACAAAAACTGCTCGTGTGTCTCTGGGTCCTGATTATTTTATTTTTGCTCATGGCTGGTTTAAGTTAAGGTTTTGAATATCTTGGCATCTATAATTTATAATAAACCTGAAAACAGCTTCCATTTTGCTCTTAAAAAGGCTGCATAATAACTTTGACCCGTGGTCTCATGTGTGAATAATAACATGCTGCATTTAGGGGTTATTTGCAGCCACATCCAAATATACTGGAATGATTTTCTTTGGTATTGATCTGTCATGGCTCATTGGTAAATTAAAATTTAAAACATGGCTCTTTGAGATCAAGGTCTCAAACATATATAAAAGAAGGAAAATACATGCTATTTTACTTTTAAGAACACTGAAGGCCTGATCTATATTTCAATCAAGCAAACTAAGGATTTGAAATCTGTCAGAAAGAAGAACAAGAAAAAAAAGAGGATGGATTAATAAACAGTTTGCTTAGAGGAAAATAAATCCATGGCCCTTAAAGAAAATGGTGATTAATAAATGGAAAAAAATAAGTAAATTAAAGAAGCTCCTCTTGCCAATAACCAGATGGAAATTAGTTTAAGTAAAAGAAAGGAAACTTGAAATATGAGTTTAACAAACCTACATTAATATAGATAAAATAGTTTTTTGGTTTTTTTTGGTTGTTGTTATTTGCAATAACATGGGCAAGTGCACTGTAAGAATTAATACAGAGAGGTACCAGGAGAAAATACAACACTAAATCTCTTTTGAATATTTGTATATGCATTTTGAAAATCAAACATGACATTGACCCTTGTGACATTTTGGGATAAACTTTTACAGGTGGAGAAAATTATCACCATGGACATGGGTGCTTGTGCTGTTTAATTCATCTTATCATACTGCTGATGATGCTACTTTCACAGGGGTGATACCGGAGCAGTGGCCTTCAGGATCCAGTCGTACAATCTAGTTATATTATAATAACTTGTTTTTCTAGATTACAAGAACAAGCAGATTTTATAATAAATATCTGATATGTTTATGTTGGTATGTGCATGTATGACACTGTCCTGTGGTTTGAGTGAACGTTGACGTGTTTTAGAATGTTTGTTTGTCTTCATCTTTCTCTTATAAAGCTGGTTGCTCTGGCAACGCAGACACCAGTCTAAAAACCGGACGGTAAGCTGGGTTTGGACATGTCTCGGGTTGCTGACCTTGGCAGGCACCGTTACTTCTGTCTGTCTCACTCCGTCGTCTCTTGCTGGACGTCTCCCTACTTCTCCTCCTCGCTCCCTCTCTCCTCTGCCTCTCCCTTCACATTCTCTGCTTTGCATGCTGACGGCTCTCTACCTCCTCCTGACCTGCATGAGGATGTGTAACCGGACAAGGTTGAACCTCAGTCCATTTCAGGTTCTCTCTAGCAGGCCTCCTGGTCTTGGAATTGAGCCGGCCCTACCTGGAATCGTCATTGGTGAGGATTCAGTGTTGGTTTATTGCAAAACCTTTTCCTTGTGCTTTCTGAGGCTTTACAGGTGGTGACAGCAGCTCTCCCACGACCAGCTGAGGACGGGTTTCACACACACTGATGTAGGGTGGCTAGATTGTAGGTGAGGACCCCAGAGGGAGCATTGAACGGCTCAGAGGTTCACGGGTCCGTCCCAGGTGCCCCTGTGGGAGGTCTTCCTGGCCAGCCACTGCAATCGTGTCCCAGCACCAGCAGGAAATCTTCAATCTTCACCGCCCCCTCCATCTCCATCTCTGGGGTCAGTCTCGGCTCATCTGATCCACCAGGATGAATCAACATGGGTTGTCCTGCCCCCTTTTCCCTGAGTGGTGACTAGCAACAACCATGGCCTTCAGATGACTACGGGAGCTTGAATGCAGATGGAGCAATACTCATCTGCTTCATTTCTTTTCTTGTTCACATGGAGGCTGACAACCACAGAAGCGGGTGAAACGTCACCTGATTGATCATCATGATGAGCAAAACACACGTGTGGTATCAGCTGGCTGAGCAAACTGCTCTGAAATTCACAAATTCCAGCTGTTCTGTCTGTTCCCTGATCCCATTTGCTACACCTGAGTCCCCCCTGCTGCTACCTCGGCCAGCAGATACTGTGCTGAGTGTCCTTTCTGCGTTCACTGTTGTGACTCACAACAATACACACTTCCTGGATCTGAGCGTTATAAGGAGACATTTTCCAACACTCCTGGATCTCTCATTCACTCCAACTCGTGTTCCTTCCAACTTCACACACCAACAAGACTGTTTCTGGTGGAGTAATAATTACTCCGCACTCACTTCACACTCCACAGGCTCCAGAATGTTCCATCTTCTGGATGGAGCATCATTGTTTTATCTTAGGACTTCCTCACGCTATAATATTATTTCCTGAAAATTGTGAAAACAGATTTCCATGTCATATGTCTGATGTAGTCCTACTGCTATGCTTGTATGGTGTGTATTTTACTTCTTTGGGTCTTCATGGTATGAATATGCTGTTTCACACACACCTTCTCAGGGTTCTGGCTGTCCCACAGGTGTTGTGTAGGTTTGTGGTCACCATTCTTGCCTGTCTCTTCCTTTCAGGTAACTGGTGTGGTATTTGTTGCTTAGCCTTCCTTATTCCTTATGCACGTGTGGCCTCTAATTTAACTATTGCTCTATTCCTGCAGGCGTTACTCTGGCCTCCATAAGAGGGAGAGGTCGGCTCCATGGTCTAAGTTTCTAGGTGGTATGATCACTCGTATGGTACTGGTCGCTTTTGACATAGATCAGTTGGCTATTGAACTTGAGAATCTCTTTGTACCAGTTTCATCTGGTTTTGAGTCCCTGACCCCTGAGCTTAAGGCTCTGTGTGTCGTCCCTGGAGAATGGGATGGCTCTGGATTCCTCCTGGCTGACCTGGGCGGAGCCTGTCAGGTAACAGGTGCTGAGTGTTGTATTTGGATTTCTGATGCTTCTAACTAAATTTCAGCTGTTTTACATTATTTACGGGACCTCATGCAGGTGATGATTTGTACTTATGATGATATTGGTTTACTGGTTTTAACAGTGATGATAATAATTTTTGAACCTCAGTGTAATGTTATGGTGTGTCAGTGTATATTTTCTAAACTTTTGCTTTTACTACAACCTAGGGGTTTCTATGCTCATGTAGGTTCAGCAGCTCTTATCCTTCCTTCATTTCCCACTTGTGTTGATTATGAGTTTTGTTTTTTTTAATCTGGGTGCATTTTGACCCTTGATGTGATTATAACAGTGGCATTCTGTTGTGTGAAGGTGTTATGGTAAATTTCTTTGCGTTTTGTGTGATTAATTAATGTGATTAAACGAGGTTTTCCTTTAATCAAAAGAGGGGAATTGTGAAAGAAATGTAGCTGCATATGGTAATCCCTCATATATACTAGTACTACTAATAATCACATGTATATTCAGTTTCTTTATTAATTTAATATTGTTAATCCATTCACTTTTACATTTTCATATTGTGTGTTCTCATTCTACAGAATACTGAAGTTACAGTTTTCATTGTGTATGCGTGTGTGAAGTCAGACTGACCACTTTCTTCCCAGAGCTCTGATATGGCAGAGTTGAGACTGGTTTTTGACCTGCTAGATAGTAATAGTTGTTTGGGATATCAGCTTGTTGTGGTATGTGGGCTTTGTCTGAAAACTGGAAGAAAGTCCCACTAAGTCTTCTATTCTTCATATTATTATTTTGCTGTTTGATCTTCAGCTGGGGACCAGCTGAATAAAACAAGTTTCTCTCTGATGAATCATCAGAGTCTCTGCCGATTTCATGCGAGTCGGGACGACCACTCTCTTACTTGCAAGTAATTCTGTTTTTTTTATACTTCTCCTGTAAATAAACCTTTTATACTTTTACTCATTCCAGACTCTTGGTAATTTTTCTACAACACCATGACTTCCTCTGAGGAAACTATGTGAAACCAGCAGCTTGTGGGCTGGAAAAAAAAAAGGATTTGAAAGGTCAAAATGGTTTTTGAGATAAATCTATTTTGATTTAAGGTTTACAAGGAGAAAATGAAACAAGTTGGTCTAACAATGTTTAACCACTTAAAGCGGTCTGATGCATTAGCAGCAGCTCACTGATATATTTTATAGACTTTTGTCTTTATACTGTGTATTTTTTAGCCATAATCAAAGCATTATACAATACCACTACAAATATACAGCTAAATGACAATGTAAAGGTTCCTCTGTTGTGATGAACCTTTAAAGCTGCACATACTTTTTACTAGGCTTTATTTTGTTTAAGATGTCCTGACCAGCGTCATAGCAAGCAGAATGGTGACTTGGCTGCTGTATTGTGACGAACAAATTTACTTTGCTAAGAGGAGCTTTATGGGTATAAGGCCACTCTTATTCTTTACATTTGATTTTGTCTACTCTTGTATTAAGAAAAGGCATTATTGTGTTCCTCTTCTGTACACACACACATTTGCATACTGCTATGATAGCTGTGACCACACTAGATATATGTGAAAAAAAACATCTTTACATAATCTATTATAATAATAAATAATATCTATCTATCTATCTATCTATCTATCTATCTATCTATCTATCTATCTATCTATCTATCTATCTATCTATCTATCTATCTAAAGGTATTATCTATGAGCAGCATTTCAATAAGTCTGGATTAAATACCAACTTCTAGCACACATAGCATAAGCAGGACACTCAACAGCAACAGCTTTAACATTGTTAACAGATTCATGAAAAGGAAGTGGTGGGTGCAGTGTTTTGGGATTTTAGTTCTCCATTTGACATTATAGACCACAGGGTTAGGGTCATTTTTAATGGCTCAATATCTAGTTCAGTTACACTTGAATGTGGTATTCCCCCGGGCAGTTGCCTTGGACCACTATGTTTATGTGTATGATATGCCTCATATGTTGGAGAATGCAGGAATGGTAATTTATGCTGATGAAACAATTACATTTGCCTCTGCTTCAAACTCTAAGCAGGTTAAAGAAACTTGAAAGGAAAATTATGTTAGTTTCCAAGTGAGTAAATGGAAACAAATTGAATCTTTCCAAAACCAAATGTCTAGGTTTTAAATATGCCCCAAGGTCAGATCATAAGTTATCTCTCACTAAATGAAATTTTTATTGAACAGGTTAAAGAGGCTAAACTGCTTTGTGTTACTATTGAAAAAACACCCTCATGGACGCCTCATGTTGCAAACATAGTCATGAAGATGAATTGGGGTATTTCCATTATCAGAAGAAGTGCTAGTCTCTTAAAGGAATCATCATTAAAAATGATAATGCCGCACATCTGGACTGTTGTCCGACAGTCTGGTCTTGCACATCACATTAAAACATGACAAAACTCCAATTAACTCAAAATAGATCCGCTTACCTTTTACTTCCGTGCTCCAAAAAGGTGAATGTGTCAGAAATACGCAGGTAATGATAAGAAAAGGTTGACATACAGTCTGATTCTGTTTTTTAAGAATATATAAACTGCATACAACAATGAACAATGAGTCCCAACTATTAATAGACACGACCACAAGTCAAGACAAACAGTGAAAAACAGGTTCATAGTACCTTTGCCGAAAACCAGCACATTGAGGAGAACAGTGATGTACAGAGCTGTGGTGGAGTGGCACAGGCTTCCACATCAGCTTATGTCACTGGTTAATCAAAGTAATTTTAAACATAAAGTAGTAAAATTGTATTTAGAAAGGTAATTGTAAAACTTCTGCAGCTTGGAGCTCCAAAAGGTTTCACATCTCGCCTTAAAGCTACCTGCTCAGTTCATCTTTAATTAGACCTCACAGCTCAGTCACATCTCCTGCTGAGAGACAGCAACATGGTTTCCAATCCCTACAAACACACACACATACATACGCAGACACAGACAACACCAGCGCTTGTACTTCAGTTTTATTGTTCTGAAGGAAAAAAAAAAAAAAAAACACCAAGTAAAAAATAAATGAATTCCTTGAATTTATTTTAAAACATCCTGGTCAGAGGCTGTCCTCGTAGACTGAAGGCCCAGGAAACTAACTCAACTGAGATGATGTTAGAAAAATGTTAAAATGTGCTTAAACTTCTGGCTCAATTTATTCACTCGTACAGAGAAAAACAATTCCAAATAACTGGAGTTTATAATGCATATCCAGCAGTTAAACTAATCTAATAATTCAGAAACATAAATTAATCCAAAGTCATTCCATCTTCAAACTAAGTGAGCTGTTGAGTTTCTTTCATCAAGTCAGTCTCAAGTTCCTGCAAGGAGATCCAGAGTTTTGTCTTATTTAGGTTAATAATAAATGTTACACACTGAGTGTTCTGATGGACTCCAGAGAGACAAGAGTAAGTTACCGGACTTTATTACCAGGAAGTAGACATCAGACAGGTCACACTGGTACCGGTAGTCATGCAGGTAAACATACAGAAACAAACAGGGAGTGAGTCCAGAAGGGTGAACATCAGAGTGTTGCGATGTCCGACGAGGACTGACAGAAGTGCTGGGGATTATAAGGACCAGGGAAACAATGGCACACAGGTGTTGCAGGTTGACATGATTATGATCAGCAGATCGGGAACAGGATGACAGGCTGAAGGATGAAGGACTGCACTATAACACTGAGACAGGATGTGCTGAAGAAAAAGTTCAAGAACAGAAAAATGAACTACTTTTAAAAATCACATGGTGAGCGACAGGTATAAAAACAACTTCTTTGATCAAATATTTGTTCAGTTAGCTTTCTACTTCACTGACAGAAACTAATTCTTTGCACCAAGCTCGACAGATTCTGTTGACACAACTTAACAGAAGCAGAAAACATTTACACACACACATAATCTCTCTCTCCTGAAGTAAACTATCATTGTGTGGTTGTTACATAGACTTTTATCAGCCTTCTGAAACACTGAGCATCATCAGATAGAGCTTAATACTGTAATAACTGCTCATACAAACAAAATATATGAAACTGTAAAATATTTCTGTGGCTCTATGAGATCTGAAAATAATACAAAAAGCAAGTGGAAAAAAACAACATGCAAACCATAAATAATTGCTCTAAAACTGTAAAAATGGTTGTGAAGTTTCGGAGCCTTTAATACAAAAAATGGAGGTGATTGATACAAACATGAACATACCAAATGACATTGATTTAAAGGAAAATGTATCTTAGGAGATGGTTTTATATCAAATCCCTTTAATCTTTTTACCTGTTAATCAGAACAATTTAAAGTTAAGGTAAAATATTTCAACATTAACAGAAATGAAAGGATAACGCCAAGGATGGTAATGCTCAGCAGTTCACCATGACACCTTCGAGGACAAGATTTTTCCAGAAATAAATGTGGGAAAAAAGGTTCTTGTTAGACTATTAAGAGGCACTTAAGCAACCAAGAGGGATGAAAAAATATTAAAAAAAAAACTGAAACAAAATTAATAAAACTACATAAATCTGTTTTCTTGAAATTAATTCAATAGCATAGGTAAGTTAAAATAGTCCCAAGCTCATACCCCATCCCATTTCCTCTACAATGTCCGTAAGAAATCCTCTACATCAGGCACTTGTTGAGTAGTTCATAACGGCTCCAAGCTGGCCAATTAGAAACAGCAAGCGGCCCGCTGTCCTCCAATCACCTCCTCTCAGTTAGTTAGTCCAGACAAGGTCTTCCCTCCTCTCCTTAGCCTCTTCTTCGACCCAGCTTTCTCTCCCTCCTTCCCTACGCTCCTGGTGCTTCGGTACACCCCAGGGGACCTCAGCTCGATGTCATCGAGTGTGGGGTCATCAGGTGACACGGGTTGCGGGGCCGGATAGCTGGGTTGGTAGTAGCGGTATGGGTCATCCTCCTCAACCTCACCGTAGTTTTGGAAGACGTTGGGCGGAAGTTGAACTGAGGGGACAGCGCCGCTGTCAGTGTTATCTTCACCTTCTGCATTTCCAGCCAACCAGCACCCAGCCAGTCAGACAGACGGAGAATCAGGGAATGCCCAAAACAAAGATGGCCGCCACCATAGAAACAGTGTTTTGGAGCATTTTGTTGGGTTTTTATTAGGTTAGCGGGAAGAGGGAAGGAGCAAGAGACATAGATGGACAAGGATTACCAAGGGTTACCAAAGGTTACCAAGCAATGGTTATAAAGTGACTAAATTTAAAAGCAGTTAGAAGAAAGTTCCAGACAGTCAGCTTTATGTTAAAAGTTAGAATAAGCAACTATGTTTGGGTTTAACACAGCAAGTATTAGATCTGTTACCTATTAGCTGACATTCAATTTGTCACAATTAAAATAAATTTTATGTTTTCAAGTATTATTATTATTATTATTATCAAAGGTTTCTTGATGCTAACTTACATTAAAACGTGCATAATATAAATACAGTTTTGGAGGTTTTAGTTGCTCTACAAAGGTGCATGGTGTTATAGGAGTTTACAGTATAAAGTCTGTGAAGCCTGTGGATTAAAAAAGAGGTGAAGATATATATATATATATAAATATATATATATGTTTATAGTGACTATAAATCAACCCTTTTATCATAAAACAATCACTAATAATTGCTATGACTATAAAACTAAATATACAGATAACATGAGTTACAGATGCAGACTAAGTAAACGTCTACATCTTTTGTGAGATAGATTAAGACATGCTCTGTTGTCTTTTTGAGGGAGTTGTTGATAATGGACATAATGGTTATTGTAAATGAAAGAGCATTTTGTAAAATCATTTAAGTGGATGGTTTAATAATAATAAAAAGTGCCAAAAAGGCCAAAGATCATTGACAATTATCTGTGTTTTTTCACAGTTTTCTCATAAACAGCCCAGAATCTCAAGAAATTCAGTTTTCTAACATGTATAACTACGGCAAGTGGCCAATATTAATTAGAATTAATCACAGCAGCTCTGTGTGTACACATGGATATGATATAACACCATATTTATGTGTAGAGGAATTATTAACTAATGCACTGACACCATCTCCATCATCTATAATATTTTGCATCCTCTGCAGCAGTTAAAGCTATGACTCCTTACTGTTATTGCTTTGTGTGTTTGTGAACGTTGGTCAGTAGTCACTAAGATGTGCTGGTTAAGAGCAAAAATCATAAGACCAGGGGATGGTGGGGACACACAGATAAAAATGCAGACAGAAAAATGATTACAACATGCAGACGTTACTCACAGAATGCCCCCTCAGGCTGCAAGCTGCACAGCGCCTTTTAGGCTGCTGCGATACCTTTAACCTCAACACACATTAAACATGAACATAATCATGCATTTAGTGGCTAATTATAACTCCTGCAGGGTTTTCTGTAGTGTAATGTTCGCTGATATCTACATGTGGTGAGAATCAACTCAGTGGTCTCTACTAATACTCTGAATGCCCTGGAAGCATGCAGTGGTGTCTACTTACTAAGTGTGAAATTGTTAAAAAAATTGTTAGGTTGTGTATATATTTCATTAGAGTTGTATACATCAGAAAACCCCCCATGGAGCATTTTTTAGTATCTGAATAAACCCACACTCACCACGCCACAGTAATTTACCACCACAGCTCAAACAAATCATGTTAAGATGCAGATTTCAGTGGTCATGTGTTTACCGTGTGGTCACAGTTTGCTGATGTGTGGAGCAAACCATGCAGTGACACACATACAGCAGTAAGGTACTCAAGAATGACTAAACTAAACTATAAAGGTATTTCCACCCAATTTTCACAGAAAATGGCGTCACCCAGCTCAGACGTGTCACTTGGTCTCAGCACATCATGCAAAGTAAATGCTACAAATAACAGTACCAATGATACAGAACTTCTTAAAAAAGCTGCTGGTATTATTACTGACCTTGAGGAGGACAATCGGCGTCTCAAAGCTGAGCTGAAGAAAAAAGAAGCACTCCTCCACAAACTTATGGACGTGGCCTGTGGACAATCCAAGCGTCTTGCCTCACTCAGCGCTGCTCTTCAGGACACTGCTCCGTGGGATCCATCCATCTGCCCACGGCCCTCTTTCTGTTCAACTCCCAGGCCAGGGTTGATATCAGATGAAGAGGTATTTGTCCGCAGTCCAAAGAGGATATCAGAAAATACGTCCCGATCGCCGCCCCTGAGCCTGTCGAACAGATACGCGGCCCTGGCTATCGACTCCCCAGCGCCCCTTCGTACTAGCAGAACGGCACAGGTCCCTCCAGACCTGGAGTCCTCTCTTGACTTCCCTGCGCTCCGGAGGAGTACCCCAGATTGTGCTGCTTTGCTGTGTGATGGGCTGGCTGATGCTGCTCCAGTTCTGGTGGAGCCCGAGACTCGTCCATCTCCTGGCCCAGTGTCCGAACACCACCGGATCCCTCAGCGTTCCACATCCCGGCCTATGTCTTCGGCCTCCCGCCGCCGCAGGCTCCTCAAGGAGGCTGTGCTCCGGCGCTCCGGGGGTGTTTTTCCTTCTTCCACACCACCTCTGGCAACGCAATGCGCGGGGCTCGAGTCTGTTGTCCCACAGCCTGTCTCCGACATGAGAAAATACAATCCAGTTGAAATATCTTCACAACCCCAGGACATCCTACATTCGTCCCCACCAAGGCCACTCTTCTCTCCTACTACGGTGATAGTTGGAGATTCAATCATAAAACACATCCGATTTTTCAATGCAGTTACACACTGTTTTCCTGGTGCTTCAGTCTCCGATATTTTAAGTAAACTCCCGGTCATCCTGCAGTCAGCTCCTGTCACAGTCCACAGGCTCATAATTCACGTGGGGACTAATGATACAGCACACGAGCATTCAGAAATCACTAAAAAACACTTCATTGAGCTTCTCACTTTCCTCGACTCTGTAAGACTGAGTGTCTTCATTTCAGGCCCCATTCCCACGTTGTCCCGCGGCGCTGGCCGGTTCAGCAGAATACTTGGACTTAATACTTGGCTCCACTCAATCTTCAGCTCCCATAATGTTAGTTTTATTGACAATTTTAATTTATTTTGGAACCGTGCCTCACTGTTTTGTGGAGATGGCCTTCATCCGAACAGGTCGGGTTGCCGCATACTTGCGGCTAATATGCAACACGCGGTGCAAACTTGCACACGTGCATGACTGTTTACATTTACATCAAACGCCCCCACTGTGACCTCTGCCTCTTCTTCTCCGATGACTGCACATTCCACCGCCGCTGAGGTCGCCTCCTGCTGGCCACTGCAGTATGAACCCTCAGATTTATGCCTACACCTCCATCCTGACCTGGCTGTCTTTCCCCGGCGGAGAACCATTCACCGGGGTTCCCGGCGGAACTACCACTCGGACAACTCCAAACAGATAAAGTCCATTTGGTCCACATCCAGGCGCCCTCATCGGAACACCGGTCGTGCTGCTGATCACAGTGTGCTAGCCCACCTAGCTAGGTCGGCTACCAACTCTGACACCACCGTAAACTTCAGTCTTCTGAATATCCGCTCACTAACTGACAAGGAACATCTCGTCCAGGATCTTCTCGTCGACCGTGAGTTGGATTTTTTATGTTTGACTGAAACTTGGCAGCAGCCAAATGACTACACTTGCCTAAATGGAGCTAACCCGCCTGGGTTTGTTTACTATTGCAAACCACGTGACTCCGGCCGTGGAGGTGGTCTCGCGCTGTTTGCCCGTGAGAAGTGGAGAGTCTCACAGGTCTCTGCCCCTTCCGCTCCCTCGTTTGAATCAATGGTCCTACTGCTGCCTGGTCCTGTTCCAACCTTCATCGCCACAGTTTACCGTCCACCCAAGCCCAATAAGGACTTCTTAAATGACTTCTCTGCATTTCTGGCTGATCTCTCCTCACGATCGCCCAACATAATAATTCTTGGAGATTTTAACATCCATATGGACAATGTAAATAATATTCTCACCAGGGATTTTATGTCTTGTCTTAACAGTTTTGGTCTCCAGCAGTTTATTACTGCTCCAACTCATTCAAAAGGTCATATTCTTGACTTAGTTTGCTGTTCAGGTTTAATTCCCACTGGTTGCAAAACAGATGTGCTCCCCTTCTCTGACCATATGATCATTTCTTTTTCTGTCAGTCTGGTTCTTGCAAAAAACAAGCGCTCACGTGACATATCCTTCCGTAACATTAAGGACATTAACTTGGACACTCTCTCTACTGCCATTAACGCTCTACCCCACCCTGACAGTTTCTCTAGCCCTGATGATCTTGTCTCACATTACAATAACAGTCTTCAGAATCTGCTCAATAACTTGGCCCCTCTAAAAACTAGATCAGTCACTTTCAACTGCTCTTCACCCTGGTTTACCCCTGCTCTCAGAAAACTCAAAACCAAAGGACGTCAACTGGAGCGACTCTACAGGAAAACTGGTTTAACTATCCACCAGGAAATGTATCAAAACCACATCACTTACTATAGGGACTGCTGCAAACTTGCCAAATCCACCTATTATTCTAGTTTAATTAATTCTAATGAAGGTAACACAAAGGCTCTATTTTCTCTCTTGAACAATATTACACAACCTCCTGACTCCCTTCCACCTCACATGGCCTCATCAGCTTTCTGTAACAGTCTAATCTCATTCTTCACATCCAAAATCCAGAATATTCATCAACATCTCGCTCCAAATGTTTCTTATAATCCTTCTCCATTACCTCCCCTTCTGCCTCCTTCCATCTCTCTTTCTGCATTTACTCTCCCCCCTATCACTGCCATCACTGAATTAATAAGGAAATCAAAATCATCCACCTGTCGACTAGACCCCATCCCAACCTTCCTAGTAAAAGCATCTGCTTCCTCACTGGCGCCGCTCATTACTTGCATCATACACTCCTCCCTCACCACTGGTCTGGTCCCCCCATTGTTAAAAACTGCTGCCATCACCCCAATACTTAAAAAACCCGGCTTGGACCCTAACAACCTTAATAACTTTCGTCCCATCTCCAATCTGCCGTTTATTTCAAAACTACTGGAAAAAATAGTTTCCTCACAACTCTGAGCCCATCTATCCATTAACAATCTATATGAAGAATTTCAATCTGGTTTCCGTCCACTCCACAGCACTGAAACAGCATTACTAAAAGTCACCAATGATCTCCTTCTAGCAGCTGACTCTGGTTTATTATCCATTCTTATCCTTCTCGATCTGAGTGCGGCCTTCGATACTATTTCCCACTCCATCCTTCTGACTAGACTCTCCTCTATTGGCATTACCCACACCCCTCTTAACTGGTTCAAATCATACCTTTCTGGCCGCACTCAGTTCGTACAGCTGAAATCATCCCATTCCCAGTCACTCCCAGTCACCACAGGTGTGCCCCAGGGCTCAGTCCTGGGGCCCCTGTTGTTCATCATCTACCTCCTCCCCCTTGGTCATATCTTCAGAAAACACCACATACATTTCCATTGTTATGCGGATGACACCCAGCTCTATCTCTCCACAAAGCCAAACTCCACTCTCCCACCTACCTCACTCACAGATTGTCTTCATGACATTAAGTCCTGGTTCACTTCAAACTTTCTCAAATTAAACAGCAGTAAAACCGAAATGTTACTAGTTGGCACCAAATCCACCCTCTCTAAATCTGATAGTTTCTGCATTCCCATTGATGACTCTTCCATCTCTCCCTCCCCTCAGGTAAAGAGTCTGGGTGTCATCCTCGACAGCACTCTGTCTTTCACATCACACATTAATAACATAACACGGTCCGCATACTTCCATCTCCGCAATATCAACCGCCTACGCCCCTCTCTCACCCCTCACACCACCGCCATACTTGTACACAGCCTGGTCACATCACGCTTGGATTACTGCAACTCCCTTCTGTTTGGTCTTCCCCAGAAATCAATTCATAAACTTCAGCTGGTACAGAATGCAGCAGCCAGAATCATCACTAGAACCCCATCCATCCATCATATCACCCCCATCTTACAGCAGCTCCACTGGCTCCCCATCACCCATCGCATTCACTATAAAATTTTGCTGTTAACCTTTAAGGCCATACACAACCTCGCCCCTCCATATTTTTCTGATCTCCTCCGTGTTGTCAAACCGGTCCGTTCCCTCAGATCCTCCTCTGCAATTCACCTCATCTTCACCCCCGCTCGCCTTGTCACCATGGGGAGTAGAGCTTTCAGCTGCTCTGCTCCTCATCTGTGGAACTCACTCCCCCCTGACCTCCGCAACTCTGATTCTATTCATCTGTTCAAATCCAAATTGAAAACACATCTGTTTAAACTGGCTTACTCATTATAATATGTACATTGTTGCAATCACTGTTTTATGTTTTTCTTGTATTTTATTTGGATTTATTCATTGTTGTGTTTTATTGTACGGTGACCTTGAGTGTGAGAAAGGCGCCTTTATAAATAAAATGTATTATTATTATTATTATTAATTCATTAGACATTTTCTACTGATGTGATCTGATTCATTTTCAGTCACATAAATACTGATTTCTGGTCCTTTAATATTAACACAACACAGAATGTAATTTGCTCAGTGTTTGTCACTCAGTGACTTTAGCATCAAACATGTTGATTTCTTGTTTATGACTCATTCTATAATTGGTGGTTTAAAAACACTTTTGACAGTTCTGTAGAGGGAAATATTGGAGTGATAGAAAAAGCTTGTGTTTTGTATGTGCAGTAGTGACAAGTTGTTTTAATTATTTATTCTAATTGATACGGTTTAAAACTTAACTAAAATGATATCCTCCTCATCCTTCTAATTTAGTTTGGATAAAAGCAATGCTCCTGACTCTTCAGTAATTCAAAAAAATTTATTTTAATCATATTTCATAATGCAAACTAATTTAATATTAAAAGTGCGTCATTTTGTAAAACATTAACTTTACTTCAAAAAGTTAGAAAAAAAGGGAATGTCTTAAAGTAAATATGGAAGCAGTTAGTTGAAGTTTAGTTTAGCTCTGTTTATTTCAGATTAGCTTAGCTTAGTTTAGCTTAGCTAAAGACACTAAACAGGTGGAAACAGTTAGACTGGCTTTGTCTGAAACCACAAAATAGCAAATTAACTTTTTATATCATGTTTTTTAGAACATGGGAGTAAAACTGGTGTTTCCCTGTTTGAGAGGAGCATTAGGGGCTCATCTCTGCGTAGTTCTCATCAGCCGCTACAAAATGTGTGATTATTTGTTTTAGCTCTAGGACGCCAAATGGAGGCCGTGCTCAAACTATTTAAAAGTTTGAAACATGGCCTTTTAGTTTTATTTTCTCCACTCTTATTTTTTGCTCTTACATGGGCAAAAAAAAAAAAAATCAGCTTTTGTGGAGAAAGTAACAATTGTTAAAATAAATACTGAAACACAGGAAGCCACCGGAGATGGTCACAGACGTGATACTCTGATACTAAGGGAAAGTTGGAGTTTCTTCCATGACTGTTTTACAAATATTAGTTTTATTTGTATTTAACATCAGATATTTTCCAGAAAATCTATTTTTTATCTTTAATTATTAACAGGAACTCATCTTGTTCACAAATAAATAAATAAATAAATAAAAAATAGTGGATATATAAAAGAAACCATTCAAACAAATGTCTAACATTTTGGGTGAAATGACCGACCATCATACAACTAAGACTGAAAAATGTGGTTTTCCTTAGAGTTGATGCTTTATTCTGCGGCAGCTTGTTGTCTGGATGTTTACTATCGTGTCCCATCCTAAACAAGCCAAGTGTGTAATGTGAAGCTTAAAATTGCTCAAAATGTAAAAACCACACATTTTAAAGACAAATATCTTGTGTGTTTCAGAGATGCAACTTAAACACACACATGCAGGTTGATAATAAAGCAGAATTCTGTATCTTAACTGTGAGTGTATTTCAAAGGTTTATAAGTTACTCCTTCAAATACACCAAGAGTGGATGAAATAACTTCAGTGGCAGGTGGTTTGTTTAACTCACTGGCATCTTTACAACATGAAAAGCCACCGAGTGAATTAAACAGTTTATCTGATGATCCTCAATCAAACAGACACAAGCAGTATGGACATGCTTTCATGCTCTGTACATTATCAATACATTTAAATGCACATGATAATTTTCACAGTCACATACAGAACAAGCAAATGTTAAATATCTGCTTCATCCCTGTTTTAAGGTTCTAAGTATCTGATACTACAGCCTCCAGTGTGTGGCTGTAATTACCCAACTACCACAGTGAAGGAGATGAACTCCGACAAACTTTAGAATCAAGGTTTTTAGCTGATGCATCATACTTACTACTTGGAAGCTACATACCTCCAACGTTATAACCAACACAGGAGTTCTGGTCGCAGTATCCTGGAGGCCCTGGAGGGCCAACTGGTCCAGGAACTCCAGGCCGACCAGGAGATCCAGGAGTTCCAGGTCGTCCTGATGGACCCTGGCTGCCAGGTCGGCCTTGTCCTTGGGCACCTGGAAAAGAAGACGATAAAGATTTCAGTGGACAAACGCACCAATCTAAACAAATGTTTCCTTTGCAGGCAGTATGATGCATGTTCATTGTTATAAATATGCAAATTAAATAAATAAATAATGTAGATCGAGAAATGTTGGTTTGGATTTATTTACCAGGAGGTCCTGGGGGTCCTCTTGGGCCTTGGACACCAACCCCTGCAGATCCCTTCTCCCCCTTCTCTCCTGGTTGACCTGGACGCAGACAAAAAGTGCTGAGAAATGCTCTCATTTCTGATAATAACATTCCCAGAAAATATTTACTCTCTGCCAGTTGATACAACAAATTCTACATCTTAACTCTTTCATAATGTCCACAACAGTGGTCACATATTTAAAATCTGTTTTCTAGTATATAGACGGGTGAAGGTGGTAAATTTGCAAATGATCCACTCTGTAGACATAAATAGATCAAAGTAAAATATGTTTAGGAAATAAAAAGGCATCACTGTGTATGCCTGTAGAAGTAAAATATTTAATATGAAAAACATGTAGCACTGTTTTTTAATTACGCATGAAAGGGTTAATTCCAACTTCTCTATTAATATGTACAAGCATTTTTTATGCTTCTTGCTCTGCAGAAACCCTGACAGACATGTCGTGTTCTTTTTAAATATTTCTGTGCTAAGGCATGAAAACACATTGAGGTGTTGGTGTGAATGTCACTCCCTTATAAATGACAAATCAAACTTACACATGAGATTCTTCCAAGTACCTATTATCCCCTAATAACTTTTAAGTCTGTAGTTAACAGTTTTTCATCTTAAAGAGGTGGTATTATGAATTTCTGGCTCTCTGATGTGTTATTTAGCTTAAAGGTGTGCAGAGCTACAAAGCTTTAAATCCTCAACAAGAGGAGCTCTTTTCCCAGAAGAAACTGCTCCTGAACTGTATTTGCATGATGCCAGAACCTGAACATATAAATGAATTAATCTACTGCACCAAGATTACACACTGTACCTAGATTAAAATGTCAATGAGTGGGTATTTAATTCTTTCCCACTGTGCGGATGTGATACACGGCGGTTTTCTGGTTCCACATAGCTCACAGGTTTTTATGACCACGTTCACCACAGACCACGTTCCTCCTGTAAAAGTCTATTTGATGGATTTACCTCTTTCTCCTGGGTTTCCGTTCTGCCCGTTCTGTCCTGGGAAGCCTGGTCTTCCTGGTGGTCCCTGTTCTCCTTGGGGTCCTGGGGTTCCCTGTCGACCAGGCTCCCCTGGGGGTCCAGGTACTGTTCGGATGGACACCGGAGGACTGGGAACGTGGTTCAGGATGGAGTTGTAGCGTGCCATGTGGCCTAAAAACAGAAAAATGCAGGAATTTCATAGTTTGGGTCAAAATGAAAGAACCACTGCCCTCTACAAGAGATCAAGGGATCAAATCTCTAATTAAACATAATCACAACACTAAAGGAAAATCAAGACAAACATGTCGGCCACTCTAAGTAACAAGAAAAAACACACATACTTTAAAATCATGAAATCTGGGCTGTGTGTTGGATGAGGGCCAAACAAGCATAAAGACACCCTGATGGTGCAGGGATGCTTTAACACTTCAGGTCTGGTTCAAGCATTGGGGACAGTGGTGAACATGAAGTTATGGATCATACTACAAGGCTATGAAACATCAGGATGATGAAAATCTGATTAAAGATCCAAAGAATGTTTTGTTGTTATTAAATAATAATGGGTATTTATAAATTCTGAATAAATGTAAACTATCATATGTATTTGACAACTTGATGAAAATCAAAGAATTGTGACATTATTGTTCTTCATTTATTTTTCTATTTAACTTCTATTTAGCCAGAAGCGTCATTCTGATTTAAATAGTTTTTTTAACAGCATCCTTAGATTACTTAGATTCAAACTGGCTAAGCTTTTAAAACAAAGTAATGAAATATAAATAAATAAAACAATTTAAAATCCCAAACCAAGCAAAAAACAAAAAAAAAAAAAAACACAAAAAAAAACAAATGTAACTGCCTCCAAATCATTCATTGAAAGGAAAAAAAAAAAAGAAAAAAAGCATCCAATATGCCCACGTCATGAAGTTTTAAGTCTTTTTGCAGTCAAAGAGTGCAGTACATATAAAAAAAAGCCCTTTTCCCATCTCAGTTCACACCTTTGGGACTGAAAACATTAAAATCTCCTGTGAACGAAGACTGTACGGTCCTGAATGCTTCAGCTAAAGGAGAGTTGAGAGGTAGGAAGGAAGCAGACCAACAACCGCCTTGTAAATAAGAATATTTCAGCGTCTTCGCTTTCATATGGCCAAAGACGACCATCCAACATGTTTATAGAAAAAACAATGAGTAATTGATGTAGAAGTTGTGATGAACCTCAAAGCTCCATGATGCTCAGTATCGACTGAACGTAGACTCTGAGGTGAGGCATGTAAAGTTTACTTCTGCAGCTGCAATATTCCCAATAACAAGCTGATTTTATCCCAGTCCTTCTCCTTAAAAACATCCTGAAGCTCAGTGGATGTTACGATGTTAGCCTTACTCCCCTCTGCCGGACCAGTCCAGACGTCCGATTTTCAGGGTCGTATGAGATAAAACAGCGCTCGTCTGACACAAATCATGTAATTGTAACTCGCAGATAGTCAGAGATTAGAATTTTTATCTCTGATCACAAAACACCGTAATCTTTTTAATGATGTTCTCTCACGTGCTAACGTCATAACCCATGACATAAATGTTGATAATAATAGACCCATAAAGCCACATCCGTACCGATGTAACTCATGTAAGAGAAAGTTAATGCAACAGGAAACAGATTTTAAAAGCAGTAATAGTCCTTGGAGTTCTCCCTGTTTGGTGGAGACTAAGCCAGGCGGATCTCCAAGGTTCACCACAGACTACTGGAAAGTAAACGCAGTGACTCGATGTTACGGCCCTGCTTGTCGTAGACAAGCTGTGGCCGTTTGTGTGGTGATTAGGGGCGGCAGAGTGCTGCCCTGAGTGGCCAGGGCCAGCGCCTTTGTCCCCGCCCCTGTGTGACTGGCACCCCTCTGGACCAGTCAGGCTGCAGCCCGAAGGAAAGCTGAGGCTGAAAAGGCTGCAGCCGAGGGAGGTCTGGAGGGGGAGAAACCAGAATGGCTCCGGCCTCTCTCCCCCTCATGTTGTGCACCGGGTGTGTGTCGCGACCACCTCCTTTCCACAATAGGTGTTTAAGTGTTGAGTTAAGTTTACTTTGTGTTTGTGTTAGAGCTGGGCTAGGTTAGCGTTTTATTGTGTTGTGACGACGGTCACTTTAGTTTATGGGCCTGTTGCTTTTGTTTGATTTTAGTTTCCTCACCGAGTTGCGGTTGTGTCTGTGTGTGCACTCGGTGAGTGTTTGTATAGGTTTTGGTTTGTTTCTTTCTGCAGGTCCGCTAACCCCAGCTCATCTTTTGTTTTACAGGTTGTCATTCACTGTCACGGGATTTGTTAATAAATGGGCTTTCGTTTTTACCATCTGTCCTCACCGTGTTTTCTTTTATAAATTGTTACACCCTTCCTCATACCCCTGAAAGGTGGGTCGTAACACTCGAGTAGCTGCGTATCATTTGCCCCATATCGAGGATTGTGTGGATACTGTAGGATCCACACGTTATGTGTCTAAACTGGATTTATTAAAAGGATATTGGCAAGTCCCCCTTACGGACATCTCGGCTTTTGTAACACCCGATCGCTTTTTGCTATAAACTGTAATGGCATTTGGTATGTGCAACGCACCTGCTTTGTTTCAGTGTTTGGTAAACACACTGTTTTCTAGCTTGCAGTATTGCACAGCTCATTTAGATGATGTCGCCTTCGTTCCCCTCGCCACATGGTAGAACCAATCAGCGGAGCACCTGGCCTTTAAATGAGGAGGACTACCACCACTCTGGGTAGCTGTGCTTATGCGCACAGTTTGCCTGCTGGGCTCGTGTTTGAGAGATTGGCTGTGGATAACCCCTTGAGGTTGTGTTGGTGAAGACATAACAAGCTTTCCCTGAGAAAAGTTTGGGCAATTGTGAAGAGACGCTCTCGGTTACGAGAAGCTAGTTGTGTGCTCTGCTTAAAGACACTCTCAGTTGGAGACGCTTTTTGTTATTATTACCAGAGTGGTATAAATTTTCATTTAGAGACGTTCTGAGTGTGGTAATTTGGTATTTTGTAAAGTTAGTTTTGGTTTAAAAAACGCTCTGTGTTGTGTTTGTTTTGTTTGTTGTTTACTGTTTATTATTTGTTACCTGAATAAGGACAACTTTTGTTACAGCTTTCTTTACTTTATTTAATCATTGCTGGACAGGGTATATATACACCTTTTGTTTGTTAAAACTGAACCCGTTGGAGATGATTTCTTTTTATTTATTGTGAATAAATATTATACTTTATACCATTTAGGTTAAATCCGGCCTGCTTTGTTACTGACCCTATTTACTCCTGGCGTTTCAGGGTTCGTAACAGTGGATCATAGTTAAAGATACACAGAAAGTGTTGTTACTCACTTTGGATCAGCTGCTCACAAACCTGCCTGGCGATGGCCTGAACCGATGCTGTGGACTGAAGGTCACCCTGAAAAACCAAAGAACTGTTTATTTATTGTCATGTGGGATTCTTATTTTATGAAATGTTCTGTGTATTTTTTCCTAAGATGCTGCAAAAACATCAGATTTCTGCAGCTTATGATTATTACTACATGGCTGATAATGTGAACACAAACATGCTGTTTTATTTTCTTCCACTATCATGCAGGAATTATTTGCACATAAATGCAAATATTTCTCCCCAAAGGAAAATGTTAATTTTTCTCTCTGAATAAAAACCAACCTTTTGCTGGCAGGTGATTTAAATGCACATTGTCAAAACTTCTGATCATCTAATTGTATTGGCAAGCTTAAATACTCATTTTGTTTTTTCCTGTGTTACTTCGGAACCTTTAATGAAATCTCAGAGTGAGGAATGAAGGTTTTCCAGGATCCCTCATTAAAAAACGGACAAACTAAGCTAAACGAATGAATGAATGGATTTTTTTTCTTAGAGAAGATGCTGAACGCAGATTAAAAATCCCATGAGGAGGATGTTGTGACATAAAATTCAAGATTACAAACTGAAAGAAGATGAATATCTCTTACACCTTCAAGTATGAATGAAAAAAACCCTTAAACCCAAAGTGGTGGATAAATTGAGAGGAGTGTTTGGTTTGTCTCTTTTTATCTGCTGTAGCAAAAACAAACACATAACAGAAGGACAAAAATAGTTACATGCCGAGTTTTTGGATAAAATATGCTCATCTAAAGTATTAAAAGCTCCATGAATCTTATTTTTCATCAAGTAAATAACTACTTAACGGTCAATAGATTGTTATAATTATTACTGCTGAAGCCTCTTTCGAAAATGTTTGTTACTTTTGACTACATGTCCAAGCATAAAAGTGTAACATAAAGATGCAGGAATTCTGTTTTGTTTCATTCAGCTGTAAAGTCATAACTACCTTATAGTTTCAAATGATCAAAATTGTTGGTCACTGTTATGATTTGGAAAAGAAAATGTAGGAAACATTTCCATGTAGCACAAAAAGTGTACTAAATCATTTTTGAGCTTGTAATTGTGGTGAATATGAGGCGACTCACCCGTTCACCCTTATCCCCCTTGTTTCCAGGAGGACCCTGCACAAGAAAAGTTGATGGAAAAAGGAAAAAAGTGTCAGATTTGACTTAAAGAGAAACACATTTATCAGAGCTCATTACCATGACACATTCCTCACTTTATAAACATCGAAGATCTCAAATCCTTCAAAAACGTTCAATTCTTTCTCTTTCCGATTTTCCCTTTCACATTAACTATAACTTCAGGACTTTATTGTTCCCTCTGTAATGAGGGAAATGCATATTTTAATTTTGGATTTTGGCATATTTTACTAAGCTTGTATTAAAAAAAAAAAAAAAAAGTGAAAACAAACATTAAAAAAGGTGTGACACACACAATGACAATAGTAACTATCTGCAGTTCAAATACATAAAAATTTCTACCACATTCAGGCAGAATCTAAACATATAAATTACACCTGATGGTAAAAAGATTCACAATTTAATCTTTTATTGTGACAAGAACTCCCGTTGTTAATTAACAACCTTTTATAAAGACAGCCATTACTGAAAACTTATAAACGGTTTATTTTCCTCCGGTAGGTCCTCATTAACACCTGAAACTGACAATAGTGTTAATGAGCTGATAAGTGCTGTCAGACCTGGAATTACAGACTTCACAACGTTTTATCAGAGTGATGCAAAGCCATTTATCAGCTGCTCGTATCACCTCCCACAGAGTCTCGTCTCTTCACTGGAGACACAGTAGAACTGGAATTTATTTCACTAAAGCAGGACAAAATGCAAAAGCAAAGACTGATCACATGCTGAGGGAAAATGTCTCAAACACAAGATCTGCTAAGGTGGAAAACAATATTGGAAACAGATGGAACTTGAATATTTCTACACTAAAGTCAATAAAATTCTTGCAATCTCACACACAGTAATGGAAGCAGAGCTGCACTTCAATCTGTTTATCAGATGCACTTTATTGTTCAGTGTCTTAAAAAAAAAACAAAGCAATGTGCAGAGAGGACGAGTTCAAAGTGAAATAACAACCAAAGCTTTTAAAAGATAAGCCGAGCAAAGATTTCTTTGTTTTTAAAGTAACACAGATATTAAATTCCCCCATGTTCTACCTCTGAATGTCCAGGTCTTTCTTTTCTAAGTTTGGTTTGAACAGTCTAAAAATATTAAATGCTACAAGTCTCATTTAAACATCCCAATATGAGATTTAATTCATTTTTTCAAATGTATAAAAAAATAAGGGGAAAAACTGAAAAGGCTTAAATTCCTCTCTTGGGAACAAAATGATCCAGGGATGAGAAACAGTTGAGAAAAGGAAAGCCTGAGTGAAATATCTTATTTAAGCAGTACAGAATGGTAAAACTGTCTAAAACCATTTATACTCCCTTTACATGTGTAAACAGGTACATCCTGCTGGCATACTTCCAAGTGTCCTTTGTGTTGGCATGGTTGTTAGGTGGTACGTCCACCAGAGGGCAGTGTGGAATTTAGAGTTCACCTCTGAGTTTCTTTTTTTCCTAATATTTATTTTTCTTTTGAAGAAGACAATTCATACAATACATACAGTTCATACAATGTGATCCTACAATTAACAAAACCTTACCTAATAATTCCCTTAACTAAAACAATATAACACCCTAAATTACACAAAATTAAATTAGAACCTTAAATTAATTAATAATCCTAATAATATTCTTTTCTCAAAAAAAAAAAAAAAAAAAAAAAAAAAAAGAAAAAAACAAACAAACAAAAAAAAAAAATCAAATAGCAATTTAAGGGTAGTTATAATTTATCCATCTCTTTGAGTACAGGTGCCCATATCTCTTGAAATTTCTTAACTCTAAACCGTAGCTTTGCTGTTACATTTTCCATTCCCATTACATCTTTAACCCTTTCCCACCAAAGGTCCCTGCTAGGAGGTTGTGGCTTTAGCCAGGAGACTGTTATTGCTTTTTTTGCTATTGTGATAAGAATTTGAACAATTTTTTTATTTTTACTAGACACCATTTTTGGTATTATACCCAGCAAAAATGTTTGCAACTCTAAATTTATTTTTTCCTTACAAATCCTTTCGATTTCTCTCTTTATATTCTCCCAATATTCTTTAAGTCTGGGACAATCCCAGAATATATGTATATAGTCTCCTGTCTGGCCACAGCCCCTCCAGCACTTGTCGGACATTTTACTATATTTGGATGTATTTACTGGTACAATAAAGTATTGCATTTTAGATTTCCATTCGAATTCTTGCCATGAAATACTATTCAATATGTTATATCCATCTTTAAAGGATTTCTCCCATCTTTCTTCCATTATTGTTATATTTCTTTCCTTCTCCCATTTATTCCTTATATCCCAGTTGTTGTCTGCTTCAATCTGCAGGGCTTTATACAATTTTGAAATTACCTTTTTGTTAGTACCTAAATTTTGCATTAACAATTCTTCTAATTCATTTGGTTTCTTATGGATATTTTCCCATTCCTTGTGTTTATTAAGGTAATTTCTAATTTGCAAGAATTTGTAGAAATCTTGTGCAGTTAAATTAAATTCATTTTTCAATTGCTCAAAGGATTTCATCTGTTCATTTTCAAAAAGTTGTCCAATGTATAATAGTCCTTTCTCTTCCCATTTCCCATATACCCCCTCCATTGAGGGTATAAAATCTGGATTTAAAACTATTTTAGTAGCCCTGCTGATTGAACCAGACATATTTAATTTTCTTTTCACTGTCCTCCATATTTTCAATGTTATTTTAACCCATTCATTTGTAATTTTTATTTTATTTTGAATTTCTTTTGTTATAAATGGCAAAGATTCTAAAGGTATCCTTGGACATGAATTTTGCTCAATTTCCCTCCATCCTGTCTCCTCATTGCTATCCATCCAAATTTTCACTACCTTTAGATGTGACGCCCAATAATATTTTTTAATATTAGGTAAGTTTAAACCTCCCTTTTCTTTGGGGCTCTGAAGTAATGTATACCTTATTCTTGGTTTTTTGTTTCTCCATATAAATTTGGACATAATTTTGTCTATTTTGATAAAGGTTTCTTTGGAAAGCAGAATAGGAAGGGATTGAAACAAGAACAATAACCTTGGCAAAACATTCATCCTTATTACTTCTATTCGTCCCATTAATGTCAAGGGGAGTATTTCCCATTTTATCATATCATTTCTAATTTCATCTATAACCTTTATATAGTTAGCTTCAAATAAACGTGATGGTTCTGGTGTAATAAAAATGCCCAAATATCTAAATCCCTCTTCTGTCCATCTAAATTTCACCTTTTCTTTTATATCAGATGGACAATTACCTGAAATAACCATAGCTACTGATTTAGATTCATTGTTCACATAACCCGAAATGTTCCCATATTCTTTCAAAATAATATTTAGTGTTGGCAGCGTTGAGGCTGGATCTCTTAAAAACAAGAGAATATCATCAGCAAACAGCGAGATTTTTGTTTCTATTCCCCCTTCATCTAAGATTCCCTTGATATTTGTGTCTTGCCTAATATATTCCGCTAGAGGTTCTATACTTAAAGCAAATAATAATGGGCTTAAACAATCACCTTGTCTTACACCTCTTTTTAAAGAAAAGAAGTCAGAACAGCATCCATTTACTCTTATTCTTGATTGCGGTTCTTTATATACAAGTTTGATCCAGTTTATAAAATTTGGATGAAAACCAAACACAGACAATACATGATACAAATATTTCCATTTCACGCAGTCAAATGCCTTTTGAGCATCTAAACTCAAAAGTACATTTGTACTTGCGCTTGTTTTGGCACATGATATAAGATTTAAAGCTTTTCTAATGTTATTGGTACCCTGCCTTCCCGGTATAAATCCTGTTTGGTCCGGTTTAATTAATTTTGATACATGTTTCTTCATTCTATTCGCCATTATGTTTGTTAGTATCTTTAGGTCATTACAGAGTAAGCTTACCGGACGATAACTTTCACATTGGACAGGATCTTTGCCCTCCTTATGTAACACAGAAATAAGAGCTTCTGACCATGATTTTGGTACACTTCCCGACTCCCAAACATAGTTAAATACTCTTTCTAATATGGGTGCAATGTCTTCAATAAAACATTTATAAAATTCCCCAGGGAACCCGTCAGTTCCTGGACTTTTATTATTTCTTAAATTTCTGATTGTGTCTAATATTTCTGTTAAGGTAATTGGTCCTGTCATTTCCATTGCTTGTTCCGTAGTCAGTGTCGGTAAGTTAATATTCTTCATAAATGTTTTCATTTCTCTCTCTAAATAATCCTTGTCTTTATCATCATATAAAATTTTATAATACTCCGCAAATGATTCTGCAATCTCTTTAGGTCTCATTTTGATTTCCTTAGTAACAGGATGTCTGATTTTTATTATTGACCGCTCTGACTGTTTCCTTTTTATTTGAAATGCTAATAATTTATTTGCTCTATTACCTTTTTCATAATACATTTGATTCATCGATCTTAGAGCATATTCTGCTTTACATGATAACAACTGATCTAATTCATATCGTTTATCTTTCAATTCTAACAAACTAGATTTTTTAAAAGTTTTAGCATGTTCTATTTCCAGTTTTTTTATTTCATTCTCTAACTGTCTCTGACGACGCTCTCTTGATTTTTTAATTCGAGATGTTATTTCAATAATTTTCTCTCGAATTACTGCTTTGCCACATTCCCACAAGGTTGTTAAGTTGATTTCTCCATTATCATTATTTTCCATATATTGCTTAATGCATTGTTTAATTTCTTGAACCACTACATTATCGGTTAGAATTGACACATTAAGTCTCCAGTATTTGAGAGAACAGAAATCTCCCTCCAATTCCATTGTGAAGTGGGTAGGTGCATGGTCACTTATTGTAATGGTTTCTATCCCACAACTCTTCACTTTATATGCATCTTGCTGAGATATAAAAAGAAAATCTATTCTTGAATAGCTGTCATGGGGATTGGAATAAAATGTAAATTCTTTTTCCTTTGGATTGTTCATCCTCCAAACATCTATTAATCCAAGATCCTTTATTATATTATTCAACATTTTTGATCTTTTTGTTGTTCCTTTTTCTGGTGGCGATCTGTCTAATTTCCCGTATTGTACTGTATTAAAATCTCCCCCCAATATCAGAATTCCTTTCCCCTCTTGTATAATTAAATTTGCAATCTCTCTAAAAAACTGTTCGTTTTCTTCATTAGGAGCATATGTGTTCATAATTGAAATAACTTTGTCTTTTATATGGCCCACCACAAAAATGTATCTTCCCTTTTCATCCTGTATAATCTTCTCTGGTACAAATTGCACCCCTTTTTTAAATAATATTGCTACCCCCCTCCTCTTCCCAAAAGATGAGTAAAAAACCTGATTTATCCATCCCTTCTGTAATTTCTTATGTTCCTCATCTCCCAAATGAGTTTCCTGTATCAATGCTATTGAAGAGTTAATTTTTTTAAGTCGATTTAGAATTTTTTTCCTTTTAATTGGGTTATTTAAACCATGGACATTATATGAAATAAATTTTAATCTATCCATAACATGAAACAATTCTCACACTCCCTGCACATTTCCTCTCTCTTACTTATCCTACCCTTAAAACCTAAAATAGTTATACTCCTTCTTCTTGAGTTTTTCATTACACAAATAACTAAAATATCAATAACAATAAAAAAAAAAAAAAAATTACCGTTTTTATACTTCCAACAAAGGATGCCTCTGAAAGATATAAACTCCTTCAGAGGTCTGCACTAAGTGCACTGCAACTTTCTTGCAACGAGTTGCTTAAACACTCAAATAGAGCAGTACTATTACTCTGCATCCAACATAATTTACCTTATATAAAAAGAAAAGCAGTACATATCTCGCTCCCTTCTTTTTCCCCATTCTTTTTCCCCATTCTTTTAACTCAATTACCTAGGCTAGTTTCTTTTACCTTTTTATTAGTGGGATCAGTGTCTTTCTTGGTGTCCATCTTTCCTTCCCAGATGTCTATTTCCTATTTGACGTCACCACATTCCAGCGGCTACTCAGAAGATCTTTCTTTAACTTTTCCGTCTCATCATCCTCTTCCATGAAGATGCCCCTCTCTCTCAGCATTCCTGCTGCTTCCTTCAGATGTAAAAAAGTCTTTGTCTCTCCCTCCAGAAAAATCCTCAGCTGAGCCGGGTACCGCGTCTGTGCCTTCACGTTCTGTTCCTTGAGCTTTCTGGTGACCTCCCGGACTCTTGCTCGTTCCTTTTGTACCTCTGCTGTATAGTCCTGGTTGAAGTAAATATCTCTTCCCTGGTACACATTCCTTTGTTTCCATGCTGCTTGTATCACATTTTCCTTCACTCGATAGTTGCAGAAGCGTACTATAATTGCTCTCGGGGCAGTAGAGCGTGTCGTGGTCCTCTTCTGTATGTTCCCGCCGACACGGTGTGCTCTTTCAATGTCGATGTCCAGTTCGGGTAAAAGTTTAAGTTTGAAACTAATCAATTCCTTCACGAACCCCACCATGTCGTCCTTCTCAGACCCCTCGGGTACACCGCAAATCCTAATGTTTTTGCGTCTCTCGCGCGCCTCCAAGTCGTTGCATTTTGCCATTAATTTGGCCTCGTTTTGGAGCAGATAGACCACGGCTTTCTCCAATTTGGTCGTCCTTTCTTCTGCGAGTCCAGCCCGCTCCTCCAACTCAGTCGTTCTCTTTTCCACCACCGACATCCGATTTATTACTTCCTGAATACTGTTTTCCACTCTCGAAATACCTTGTCTGTTCTCCGTCACCGCTTGTTTGTGTTCTTGTCTAAGTGAACGTATTTCCCCAAGTAAATCCAGCTCTTCGTGTGTTGGCTGATGTTTCTCCCGGCCATCCTTCGCTTGTTGCCCACAAACATCTTGACACGCTTCTTTCATCTTATTATCCTTTTTTCTTTTCCCACTCTGTCGTGTATTCATCAGTTTTCCGTATTTATTGCTGCCTTAAGTAACATTTAGGGAGCTTTTTGTAGTTGGCTTGTAGCGGAGTTTTTCCTACCACATGTTGCTGCTACCGGAAACGGAAGTTTTTTCCTTCACCTCTGAGTTTCAACATCAGTTTTAGTCAATAGTAAACATGGTGACGATGGAGGAGATCATGATAATGTACATTCCCAGTGAGAGACATATAGGAGGCAGCACAGTGATGGAGGGGGTCTATGCAGCCCTTAAATACATCACGGCTTCTTCTTTGCTTTTTCCAGGGCCTCACATCACCTATACTGCTCAACACTGCCCCCATGGTTTCCAGTGGTGCCACACTGTTTGCTCCATCATAGTAAGGCTCTGAAAACTGATTAAATTATGCAAGTAAATGACGCAGAAGTATCCGTCCTCTGTGTAGAGCATGAATGGGCCTTAAGACTGAGGCTCAGAAAAAAAGAGTTTTTCTTTTTCACAAAGTGGCCTGAAATGCTGTCTTTCAGGTGTCAACATGAATACACTTCACTCCGCCTCACATTTAAGCGTGCATCAAACAAGCCCATCGACCGTCAGACTGGACTGGTCACCTCCCTGAGCTCTCTGTGATCAGCTGACAGACTCTGTTAAGCCTGTCTGACACTACTTCCTGCTGCCTCCTGGATATTTACAGAGTTACATTTTTTCCAGCAGTGGTTGTTAGAAAGGTGATAAGAAACATAAGGTCTCCTCTATAACAGGTAAAATAAAAAACAGTCTGGGAGACAAATAAAAAGGTTAATGAGGAGAGACAGCTTTACTGTGTTATCTCCTGACTCACCGGTGGTCCCAGTGACCCCTGTTTTCCTGAAGGTCCTGCATTTCCTGGGGAACCTGGAGCTCCTGGAGTTCCCTGAATGGATGAAGCGTAACAATATTAATAAACTGCAGACACAATAAAACCTGTTTATATGAGAATAATCCTGTTTATTTTAATTGAGGGATCAGGCATACTAAGGCAGCAGCCGTTTCTACAGAACTCCTTTGTATTAGATATAGGAGAAAGATAACATTAGGGGAATAAGATGTGGCTGGAGAGGAAAAAAAAAGGCATCTCCACACTGGGCCTAAGGGCCCATTATTGAGATACAAAAAAAACACTCCTCGGTACATAAAGCACATAACTCAGACATTCACAACATCAGAACCACGTGGCGGGGAGGGGGTCTCCCTTCGCAGCAAAGTGCGGACGCAGCTTTGCGCGTCAACCTGCCGCCCGGGAGTGGAGGGAGGGGGGAAGGGACAACCAAGGCAGTGAATCATCGGGGAGGTGCATCTGTAGTGGTGTATGTGAGTGTGGTGCGTGTGTGTGCGCAGTAAGTGAGCAGTGAACTTTATCCCAGTTCTCCATCTCCAGTCTCTGCCACCTGATGATTGTGGGTGTGTTTGGGAGCTGATCCAGGTAAAAGTCCACAGCCCGTGAGGAGGGTGGGGGGACTGAGCATCCGTCAACATAACATTCCAGGGAGCTTTTTAACCAGCCATCCAAGGCCAGTACAGGGAGCCGAATTTGATAACAGCATTTGTTTTGGTTTCAGGCCAGAGCTGTTTCGTCTGCTTTGAGTCTATCAGTGGTCCCACTGGCGACTCTCCAATCATCCGAATTGTGGGTCAATTTCCATCCAGCCGAGCCGACAACTTCTCCAAGTTGGTGTCCACCTTACGTACAAGCTCAGAAATCGCAACCAGCTTGCCATCCAGAACTAGAATAGCATCCAGTTTACAATTTAGCTCCTGCAACGCCAAAGTCTGATTGTTCATAGCTCGACACACACCGGCACAGAATCCGGCAGCTTCCCAGTGACTGCCGACAGTGTCCAAATTTTGCGATATGCCAGGAAACCGCCTGCTCCAAACAGCAGACACCCAGTTATCATGAATCCGAATGTATAAATGTCTTCAGCGTCCTCGACAGACAGGATCGACAGGCACATGACTTTCCACACTCCCCAGGAATCCATCACATATCCAGCCGAAAACTTTCCGCCAGGACAAGCAGGCTGCCCTACACCTGTTTTCCAGTTCGAATAAATTTGGTCGATTGCATTTAGGGACCAACTGATCAAATCCATGGTTCAAGATTTGAGTTTCGGAAAGAAATGCAGAGAGAGACTCAGAGATGACAGGACAAGGAGCAGGGCAGAGTGGGGAGGAGGAAGGGAGAAGAAAAGCGTCTGCCTTCGTCGAGAGTCGGAAGAAGAGGTTCCTGGGCCGGGATTCAAACCTAGATCAGCTGCACTAAGTAGCTGTAGCTTCTGTATATGAGCCAGCTGCTCAACCAACCATAAATATTCTTTTTTTTTTTTTATTTTGTCTTGTTCAGAACATGGCCGCCTCCTGCATAGTTTTGCAATTTATTTTTTAAATAATTTATATTATTTTTTAAACACATCTTAAAGTTGACAGCCTCCAGGTTTCTGTTTCCTTGTTTCCTTAAAAAAAAAAAAAAAATTCACATGATAAAGACTTTCATAGTGACTTACCATAGGTCCTGGGGGGCCCTGTCTGCCTGGTGGGCCATCTTTACCTTCAAGACCCTGTTAAGTTGAAAGTGGACAGTGAAACACATTTTCTGTGTTTCAGTTGTTTTTCTCCACATGTTGCATGTAGATCTTTGTGCATTTCTCCAGTTATTTGATTGTTTTATTATGTTTGACTTACTTTAAATTTAGCCTTAAAACATTTAGTAAATAAATTTTAAACGTTGCTTCTAAAATCTAGAACCACTGAATGAATAAAAGGTAACATTAAGAATATTGGTGGTAGATTTCATAAGATTGTATTGCTGATAATTCATCTACATGAGAAATTTGTTGCTTCTACATTTTCGGTACTTTTAGTGTTTAGAGTTTCAGTCGAGACTCACTCTGGGTCCTGGAGGTCCTTCTCTCCCTTGAGCTCCTCCTCTTCCAGGGACTCCCTGAAATACGAGCAGAGGTTAAACTCAACTCCAGATCTCTACAAGTTAACATGTTTGAATACTTTTCACTTTTTCTGCACTTAGTGGCTTTAAAATAAAAATACAGCAGACTAATATTTTCTCCCCTCCTTACTGGAGCTGTGTGACTAACTAGGACACAGACGTCATGCTTTGACAATGTAAACAAAACAAAACAAAAAGAAATCTGAGTAGGGCCTTATATCAGAGAATAAAATCTACTTTTAATTTTTTTTTTTTTTTAGCAAAAACTAACAAACAAACAAACAAACAAACAAAAAATACAGGTACACAGGCATTTTCTGGCTAAAAGACTGAAAAAAGAAGAATGAAAACGTCAAAACAAAACAAAAGCAAGCTGAAAAAGTAAATATTATTTATGTTTGGAAGCATCCTGAACAACAATAAGTGATTGTGGGCGTTAATAATTATTAAAAATATTTGGAAAAACATGAATTACATGTTAAACATGAAGAATTCTTTCAGTGTTGTGGTGATATGTATATAATCCCAGATTAAATTGGGTGCTGTTGTGTAGACAGCTGGTACCTGTGGTCCTTGCTGTCCAGGATCACCTTTCTGTCCACTCTCTCCTTGAGCGCCCTGCACATAAAGTAACATATAAAGTTGGAGCTGAAGCCTGAACACAGAAGGTCTTGTGTCCTACCGGAGGTCCAATAATGGAGCGCCCACTGGGTCCTTGTGGTCCAGGGGGTCCCTGAGGTCCAGGTACACCTGTATCTCCAACAGGACCAGCTGGTCCCTGAAGAGAAATAGAGACAAAGAGGAAAAGAAAAAGATCTACATTAACTTCAGCAGCCTGATGTTAGCTGAGACTGGTCATGTGGTCCAGTTTCCTAAAAGCTGCAGTGATGATGGGTTAACCTGACAACCGTCAGCTGATGTTAGAAAGGTTTAACAGTCAGAGTCAAACCAGAAACAGTCCAGATGCTGGATGAGTCATAACATAAAAACTGATTCATATTTAAACTTCTACTTTAGATCAAATCTATTTTTATTTCAGTTTGATTCACGTTTATTTAAAATGTACAAATCCAACTACATGAAAATATTAGAAGCAAGAAGAATAACTTTCCTTTGCAAGTTGATGAAAAGCTTTGGTGTAACTAGCAGATCAAATCTTTCTTATTGATCAGTGAAGATTTGAAGGTTTCATTTCCTGAAAAAGTTGGTGTCAGCAAATGATGACAGTGAAAAAATATCTGTATTGATAAGTGCTCAGCATGACACATTTGTGGTAAATATCAGACAAGAACAAAAACTAGACTAAAGTCGAACATTATTACACATTATAATTAGACATCTAAAAGTTGTGCAGTTCATTCTTTTGTAAGTATTTACTGTTTCAATTCAATTCAATCTCAGATCCATGGACGTAATTTTAGGGGGGACACAGGGGACATGTCCCCTGCACTTTTTCAAAAGGCCGTTTTGGTCGCCTGCACTTTTTACTGTCCAAAAAACAATGTTTTACTATAGTAAACAGAGACTCGTCAAGCACTAGGACCAAGCGGAAAACAGCCGCTCAAGCTGAAGCCTAATTCCCTTAGTTTAGACCGCCCACAAGCTCCTCCACTGGCTCTGCCATTTCTTGCTTGATTGGCTGTTCCCGCTGTCCCGCTGGAGAGTAGGAGAAGCTGAAGGAGATGCAGGAGAAGAGGCTGGAGGAGGGAGAGTAATCTGGATCAGAGCTTTCAAAGTTCAAACACCAGACATCCTGAAGTCAGAGATCTTTTTGACCAGGTGGACGTCCTTGTGACTGTTATTGATTGTTCCATCATCATCATGCTGAAGCTGAGCGGAGTTTCAGGGCACTTAGGAGGTTAAAGACCTGGCTTTGCAACTGCATGAGGCAGAAACGCCTTAACAATGTGGCAGTTTGTCACATTTTGTCACATACATGAAGAAAGAGATGATGCCTTGAACAGGAAGAACCTCTGCCAGGAATTTATCTCTGCTAATGATCGCAGACAACATGTGTTTGGAAACTTTGGTTCTGTGTTACACTTATTTAAAATAAAATTTAAGACTTGACTACTTACACTGAATAATGGACATTTTATAAAATTTCTTCCCACCTGTGATGCCAGTTTGACCTGCCCACCATTAGGTGGTGCTATGTAAATGATGATATTCCATAAATACGTGTAAAATTGGTGGTACTGAAGTTGACTAACAAGGTGAAACATAGAAATGGGTGATAATGTTTTACTACATGCTTTACAACCAGTCAAACCAAAAAAGGAAACATTAAGCTTAAAATTAGCAACAGAAAACTTAAAGAACTTCTAGAAAACACAGTGAGCTGAAAGATTAGTTTTATATAAAAAATAAATAAATACTTCTGCCCCCCCTCACCTTTGAAATCAAAACTTCGTTCCTGCTCAGATCACTTTACATACAATCAAATTGAGCCAAATTATTTGTCATCTAATTTGTATTTGTGTAAGCCAGATCATAATAATTAATAGTCTAGTTAAGAAAAAGCTACAGATTGTTTTTATTGTCATTTAACTTGGCTTTAATTCAAACAGTTTAGTAATGTCAACTAATATTTTCTCCTCTGCAGTTTCATCTATTAACACAATATAAAAGAAATAATATGTCAGGTGGAAACCAAACATCAAAATGCAATTAAATAGTATAAATCAAGTTTTTATTCCAGGGGGAAAAAAGCTTTTTAGGCCAAACTGATGACTGAGAAAATACTTACTTTTAGGTATTGCTGTTCAGAGATGAAACTTAGGTTGTGTGTGTTTATCTCTTCCTGCCACAACTTCCTCTGTACTTCATGTTGAAACCAGTGTAGCACAAAACAGAAACACACACGGAAGTCTTGGTTCTTGTTGGCCTGAAAATGCCTTCAAGAAGCCAGATTTTACTGCAACTGTGCGATACAACAACGGAGTTTGGGAAGATGACGGGATAAAAGTGGAGGGAGGTGATGTTTACGGGGATGCTGTCACGTTCACTGGTGGTCAGGCTGGTCCACCATGGAGGTAAATCTGTGCTGGAGTTCACCAGTGAATATTTAACATGTTTAATCTGGTAAATACTGAGGATCCAACATTTTCAACAGCACAATGACATTTAAGGATTTTGTCTACAAATTTACAAACATACAAGGAAACAAGAGAAATATTATTTCTACAGATGGAAATAAATTGTGGACTTGTTGATGCATGCAAGTACTTTTCTCTGAAACTAAATCACAAAACAAGTTTTTACTTCAGGGAAAATAATCTGGATTTTGTGCCACATTTGTTAAATTAGCTGATATTGCATACTTCACTGTCTCCTTAGTTTCTCGCTGGCCGACGATTCAGCTTCTCCTCAGTTTTCTTTTGTTTTGCATGACTAATATTTACAGTTATTTTGGATTATTTCATTCAGTGTATTTTTAAACTAAAACTTTGGATTTTAGGCAGCAATTTATTTAGTTTTCTGTCATTTTAAAAATGTATTTAATGATTAAACATTTTCATCGAGATTAATCGTATTGTTACTCGCAAAATGTCTCTTTCCTTTAAAAGAAGGCTTATGGCTATATATAGAAAATATAGTAAATTTTGGTTTACAAACACAACATCAGGGGTGTCCAACCTGCGACTCTGGAGCCTCAAGTGTCTCTCTGGACCTTCCACAATGCCTCTAATAATGTGGCTAAAATACTTTTTAAATCTATCTTTCTTGCCATTAGGTTGGAAACCAGGGCCTTTCTTTTTTTTTTTTTTTTTTTTTTTTTTTTTTTTTTTTTTACATCATTTTCCACAAATGTCTATCCTTTTTTTTTTATAAAGGTTTTATGTTTTTCTTTCTTTTAAAACCTAAAAATAGAAATAAAAATGTGTTTCTTTAATTTATTTTATTCATTTATCAGTTTCATGTCAATCAGACACATGTTACTGTCACTGAAGCTGAAGAATGAAAAATGTTGATAACATCCTATTTCTCTTAGATATTGTTTACCTTTATTTCATATTTCTTTTCAGTATTAATGAGGTTTGCTAGTGAAACAGTTGTAAAATCTACTAGTCATCCAAGAGCTGTGCACATCTATAAAGATAGATCAGGTTCAGATATGCAGTGAGAGTGAAACAGCAAAAGGAAGCAAGACGATGTCTTCTCTAAATCAGTGATGCTGTACAGATGTTGGAGACACAGGTCTGAATGGGCCATTAATGTGGTGAGAGAAGTTATGAACAGGTTCTGAGATAAAAATCAGAGCAGGACCCTTCTCTAACAAAGTAGCTGATAGGTGGTAGAAAGGATTTATACTGCAGATATGCAGGGTGTTGTAGAAAAATTACCAAGAGTCTGGAACGAGTAAAAGTATATAAGGTTTATTTACAGGAGAAGTATTTAATACAGAATTACTTGCAAGTAATGAGAGTGGTCGTCCCGACTCGCGTGAAGTCGAGAGAGACTCTAGGGAGGCAAGAGGAAAAACAATAGTTATACATTTCTGTAGAAAGAATCCTCCTTCCTGAAGACCTTGGGTGGACACACAACTCCGAGAGCTGGCGTCAAAACAACCTCACATAGTTGTGTCTCCACCAGAACCAGTCTGACTAAGGGTCTGAGGAAGGACCAGATAAAGGTCATCTTACCCTCGTAGTGAACTTTTAACAGAGCATGTATATGAAGAGAATAAACCTTAAAAGTGAATTAAAGCATGATGAGTAAAAATGTACAATGTAAAAAGTGTAATATAGTAACAATCAGTGTAAATACAATTTATAAATGGATATAGTAAAGGAAGTAATTATAGGTGTGATTATAATATTATATATGGAGCATAATAAGTAAAATTTCTTCCACAAGGGGCAGGTGTAGAAAAGTCCTGATGGGGGGGCAGGCAGGGGCACTGACCAGGAAAAGGTTGGCACAAATAAGATATATATTTTAAGGTTTAATTTTATGTAATGTTGAACTGAGTATTACAACTAAGTGATCATCTAATGTAAAAAAGTTTAGAAAAATCCAAGATCAGTTTACATGAAATATTTGTAAGCACTGTCTTGTTCTTTCTGTTGATACAATATGTTAAAAAATACATAGTTGAGAATGGTGATTAATCATGATTAATTAATTTCTAAGCTGTAATTAATCTGATAAAATATTTTAATCCTTTGACAGCCCTAGTATTAACATATGAACAACAATATAATTAATCTTATAAAATGTTTTATTTCTAAACATCGACACAGAAGCACATTTTCACCCAAAAGTATCAATCAGCTAAAACTATCTGTTTTATTGACTTGTTATCATCATTTCATCATAACTTTGTAATGAGATTGTAGTTCAGCACAAACTGTCTCGTATGGCTCCGATTTACTGGATTTAATGGGTCTTTACTCACCACCAGTGTTGTGGTCGTTACTGAAAAAAAGTAATGAGTTACAGTCATTGGTTACTATCACGTTTTAATGGCTCCAATGGTTGTTTTTGGTGTTGTTTTTTTTGTTTTTTGTTTTTTCTTTGGGGGGGTGGGGGGACAGCTCTACACTTCCATACACTGTGAAATGGAGTGGTGTTAAAAAATTTACGCAGCTTGGCCCAGTGTCAGTTGGGCTGCCGATCTACTGTTTTATGGACCAGTTGGACCAATAAATAAACTGTGTCAGCCTAAAAACTACTCGGCCCACCGGTATGCCAGATGGCCAGTTTGTCTCTGCTCATATTGCAGAGTTAACAGACAGAAAGACCAACGATCAATCAGTCAACACAAGTGCAGGAGTTTTTGTAGCTGCTGGGATCCACTGACTGAAGTGTGGTTCTGACTTCCAACCATATTTTACTAAAGTCTATTATAATCCTGCATTTTATTTCTTAATATGAGCTGTTTATATTCAATAATGTCACATTTATTGTCACAAATATATTTAGAGTCCTTCTCTTGAGACTTGTTTTAATTTTTATTACAAGCAAACCAACAGTTCCAATGATTTAAGATGCAGGGTATATACATGTATTATGATGTGTATTAGATCAGCCTCAGTTATGGAGGAATACATGACTACTAACAATGTTTATTAATCATTTTCTTCTGTTAATTAAATTAAACAGATTTTGTGTTGTTTGTTTTTCAGTATCCTTGAAAATAAGCGAACTAAACAACTGTAACCGTGAGCTGCAGGACAAACTTACAGGTAAGAAAGATTTTTATCTGAATAAACAAACACTAATATTACACTTCATAATATTTACCTCAAAATAGTCATGTTTTAGAAGATTGAAGGTGAGAAAAGACTGAAAACTAAAACATAACATCACCTCTGAACATGTGACATGAATCTAACTTTAAATTAACTTTTATTTTAAAATCAAATAAAATTAAATCAAATCTGTCATTTCAACAAACTTTATTAAATGATTTTCTCTTGTAAACTGTCTTTATTCTTTAACATAGAAATTTGTGACAAAATTTATTTAGATTCCTTCTCTTGAAACTTGCTTTTGTCGGTATTACAAAGTTGTTATAAATTTGATGATTAACACCATCCTTAACGTTTAACATTTATAAAATAGGATGAGCCAGATTACGATTTAGGCAGCATGACTCCAGGAACTAACTGAACCTCACTGGTGTCACTTTAGAAACAACTGATCGTTTTATTGATTAAAACTTGCTTTGTTGATCTAAAAACAGCACCACTTCTTTCTGCTCATGACTGATAAGATGTGAAGAATTTTATGGACCACTTCCCTTCACTTTGTTGTTAATCCTGAACATCATTAAGCTGCAGAACATTAAATTTGTAATGTCTGTGTTAGAAAAGAGAAAATGGAGATAACAAAGATGGACCTGGGTTAATATGTTTTTATCAGAGGATCTTTGTTATAGTTGTGAAAAACCTGCCTCTGAAAAAGAAAAACAGTTTTGATTTAAAAGTTTAAATTAAGAAGAATAATTACTGGATGTCTGAAGATTCTCATTCATCCAGGTCAACAAACAGCAAATAGCCATGTTTGTCAAACCCAGCCACCCCGTCACACAGAAACTGACTCATCCTAAAGACCCGACTCCACACTCTTAAAAAAGCAACCTGGTGTTGCAGGTCAGTGCAGTGAGGACTGCAATGAGCTCTATATTGAGGAAAACAATCACTCAACAGATGGATGCTCAACACAGGAGAGAAACTCATCAGATCAGGACTCAGATTTTCTCCTTTATTCATTATAAAATACAGACTTTTGAGGACCTCAGTGATAAAATCTTGGACAGAGAAGACGAGTGGTTTGAGCAGCAAGTGAAAGAGGCCATCTAAAGGGCAGAGAACATCTGCTATCTAAAGATGAGTCTAGTTCCGTTTTACGAAGAACTCTCTCTAAGTTGCCCCTAGCAACAGCTTTTAATAGAGATCCCCATCGAATCACGACGATGATGATGATGACAGTTGGTAAAGGCGTCATCAGAGATCTATATAACTTTGTGACACTTCCTTTTTTGTTCAGATTTGTTCACATTTCTCTTTGCTGTAATAAACTTGTAAAAGAAAGTGTGACTCGGCATCATTTTTGATTCTCCCCACGAAGATTTTTCCAGCACAATGTCAAAGTAGAAAAAGCTTCAGTAAACAGAAGAGGACTGAGACATCAGCTCTCCCCCACCTACAGCAGCATCTCTTCAGCCATACCAAAGACAATGAAGAGACTGACCCCCACTTAGCCTCAAGTGAAACTCCTGACAATAGTTGCTATTAATGACACCTGAGCTTGTAGACTCACTACTTCAGTAAAACTTTCTCCATCAGAACTGAAGAAGCTCTTCTGGATGAGAGCAAAATGTTTTCATGAAACTAAACCAAGTCCAGCTGACTTGACCCAACCTACGTTGGATACGATGACTGAATACTACGGCAATACTTCCTGAAAAGGAGAAACAGGGAAACAGATCATACTTCAGTGGGTTTCTGGAGTCATTTTAAGAAGAACTAAAGATTGAAAATGAAACTTAATGGAGCATGTTAAAATGTAGAGCATCGTCTTCATTTGCATTACATTACACTGCATTAAATCACATTTCACTGAGACAAAGTGGATAAAAACACACTGAACTACAATACGAGTCACGTTTTCACATCTGCTGGTTAGTTTTTGAATTCATGTGAATTTACTGTGATGTATCGTTGGCAGCAACTTAAAACTAACATCTGATTTAATTTTTCCTGTATGAATATTTCTGTGAAGGACCAATATATATAAATGAGAAACTTGAGCCATTTATGCAGTAAACATCCTGAAAGTATTATTGATTTGACATTAATTAACATAAAATCTGATTTTGAAATACTTGTTTGATATTCAGAGATCAGCTGTCCTTTTGGATGGAAAAGATTTGGAAGCAGTTGTTACTTTAAATCCACTGAGATTAAAAACTGGACAGAAAGCAGGAACGACTGTCAGGAAAGAGGAGCTGATCTGGTGATCATAAACAGCAAAGAGGAACAGGTGGGTGTGTGTTTGATTTTTTATGTCTGTGTGATCTTTGATGTAACTGATCTGGTACTTTAGTCTTGATCTTTTGTCAGTCTGCTTCCTGTCCTGATGGATTTCACTTTAAATGGTTTTCAAGTCCTAAAATCAGGATCAGCTGATCAATTAGATCCATTTACTTGATTTACTTCATGAACTCATTTCAAAATGTAAATATTTTCATATTTCAGAACTTTATGGTTTTGTTTTGACTCAATTCTGCTACATTTGTTAAAAAAAGAATAATTGTTAAACATGTAGTAAAAATGTGATTTATTTACCAGAACAAAGACCAGATCAGTATGAGTGAAAAAATGTTGCTGAATGAATCATAAACATTAAAAATGATTTTCAATAACAACAAAATCAGTGAAAACTGTTTTCTGATCAAAGGAAACTACAGGAAACTAAAGTCAGTAGTTTTAATTAAATTTCAACATTTGTTTTAACAAAGACTGAAAATTATTCATTAACATTTTGTTGCTTTTGGTTTTTGCAGAATGGAAGAATTAAAAAGTTTGTTTTTCTTTCAGATATTGTTACAGTTATGTTACTACAACAGACGAGCAGAATAATGATTTTTTTTATTCTACCTTTTCTTGTCTGTCCAGGAATTTGTCAGTAAACTGAGTTCGTTGTTCTGGATCGGTCTTGAAGGGACAGGACGTGGATGGAAATGGTTGGACGGATCTCCACTGACAGAAACGTAAGAAATTCTTTACAATCTTAATTAATATCATTGTTTAGAGCCGTAAAATCTAAAACGTAGAATCTTACAATTTTCTCCTGATAAATATGAAAAATCAGGAGATAATTTTAATTTGTTTCAACAAGTATCTCTCTGAATGAACAACTTGAACTTTGTTCACTAAAAACTTCCTGCAAGCCGACTGAAAAACTACAACAAAACATGTTTACAACTGACAAAGTATTTTACTACATTTAATGGCTGAAAAGGTTTTTCTAGTGTCTGATGGTTCACAGTGAAAAGTCATGGAGGAGGACAGACTGATCAGAAATAAAACCACTAACAAGCTTAAAACCAGGAAGCAGATCAGCAGAGGAAACATTTCTGGAGGATTGAGCAGCTTTTACAGAATTTAATGAATAAATAGAGACAATGTTGGACTTTATCAAGAGTCCATAAATGATCTATAATCAGTCCAGACCCATAATCCTGTGTGTTGTCACATGTGTGTACGTTCTTTAAGATGATGAGAAAAGAAATACAGAAAACATCTGAAACTTATAAAGAGGAAATTTATCTGAATGTGGAAATAATCCTGAATTTCAGTCCAGTTAAATGTGATGTTTTATTTCTCCAACAGGTTCTGGGAAGATGGAGGGCAGGACAGTTACAACAGTTACGGAGTGTATAACAATTATGAAGGGAAATGGAAAAGAGCACATTACAGTAATACCGTTAAGTGGATCTGTGAGAAAAATTCTTCTGTCTCTCAATTATATAAATGTGTTTGCAGTGATTAAATTGTCAAATTTGACACCAAAAAATATTAAGAAAAGTTTTCTTTGCTGTAAATTTCAGATGTCGTGTGTCACTCATAATCTACATATATCGTCCCTCTGTAGTCTAATATATAGACAGAGTAGTGAAGGTGGAAGTCATCCATACAACAACAACAACATATAAACTTTGTTCCACTCATTTATTGTAAAACAAGGAAAACTGCAGCCTCTCTTTACTTTGTTTACTTGCTTGATTTATGATGTTTTTCTTGCTAAATCTACAGTCAGTATCATCTTTATTTTATCTGGCACACATGAAGGTAGCAGCTGAAGATTTTAACAAGAAGAAACATCCTCAATCTTAGTTGTTTTAATCTGGATTGTGTGAATAACTGCAGACTGATCAATGGAGGAGTACTTTCCTCCTTCTGATAAATGTAAACAGAAATGTGTTACGTTTCTTTTGCAAACAGCAGGATGTACTGGAGAATGACGTTAGTGGATGCTTCTATGGGCCACAACTAATGTCTACTTTTTACATGTAGTACAATTGTAAGGATTGTGTTTTTATACTGAGATGGAAAAAGTAAAGATACTGAGCTCTGGGCAAATGAGAATTTGTGTTCTACAAATTTAACTAAACACTGAAAAACAACATATTATGTTGGATGATACAGAAAAAAAAGTTCAACTTGTCATCCAGGCACTAATATGTGGACGTTTCTAAAAGTCCCCCAGTCACAAAACAATCTTACTTTTTGTTAAATGTTTTTATTTCTTATCAGTATTTGATCCTTTTTACTCATTCTAGACATGTTGTGTATGTTGCATTGCTAAACCTGAAATGAAATCCTATATCTTAAGCCTCTACTTCTGCAACCTCACAGACCTTGCAGTGCTTGTTTAGCTTCTATCAGAACGTCAGTGGGATTCACTGTTTTCATGAACCCTGTGAAATGTGGACTGAAGGCATGACTGGTGAAACTTGCACTGAGATCTAAACAGCTTTCAAAGAAATGTCTGTTTTCATGATTTATGATCTTTTTCAGTCAAATGAAACTTATTTTTCCAACGTGTGTGTCAGTTTCTACTTTATGTTGTTAGACAGATTTTATTGTACTGGTTAATTATCCAAGGCCATGATTATGTTTCAGTGAGGAAACATTTTAGTAAAATTGCAAAGATGTTTGATTAATTAGAAATACAGAAATAAAACTTTTACTTTTTGCTTGAAACCGTTTAACTGCACTTCAGATGTTCCTGAATGCGACAGCAAGCAGCTCAAACATTGCTGATTATTCTTTTAAAGAAGTGAAGACACAATTGTGAACATCATGTTTTATTGTCAGGAAAACAGTTTCATGCTTCTCGTGTAAAATTCTTATCAAAATAAACTGAAACGTGAAAGAAGCCTCTGATCATTATTTCACAATGTAAATATCCACTGCTGTTAAACTAAAAACTAAACATTCTGGGTTTGTTTTTATCTGTACAGTCGCATTTATGAAGCAAAGTCATTCCTACAATTCATGTTTTGGAGAGGAAACAAATGCAGGACAGAGCAAACAGTTGGAAGCCAGATGAAGGTGCAGAGAGCTTTAATACACAAAACCAAAGATGCTGACAAAGCAGCACAAAACCCGACCTCATGAACTTCTCCAAAGTGTTAAAAACTCTGATTAAAAGAAAATAATAATTTTCCATAATTCAAACACATTATTTTGATTGTCTGCTGGTAAATAGTGAGGGGTGCCAGGGTCAAAACCTGACCCTGGCAAATTTAAACCTCAACATTACAACCAGCTCTGATTCACTACAAACAACTTGACACCATAAGTAGAACATCATCCCTACAAACTGGGACTGAAGAACACAACTAAGCCAGCAGCAAACAGACAGCACACATACACACAATAATCAGTAGAAAAATGTGTTTATAAATCCAGATATTCAGGATGAAAGTGAATCTATATGAAGTGTCCTGATTAACTCCACCCCTGATTCAGTGTTTCAGGCTTTTGAAGTAGAAAGTTCTAGTGGTAGAGACTTTCTGAAACTGTGCTGAAGGAATTCTGCAGTCAAAGAGAGGTTTAGTGTTTATGTCCAAACTTTGAAAGCTGTTAGACCAGGATCTAAAGTTCTGGTCCTTGAGAGCCACTGTCCTGCAGGTTTTAGATGTTATGGCTCATTGTGTAGAACTTGCCAAGATGTTGGATCCATTTAATTTTTTATTTTTATTTTTTTTAACACTGTCCTGTCCAGCATCCTCATATTCCGAACGGTGGTCTGTGTGCCATATTTTGCTTGACAGATTTACTCTATCAAGGGAGACATGTTATATACATGGCTGCCCTTGATATTTTTATTATTTTTATTGTAATCTTATTTTCTTTAGTCTTTATATGTCAGTGCCGAACCTGACAGGGAGATAGAGGAAGAGGAAAAAAAAGGAGAAAAGGACAGGATTAAAATGTGGAAATAACAGTTGTCTATGCTGCCTAAAACACACCACAAAAAAACAATGTAGACTACCACAGTACTACATGATACATAAAGAAAAATAGGATAATGATATGAAAAAGTAAAGTAGTCATCAAACGTACCTGCAGAGAAACGTACCTACACACAAACATCAGCAACATCTAGTCAGAAGCGGATGGAGAGACGAGGACGTTGTGGGGCCATGCAACAAGGAAGAAATGTGTGCTTGCAAGGGGCCGTGATCACGCTGCACCCCGAAGCATCAGCGGGGGACGGGGGAGCCCGAGGCCCCAAAAGCCCAGCAGGTCCACAGTGCACCAAGCCCAGGACGGCCAAAGCAGACAGAGCAGTGACCCACTCAGACCAGAGCAGAGGGACCCCCAGACCAGAGTCCCCCGTCGTGATGGGGCAGGGGCACCAGGCAGCACAGGTTGACAGTGAGCAGGCCCACTGAGGGCAGGCACCTCACAGGCCCAAGGGCCAACCATTCCCCCCAGCAGAGCCCTGCCCAGGAACCCAACGGGGCCCGACCGCCCCGGGAAAAACCACCACCGACCATGCCAACCCAACCCAACACTAAGGCTAGACACCCCAGGGACAAGAACATGTCCGCAAGACATGTCTCCAGGATGAAATGACAAACTACACATTAACAATCACACTGCTAGTAACATGCAAGGTAACGGGGACATGGACGGATTGTTTTAATTTAGTTATATTTTATATATTTTATCATGATTTTTTTTTAATTATGTGTTAATGTGGTTTTAAATGTTTCTGCATTTTCTACTTTTTCTGTTCTCTAAAGCACATTGAATTGCTTTTATATGTGCAACACAAATAAAATTGACTCGCCCTGTCTGGGCCTCAAGAAGGGGAAGTCAGCAGTTCATCTGAATCATTTCCTGTGTCAGAAGCTCTTCCTTCAACTATTAAATCTACAAATCAGCCACTAACAAAGATTTGTAGATGTATTGTGTTGAAATACTGAGTAAAGTTTATTTAGTGCATTGCTCCAATCACGAAATTTGAAATTTTCAAGCAACCTTTTGTATTTATGTATTTCTACAGTCCCAGTTAGGAGTTTGGACAAATCAACTGTTTCAAAGTTAATGCTGATGTAGATCTATTTTTAAAAATGACATCATGGACTGTACTGCCACTTCCTCGATATTAATAGCAGAAAGTTGCACAACACCAAAAGAAAAGGACAAACATAGAAGTCGGATCAGTTATTTGTCAGCAAGATGTCTGCAGAACTTCACCCTGAGCCAGATCTGAGAGTTCAATACAGGACAAGGATCCATGAAGATGAAGGAGGCAGAGAGCAAAGCGAGGTGGAGATGTTAGACGATGGAGAGCAGCACTCTGATCTCGGCTTACAAAGACCTGGTAAGCAGGAAATATTGAAAATAGCTCAACATGAAGTTAAAAAACAATGTGGTACACGTTTGTGTTTTTAAATATTTAAACTTAATCAATCAACTACTTAATTCATCATCCGTTTTAGTTCCTGTAACTTCAGCCCAAACAAGGCAAACTTATACAAATCATCACTTCAAATATTCATTATTCAGTTCAGTGTAGAAAACACAGTCTCATAAAAATTCCTTAAAAAAAGAGATAATGGTTTCTCTGTGTGTTTGGATTCTGTAGAAAACAACAACCAGAAGAATCTTCAAGCTGTGAATAGAAGCCATGTTACAGTTTTCAAGGTGTTCCTGGGAGTGATGTATCTTCTGATTCTGGCTGGAGTCATAATACACTGTGAGGACTTGTATTTTTATACTTTGAATGTATAGATAGAGTTACTTAGAATAACCTCAGAGTCTGTCACCAGTCATGTACAAAGCAACAGGCGACCACCAGATGTTACAAAGACGGTAAGGAAAGCACGGACAGTTAATCCAGATGTATGATAGTGATTTTTTTTTTCTTCACAAGTTTAAATGTAATTATGGCTATTTAAAGAGAATGAGTATTTTAAATTTTTCAGACTCATTTCAGGCTAATTTACTTTAATATGTAAGTCCACAGGGGCAGGAATCAATCTGCATTTTTCACATATCCCTTTTGCTGTGTACTCAATTACCATTCAACATAGCCAGAGGGCGCTATTGGCTTATGTTGTACCGTTGAAGGAGAAGTGTGGAAGAATAAAAAAGATACAGTGAAGCTTACGAGGAAGTCTGCCTCTTGATTCGACTGCTGCTAACGTTCCACTAACTACACAAGGATACAACAAATTGGCGACAAGGATGGGATGTGTTGTAGCCCCTTCCTGCATTGTTCTCACCATCCGCCGAACAACCGCTGATTCCGTTCGACATGTGGATGAAAATGTTGAGAGGGGGCTGTTGCGAAAATAGTGGTCTGGTCCAGACCATGGTCCGGACCACTGTAATGAGTGGTCCCTGCCACTAGGAGACATTTAAATCAGTGGTAGCTACATTCTATACATTTCCGATACCAATTTAAGAAAGTTTAATTTTTTATTATTTTTCTTTTTTTTTTTTTTTTTTTACATTTTTTATGGAAGAACAAAATTCATCATAAATAAAGACATTTGGTAAAATATGAAAACTTAAGTATTAGAGTATTAGATTTTGAGTCATTGGTAGGTACCATTAAATTAATTTGTTAAAAGCGACTTTTTTTTTTTTTTTACAAGTTCTCACACAACCTTTCTCCCTATGCTTCCACTTTATGAAATAATAGAGTGATAACCATTAATAGAATACCAATATTTAAACAGAATTGATATGAAAAAGGCATTGTCTTTGTAATGGACTTTCTGGACATAAACGGAAATATTTTATCAACATTTTTCCACTAAATTTATTTTTTATTTTCCTAAAATAGAATTCATTAAGGTTTGCAAACCATTCCTGTACCCCTGCTTATTGTCTTACACAATGGTTTGCAATACTCGCTTTTGAAATCAAATTTAACAAAAATTGCCGTCTGGGAACTTCATTTTTTAAAATTGATTACTACATTGTTTAAATCTAAGATATTCCATAATTATGATCGACACATCAGACACATAGCAGATTTTAAACTTTTCTCAATGATAAAGCCCAGTCTTCCTTCCTACCTTCTGCAATCAGACTTTGCAACTCCTCTACCTCTGTTACAACTGTCTACTATTTCAGACCTGGTCTAATTCCATCAGTCACCTTTTGCACTCACCCATAACATTGCAGTTATGTATCTTTGCATACGTTGTGCTCCCACCATAACGTGGCACAAAATCAGTAGCTAGACTCTTCTCCTCTGTTGTCCGATCTACCAAACTCCATCCAATCCTCAGAGTCCTTATTCACTTTTAAAAGCAAGCTAAAGACTCAGTTGTTTAAGGAGCATTTCCACACTTAGCTTAACTCTTCTACTCAACAGAATGAGTTAGAAACATTTGTCCAGCTCTTTGGTTCAACCAAGTATAATAAGCTTGAATAAACTGTGTGCATTTATGCCCAAGTTGATATTGTTTGATGAAATCGTGATCTTGTATTAAAACAAAATGACTTACAAAAAACTATTTAAAACTAAAAAGAAAATATAAATTATATGCACTGTCTCTAGCACTACATGACAGCACCTGGGTCCAACTGGACTCACAGCAGTCTGACTACCACTTAATGATGACGTTCCATCTTGTTTGAATTCTTGTGCTGTTCTTACTCTCAAATGTAAGTCCCTTTCAATAAAAGCATCTGCTAAATGACTGTAAAAGAGAGAAGAATAATTTTAAAATGATTTTTCCTTGACTTTGGGTCTTACAGGCCATTTTATAAAGTGAAAATTTGTAAAAAAAAAAAAAAAAAAAATGTCTTTTTCATGTATGATGAATTTTGTTCTTCCTTAAAAAATGTAAAAAAAAATAATAATAAAATTAGCCTTTCTTATATTGGTATCTGAAATGTATAGTATGTAGCTACCACTAATTTAAATGTTTCCTAGTGGCAGGGACCACTCATGACAGTGGTCCGGACCATAGTCTGGACCAGACCACTATTTTCGCAACAAACCCTACTGAAAATGTTCGATAATTACCTGCTTGCTATCCGCGCGGAGGGGGCTGACTGGCCAGACAAGTGGAAACGTGCATTGCTCCTACACTGCCTGGGCACCGAAGGGCAACGTGTATTCTACACACTTCAAAATGGAGGTACATCTTATGAGTCAGCAATAACCGCATTGCACGTGCATTTCAAACCAGTAATAAACGTTGTGGTAGAGCAGCACAAGTTTAGACAAAGGCTACAAAGACCGCATGAGACTGTTGCTGAGTATGTGGGCGTGCTGCGTGAATTGGCGGTAACATGTGAGTTTGCTGGAAATACAACGAAATGATACGTGACCAACTCACTGAGCATGCTAGCTGTCCAAGAATACGTGAGAAGCTGTTGGTGCAGACAGAGGAAAATCTTATGCTGGACATGGCGGTTAAAATGGCATGTCAGGTGGAAGCGGCAATCGGGCATGCGCAGACTCTCACAATGCAGCCCCAGGCTTCCATACAAGTCCTTAAAGCAAAATCAAAATGCCCATTCAAACCCAAACCCTGGAGTAATAATTCTGCTGAGCCCACTGCAGCAGCAAAACGGGTACATGTAATACATGTTTAAGCCCAAATCAGACGAGAGTGAACAACTCAGCAACCCGCAGGAACTCAGTAACCTGCAGCAAGGTGAGGTAATGATGCTATTTGCTAACATTTTTTATACGTTGTTACACTCTAGTTAGCTGTATTTCTAGCCTCTAGCCATGTACATCTATTGCTTCATGTGGCTCATCAGCTGGGTGTTTTTAGCCTGGTTGTTACGTTTGTAGCATTTCCATCTATGGTGTTGATCGCTAACTTTCTGGTCATCATTACATGTGTGTTGCCTGCTGGTAGCAATCAGGTGAAGTAAGTGTGGGTTAATTCCTTTAGTTTGACCGTTGCTCACACACTATCAAAACAAAACAGACAACTAATTTGGTTTTACTTACAGTTTGTGGCTAAGGATCAGAAACGCAGTAGAAACAGACCCTCCTTTCAGCTAAAGCCTGTTCGCAAATCCCTCATTGTACTGGCCCTTATTCATCCAGTAGTCTTTGGTGAAGTGTCGGTCACAAATACAAACGTTGGTGCAACTTTGTGGCTGGCTCCCAAAAACAAAGTCCATCCATTGCTGTTTCCTTCCGGAATTTGAACAAATGTAACTTTCTCTCACAGTCGAAGAAGCATTTCTTGTGTGACATGTTGACACTAAAAACATAGATGTGTCCACCGTGGTGTCTTCCGCTTTACACTGAGCAGTGAAGGTGGGTTTACCTTTCTTCTCATGAATATGGACAATCTGGAGAAGAGGACCAATAACTGAGTCCCCCTTCCTGGGACGTCAATGGAACATCAAAGTAGAAAAAAGTCTATAAAACCTGTTGTTTTCAGCGTAATGGAAACTGAATAAAGAAACACACTGGAAAACTCAAATGTCCGTTTATGTGATGAAAACAGTTGCAGCTCACTTTTCTGATGAGTCAGAATCAGAATACTTTATTAATCCCTTTGGAATTCCTCAGGGAAATTGTGTTTCCAGTACAACCCATCCAAGACTAGACAATAACAACATATAACACAAACAGGATCAGGCATACTGAGGCAGCAGCCGTTTCTACAGCGTTCCTTTGTCTTAGAATTAGGAGAAAGGGGGGGGGGGGGTCCCGTCGCAGCAAGTGCAGACTCAGCTGAGCGCGTCCAATCAACTCGCCGCCCGGGAGTGGAGGGAGGAGGGAAAAGGTACAGCCCAGGCAGTGAATCACGGGGAAGTGTATCTGTAGTGGTGTACTTGAGTGTGGTGCGTGTGTGTGCGCAGTAAGTGAGCATTTGAACTTTGCCCCAGTTCTCCATCACAGTCTCTGCCGCCTGATGATAGTGGGCATCCTTGGGAGCTGATCCAGGTTAAAGTCCATTACCCGTGAGGAGGGTGGAGGGACTGAGCATCCGTCAACAAAACATTCCAGGTAGCTTTTAACCAGCCATCCAAGGCCAGTACAGGGAGCCGAATTTGATAACAGCATTTGTTTTGGTTCAGACCAGAGCTGTTTCGTCTGCCTTGAGTCTATCAGTGGTCCCACTGGCGACTCCAATCATCCGAATTGTGGGTCAATTTCCATCCAGCCAAGCAGACAACTTCTCCAAGTTGGTGACCACCTTACGTACAAGCTCAGAAATCGCAACCAGCTTGCCATCCAGAACTAGAATAGCCTCCAGTTTATGATTTAGCTCCTGCAACGCCAAAGTCTGATTGTCCATAGCTCGACACACACCGGCACAGAAATCCGGCAGCTTGCCAGTGACCGCCGACAGTGTCCGAATTTTGCGATATGCCAGGAAACCGCCCGCTCCAAACAGCAGAAACCCAGTTATCATGAATCTGAATGTATAGATGTCTTCAGCGTCCTCGACAGACAGGATCGACAGGCACATGACTTTCCACACTCCCCAGGAATCCATCACATATCCAGCCGAAAACGTTCCGCCAGGACAAGCAGGCTGCCCTACACCTGTTTTCCAGTTCGAATAAATTTGGTCGATTGCATTTAGGGACCAACTGATCAAATCCATATTCAAGATTTGAGTTTCAGAAAGAAATGCAGAGAGAGGCTCAGAGATGACAGGACAGTAGCAGGGCAGAGTGGGAGGAGGGAGGGAGAAGAAAAGCGTCTGCCTCGGTTGAGAGCCGGAAGAAGATTTAGTATTCACCACTGTAATACTGTAAAAAAAAAAAAAAAAAAAAGTAGAAATAGAATAATTGGGCCCTTTAAATAAAAAAAACAAGAAATTTTCATTAAAAATCGTCACAAAGTGCAAAGTTAATTTATAAAACCTATTTTTTGCAGAGTCCTGTTAGTCGTGCATTATGATGTCTGTTACATCAGCATTGTCACCGTCTCTCTGTCAAGTTAAGTTGTGGGTAGGGGCGTGCCAGTTCGGATGCCCGCAGTTACCAATGAAACAAGCTGTGGACACTAGTTCCTAAAAAAAGGACTGTTGTGTTCACATGTCCCGTTCCACATCCAGGTATTATTGCTTTATGGACAACTGTAAGAGAATCAGGAGGGTTTCACAAAGGGAGCAGAGGAAGCCTGAGTAAGCAACTACACTTAAGAAAACAAGCCCAAAAACATGAGACTGACAATGTTTACAAGCTATTGCACAGAAAAATAAACCCAACAAGACTTTTCAACTCTGCTCATGTTGTGCTGCATCACCGCTGTAAACAGAAAGATCACAGCTGCTGGCTGAAATGTATTAATTTAGCTTTAAACCTCTTTTGGTTCTGTACCACTGGATGCAGTTACCTGTCAGAACCAAGAAGAGAAAACAGAGGGGGAGAGAAACTGGTGCACTAAAAACATTCTTTTAAAAAGACAAACATCAAAAAATGACTGACATGTTTGCTACAGCAGAACCTTCATCAGCTGCCGTGGATGATGATGATGGTAGGAGCTGCAGTAAGCTGCACTGCTTTCACATCATTGAGGTTCTGTGCTGAGCCGTGTTGGTATTAACGTGTTACTAGTAACGTTACTGTAGCACCGTTTTTGTAACTACACTTCTAATGAATCACACTTTAAATAAAGCAACTATGGCACGTTTGTTCGTTACTAGTATCTGATTGGTTCAGCCTGGTGACAAAGAAACTGAAAAGCACAAGTGGTTGTGGTGGGCAAATTACTCCTGTTGTATCTGATTGTGTTGTTTGTTTTTCAGTATCCTGGGAAATAAGCAAACTGAACAACAGTAACAGTCAGCTGCAGGCCAAACTTACCGGTAAGAAAGATTTTATCTGAATAAACACCAATATCACACTTCATAATATTTACCTCAATATTGTCATGTGTTACATTTTTAACTATGGTTGTTTTAAAGCTACGAAAACTAACTTCAGTCAGCTGCAGAGCCGTTATGAAATCCTGAGTAAAAATCACAGCCAGTTAATGGATGAAATGAAGACGCTGAAGAACAAGACTGAAGGTGAGAGAAGACTAAAAACTAACACATAACATCACCTCTGAACATGTGACATGAATCTAGTTTTACCTTGAGAATGAACAGTTTTTCAGGGTTTTTCACCCTGTTCACATACTAGATGATAAAAAGGAAACACCTCAAAACAAGTTTCCATGTAATTTGGTCACAGATTGGAGGAACTACAACAGCAATATTAACCTGTACACAAGTTGATTATTTTCCAATAGTTTTAATCTGTCTTATTAACTTACATTTCAAATTAAAATAAAATTAAATTAAATCTATTATTTAAATTAAACTTTATTAATCGTCTTTACTTGTAAACTTTATTTATTCATCAATATTGGAATTTGTAACTAAATTTATTCAGAATCCTTCTCTTGAAAGTTGTTTTTATCATTTTAACAAGTAAAGTTGTTATAAATTTGATGATTAACATCATCTTTAACTTTTTAAAGATAAACAGAACAACGTGACAGGATAACATTTATAAAATAGGATGAGCCAGATTACGATTTAGGCAGCATGACTCCAGGAACTAACTAAACCTCACTGGTGTCGCTTTGGAAACAACTGATCGTTTTATTGATTAAAACTTGCTTTGTTGATCTAAAAACAGCACCACTTCTTTCTGCTCATGACTGATAAGATGTGAAGAATTTTATGGACCACTTCCCTTCACTTTGTTGTTAATCCTGAACATCATTAAGCTGCGGAACATTAAATTTGTAATATCTGTGTTAGAAAAGAGAAAATGGAGATGGGAAATAACAAAGATGGACCTGGTTTAATATGTTTTTATCAGAGAATCTTTGTTATAATTATGAAAAACCTGCCTCTGAAAAAGAAAAACAGTTTTGATTTAAAAGTTCAAATTAAGAAGAATAATTACTGGATGTCTGAAGATTCTCATTCATCCAGGTCATGACATCCAGTGTTGGTTGTCTCAAGTCAACTGGACTGTTTTAGTTCCTTCAGAACATTGTGCTCTTATCGAGGAAGAGCCTCCTCAGTTCTGATGGAGATAAGGGGAGATTTTACTGCAGTAACATGTGAAACCACTGGGTTGAGCTTGTTTCTGGGGAGGAGGCTACTGTCCTGTAGTAGACATCTACTTACCGTCTCTACTGCTTTCATGGCTGGCTGCATGTAAACAAAGTGGTCTCCAACAATGACTGACATGGGTCAAAGCAAAGCAGTGCAGACTTTCACTGATTACATCAACTATGTGGACAAGAACATCAAAATCACATGAAAAGATGTGAACAACAACAACAGCTGCCTTTCCTGGACTGTACTGTCCACATGATGGAGGACAGGAGCCTGCAGACTGGACAACCCTCATCCTTTAAACACAAGCTCGGAGTTCTCAGAACGCTTCAGTACCGGCCAGAAAACATCCCCACCAATGCAGAAGCCCAGGAGCAAAGAATAAACATCTCTTAGGATGATAGAACTTATGGATTGTTTCTACCTGGACTGGACCTTTATTAAAGCTGCAGCTAAATCCAGAAACAGCACCGACACAGGGAGAAAGGAAAAGAAGAAAAAGGAAAGGGAAGCGTTGTCATCCCTGATGTGGCTGGAACATCTGAGAAACTCAGGAGGATTTTTAACAAACAGCAAATAGCCATGTTTGTCAAACCCAGCCACCCCGTCACACAGAAACTGACTCATCCTAAAGACCCGACTCCACACTCTTAAAAAAGCAACCTGGTGTTGCAGGTCAGTGCAGTGAGGACTGCAATGAGCTCTATATTGAGGAAAACAATCACTCAACAGATGGATGCTCAACACAGGAGAGAAACTCATCAGATCAGGACTCAGATTTTCTCCTTCATTCATTATAAAATACAGACTTTTGAGGACCTCAGTGATAAAATCTTGGACAGAGAAGACGAGTGGTTTGAGCAGCAAGTGAAAGAGGCCATCTATGTCAAAGTAGAAAAAGCTTCAGTAAACAGAGGAGGAGGACTGAGACATCAGCTCTCCCCCACCTACAGCAGCATCTCTTCAGCCATACCAAAGACAATGAAGAGACTGACCCCCACTTAGCCTCAAGTGAAACTCCTGACAATAGTTGCTATTAATGACACCTCAGCTTGTAGACTCACTACTTCAGTAAAACTTTCTCCATCAGAACTGAAGAAGCTCTTCTGGATAAGAGCAAAATGTTTTCATGAAACTAAACCAAGTCCAGCTGACTTGACCCAACCTACGTTGGATACGATGACTGAATACTACGGCAATACTTCCTGAAAAGGAGAAACAGGGAAACAGATCATACTTCAGTGGGTTTCTGGAGTCATTTTAAGAAGAACTAAAGATTGAAAATGAAACTTAATGGAGCATGTTAAAATGTAGAGCATCGTCTTCATTTGCATTACATTACACTGCATTAAATCACATTTCACTGAGACAAAGTGGATAAAAACACACTGAACTACAATACGAGTCACGTTTTCACATCTGCTGGTTAGTTTTTGAATTCATGTGAATTTACTGTGATGTATCGTTGGCAGCAACTTAAAACTAACATCTGATTTAATTTTTCCTGTATGAATATTTCTGTGAAGGACCAATATATATAAATGAGAAACTTGAGGTATTTATGGAGTAAACATCCTGAAAGTATTATTGATTTGACATTAAATAACATAAAACCTGGTTTTGAAATACTTGTTTGATATTCAGAGATCTGCTGTCCTGATGGATGGATAAGATTTGGAAGCAGTTGTTACTTTAAATCCACTGAGAGTAAAATCTGGTCAGAAAGCAGGAAAGACTGTCAGGAAAGAGGAGCTGATCTGGTGATCATAAACAGCAAAGAGGAACAGGTGGGTGTGTGTTTGATTTTTTATGTCTGTGTGATCTTTGATGTAACTGATCTGGTACTTTAGTCTTGATCTTTTGTCAGTCTGCTTCCTGTCCTGATGGATTTCACTTTAAATGGTTTTCAAGTCCTAAAATCAGGATCAGCTGATCAATTAGATCCATTTACTTCATTTACTTCATGAACTCATTTCAAAATGTAAATATTTTCATATTTCAGAACTTTATGGTTTTGTTTTGACTCAGTTCTGCTACATTTGTTAAAAAAAGAATAATTGTTAAACATGTAGTAAAAATGTGATTTATTTACCAGAACAAAGACCAGATCAGTATGAGTGAAAAAATGTTGCTGAATGAATCATAAACATTAAAATTTATTTTCAATAACAACAAAATCAGTGAAAACTGTTTTCTGATCAAAGGAAACTACAGGAAACTAAAGTCAGTAGTTTTAATTAAATTTCAACATTTGTTTTAACAAAGACTGAAAATTATTCATTAACATTTTGTTGCTTTTGGTTTTTGCAGAATGGAAGAATTAAAAAGTTTGTTTTTCTTTCAGATATTGTTACAGTTATGTTACTACAACAGACGAGCAGAATAATGATTTTTTTTTGTTCTACATTTTCTTTGTCTGTCCAGGAATTTGTCAGTAAACTGAGTTCATGGTTCTGGATCGGTCTTGAATGGACAGAACATGAATGGAAATGGGTGGACGGATCTCCACTGACAGAAACGTAAGAAATTCTTTACAATGTTAATTAATATCACTGTTTAGAGCCGTAAAATCTAAAATGTAGAATCTTACAATATTCTCCTGATAAATATGAAAAATCAGGAGATAATTTTAATTTGTTTCAACAAGTATCTCTCTGAATGAACAACTTGAACTTTGTTCACTAAAAACTTCCTGCAAGCCGACTGAAAAACTACAACAAAACATGTTTACAACTGACAAAGTATTTTACTACATTTAATGGCTGAAAAGGTTTTTCTAGTGTCTGATGGTTCACAGTGAAAAGTCATGGAGGAGGACAGACTGATCAGAAATAAAACCACTAACAAGCTTAAAACCAGGAAGCAGATCAGCAGAGGAAACATTTCTGGAGGATTGAGCAGCTTTTACAGAATTTAATGAATAAATAGAGACAATGTTGGACTTTATCAAGAGTCCATAAATGATCTATAATCAGTCCAGACCCATAATCCTGTGTGTTGTCACATGTGTGTACGTTCTATAAGATGATGAGAAAAGAAATACAGAAAACATCTGAAACTTATAAAGAGGAAGTTTATCTGAATGTGGAAATAATCCTGAATTTCAGTCCAGTTGAATGTGATGTTTTATTTGTCCAACAGGTTCTGGGAAGATGGAGAGCAGAACAGATACAATAGTTACGGAGTGTATAACAATTATGAAGGGAAATGGAGAACAGCATATTACTCTAATACCGGTAACTGGATGTGTGAGAAAAACTCTTCTGCCTCTCAGTGATATAAATGTGTTTGCAGTGATTAAATTGTCAAATCTGACACCAAAAAAATATTAAGAAAAGTTTTCTTTGTTGTAAATTTCAGATGTCGTGTGTCACTTATAATCTACATATATCGTCCCTCTGTAGTCTAATATATAGACAGAGTAGTGAAGGTGGAAGTCATCCATACAACAACAACAACATATAAACTTTGTTCCACTCATTTATTGTAAAACAAGGAAAACTGCAGCCTCTCTTTACTTTGTTTACTTGCTTGATTTATGATGTTTTTCTTGCTAAATCTACAGTCAGTATCATCTTGAATTTATCTGGCACACATGAAGGTAGCAGCTGAAGATTTTAACAAGAAGAAAAATCCTCAATCTTAGTTGTTTTAATCTGGATTGTGTGAATAACTGCAGACTGATCAAAGCAGGAGAACTTTCCTCCTTCTGATAAATGTAAACAGAAATGTGTTACGTTTCTTTTGCAAACAGCAGGATGTACTGGAGAATGACGTTAGTGGATGCTTCTATGGGCCACAACTAATGTCTACTTTTTACATGTAGTACAATTGTAAGGATTGTGTTTTTATACTGAGATGGAAAAAGTAAAGATACTGAGCTCTGGGCAAATGAGAATTTGTGTTCTACAAATTTAACTAAACACTGAAAAACAACATATTATGTTGGATGATATAGAAAAAAAAGTTCAACTTGTCATCCAGGCACTAATATGTGGACATTTCTAAAAGTCCCCCAGTTACAAAACAATCTTACTTTTTGTTAAATGTTTTTATTTCTTATCAGTATTTGATCCTTTTTACTCATTCTAGACATGTTGTGTATGTTGCATTGCTAAACCTGAAATTAAATCCTATATCTTAAGCCTCTACTTCTGCAACCTCACAGACCTTGCAGTGCTTGTTTAGCTTCTATCAGAACGTCAGTGGGATTCACTGTTTTCATGAACCCTGTGAAATGTGGACTGAAGGCATGACTGGTGAAACTTGCACTGAGATCTAAACAGCTTTCAAAGAAATGTCTGTTTTCATGATTTAGGATGTTTTTCAATCAAATGAAACTTATTTTTCCAACGTGTGTGTCAGTTTCTACTTTATGTTGTTAGACAGATTTTATTGTACTGGTTAATTATCCAAGACCATGATTATGTTTCAGTGAGAAAACATTTAAATACATAAATAAAACTTTTACTATTTACTTTAAACCGTTTAACTGCACTTCAGATGTTCCTGAATGCGACACCAAGCAGCTCAAACGTTGCTGATTATTCTTTTAAAGAAGTGAAGAGACAAGTGTGAACATCATGTTTTTTGTCAGGAGAACAGTTTCATGTTTCTCGTGTAAAATTCTAATCAAAATAAACTGAAACGTGAAAGAAGCTTCTGATCATTATTTCACAATGTATATATCCACTGCTGTTCAACTAAAAACTAAACATTCTGGGTTTGTTTTTATCCGTACAGTCGCATTTATGAAGTAAATTCATTGTTAAAATTCATGTTTTGGGGAGGAAACAAATGCAGGACAGAGCAGACAGGTGGAAGCCAGATGAAGGTGCAGGGAGCTTTAATACACAAAACCAAAGATGCTGACAAAGCAGCACAAAACCCGACCTCATGAACTTCTCCAAAGATCTGAAGCTCTGACTTTTCAAAACATGTGACAATTTGTTCTGTGTTAAAATCTCTCTGATTAACTAAACTGATCACAGCAACTTAGAACTTTTTTCCATCTGCAGTTTACTGAGTTACAGTCCCTTCACTTCAGAGGAACAACTGTTAAAAAAAAAAAAAAAAAAAACTATGGTAAATGGACTTGTACTTATAAAGCACTTTTCCAGCCAGTTTGACCACTCAAAGCGTTTTACACTACTTATCACATTCACCCATTCACACACACTTTCACACCCCGATAGACACATCGGGAGGCAACGTGGGTTAAGTGTCTTGACCAAGGACATGTAGTCAGTGGAAGCCTGGAATCGATCCGCCTACCTTCCGGTCAAAAGACGACTGCTCTTCCTCCCCATGAAAACCTTCAGGTCTTGTTTTCTGCTTTTGTTTCTTTTTTTTTTTTTTTTTTTTTTATTGATTTTGAATTATGGAATTTATGTAATCTTGCTGGACCTGAGAGGATGGGACAGAGAAAAAAAAAAGAGAATAATGAAGCTAAGTAAAAAGGAAAGTAGACAATAGGAAGAGGAGACAAAGACACAACAGATAGAAAAAACAATCCTTCAATCCAACTTAACAACAAACAACCAACTGCTACACCTGTACAGAAACATAACAGGGAATTTCCCACAGCTTTTACAGGCAAACTAAGCTGACAATCATCAGGAGTTCCTAAAAAAAAAAAAGAACCAAGACAACACCAACATGTATTATAGTTGGGCGATGAATCAAATTTTCATCTCAATTACGACCTGGGCTTTCAACAATCATAAAAATGAAATGATCCAATTATTTGCTCCTTCTCAGTTCACTCTTCTGCTGTTTTCAGTTGCAAATTGAGAACCACTTGCATTGCAGCATTGATTCATCTGATGGAAAGTTGTGGAACATCAGCTTGTTGTCTCTTCTAAACTTTGTCCATATAAGCTAGCTCACTTTGCTCCCATATTAGCTCATATTTCTGAAGAAAACTCTGGATTTTATTTATTTTACTGTTGTTTTAATCAAATAATCAATGCAGGTAAACGATTAACAAGCTGCTCTGCTAAAAAAAAAAAATCAGGCATGTTCCGAACAGACAAGAGAGCAGCTGAAGCAGATGCTGACGTGAAGTATTGGTAGTCAGATCAGTTTCCCTTGACATTGTTGGTGAAATCACTGAAAGCACCTTTAAGTAAAACAAAATAGTGGGAGCCACCAGAAATAAGGATTGTGATGCTATTACAAATGACATTACATGATTGGAGATACTATATAATAGAACAACTGCATGGAATAGAAAGCTGGACTTCAAGGACTTGATAAGTGATTTTCCAGGGAGAAAGCTCCATTTGGGCTTTTGGTGAAAAAGGCTGAGCAAGGGACAGTGATTGTTAATGAGATTGCAAAAGCTTGACTCAGCAATAGTGCATCTTTACCTCTCCTTGATATCTTATTACACAAAGTTTTACCTTTTAGGCATTAGCTACTGTTCTGAGACAAACAATAGCTGTGTGGGACCTGGGTGAAAAAGAATTAGTCTGTATCACCACAGAACTCTCCGGAGGCTAGAGGCAGACTAAGGTGGCACAGACACCAGAGCGATCAGCAGCAATTCTGGAGCACAAGTTACTGTTAACTGACCTCCTCTAGGGTAAACGTCAGATGTCCAATGGTCAGTAAATGCAGCATGTAATGTACTTCTACATGCTGTTCTAAAACATCTCTACCATGTTCTAGATCTTAATTCTGAATTCATTTTTTTATGTTATTTTATGTGACTGAAGTTAAACAGCCAACATTAATGAAGAAACTCTGATAAAACTGATAACTTGATAAAAACAGGTTTTCCCTTTTATCATTGAAGTGTGAGTGTGCAGCAGCGATAAAAGTTCTTTAGCAGCATAATCCCCACAGGATGTTCTATCAGTCTGTGGTGGCTAGTACGCTTTTTTGTGCTGTTGTCTGCTGGGGGGGTAACATGACAAAAAGGTGTGCTAACAGGCTGGAAAAACTCATCAGGCGGGCGGGCTCTGTGGTTGGCATGAAGCAGGACTCCCTGGTGACAGTGGCAGACAGGAGAACACTAAAAAAACTACTGGCTATTGTGAATGATGCCAGTCACCCTCTGTACACTGTCATCAGTGCACAGAGAAGCCTGACCAGTAACAGGCTGCTCCTCCCCAAGAGTAGGACCAACCGGCTCAGAGACTCCTTTGTCCCCCGAGCCATTAAACTGTACAACTCTACATTAGGCAGGAGGGGGAGAAGGAGGGGGGAGAGGGAGGCGTGGAGTCCGCCTGATACAACACATGCACAATAACCCATACAAACAGTTGCAATAACTTATACGTGCAATAGTGAACTGGGAATCTGTACCACCTCTACTGTGTGCAATGCTTGTTTATATTATTTTATTTAACTTATCTTATTATTTATTGCATTCTATTTATACTTTTCTTGCACCTTATTGCCTCTATTTTACTTTATACCTGTATATATATATATATATATATATATATATATATATATATATATATGTGTGTGTGTGTGTGTGTGTGTGTGTGTGTGTGTGTGTACATATAATAATGGATTAGATTTATATAGCATTTTTCAAGGCACCCAAAGCACTTCAAATTGTGTATCCATTATTCATTTACTCCTAACTCATATCTGGTGAAAGTAAGCTACATGTGTAGCCACAGCTGCCCTGGGGCAGGCTGAAGGAAACGTGGCAGCCAATCTGCACCTACATCCACTCCTCTCCGACCATCACCGAACATTCATCCACATTCATACACCAGCGATGCCAACACTGGAGGCAAGGAGGGTGAAGTGTCTTGCCCAAGAACACAACAACAGATAACTGGGGGAGTGGGAATTAATTCTGGTGATCTCCATGCCCAAGAGGGTTAAAGCAGACCTGAAAAATAATGGCCACACAAAATATTGACACTTTGGGCCCAATTTGGACATTTTACTTAGGGGTGTACTCCCTTTTGTTGCCAGCAGTTTAGACATTAATGGCTGTGTGTTGAGTTATTTTGAGGGGAAATCAGATTTACTCCATGAAACAAGCTGTACACAGACTACTTTACATTGTATCAAAGTGTCATTTCTGCATTGTTGTCCCATGAAAAGATATAATTTAATATTTGCAGAAATGTGAGAGGTGTTCTCACTTTTGTGAGATACTATATATGCAGGTTAGTTTAAATTTAGCTTCTTTCTCAATAAATCTACACATTCTTTTTGTTGTATTACCATATGGGAGGCTGGACAAGAAACACTGCCAGCATCAGCCCTACTGGTTATCACTTCCTTGTATCTGCAGACTATAATCGGCCGAACGTGTTAGTGCTGCATTTTGTAGAAGGGGAGATAAGAGCTTCCGTTCAGAGCACACAGTAAGCGAAACACCAGTTAAGTTGTCTTGGTTGTTTCAGGATGTCCTCAGATATCTACGCCAAACCAGATTTGTCAACAAAAGTGAGATACAACAGAAAGGTGCAAGAAGGCAGAGATGAATGGAACGAGAGGGTGGTGAGCATCTATGAAAGTGGAGATTTTTTGGATAATCGCGCTAACTTTCAGTCACAGGAAAGAGGTAAATAAATGGTGTGATATTGTGACAGTTCAGTATGACAGAAAATTACATCCAGCCATGATGGGCGACTGTGTGAACCCCTTGTTTGCTTTAATCTGTGATGTTTGTTTTTGCAGAACCACAGACCCAGAAGAATCCTACAGTCAAGAAAGGACATGTTGGAGACGTGATGTTGTACCAACTGCTGTGCTGTTTGATGTTAGCTGGAATCATCATGCTGTCCATATACAGTAAGTTAGACTACAACAACTCAAAATCGGTTGACATGATACATTTTGGACACAAGCTTAAAGAGCGGCTGTATAACTGTTATAATTTTTACTTACAAACATGTGGAATAGTTCAGAAGACACTTGCTTCAAAAGTTCAGCTTCAGGATGTTTGTCATGTGTCTTCATATTACACAGTTATATCCTCGTTTCTGTACGACACCTCAGCAGGCTGGGTTTGGTTTCTTGTGTTTTGGGCTGTTTGCAACTTGCTGTTTGTTCTGTTTTGTGTGTCTGCAACACAAACATATTTAGAACATGTAGTTTTCCACCACAAAGCAAAGGAGCTCTGTTTTTAAAGATGAGTTAGTTTACCTGCTTTGCATTGTGCATAAAAGCTCGAACTATACACTCCCTGACTGAAACATTTTAAAACCTCCACATGGAATATTTCAAGATTCATTTTCATGTGCAATATCTCATTACGTCACTTCACTGTGCAAAAATATGTAAACATCACAATTTTCTTTGTTTTTTATCTTTATTTCTTTGAATTACTTTTCCAGTCTTGATATGTTGGTTTCCTTGTTTGTGTTGCCTTTTTTAATTATCTGTGCCTCATTGTCGGTTTTGTGGATTTTATATTTCGCTCCTTCATGTTAAATATATTGTTAAATGATATATGTTGAATCCTAGCAAAGGCCTACTTTGCACAATGAAATCTAAAATAATTATATCAAATTTTGGTTGAGCCTTAAAAACAAGGCTGATTTCCCACTTTGTAGCAAGTCTTGTGCTTTTCTGTTAAGGTTGTGGTACGCCCAGACAAAAAACAGAACAAAGAGGAAGAACTACATGAACAAGCTGACCCACCAATGTGGTCTGAGTATCATAGTGGAAAATCAACCCTCACACATTTTATCACGGCTCAGTACAGAAACACCACAACTGTGTTCTTCTCACGCCTTAATTTAAAGGTGTGAAACAATCGTATTTACTGTCAACTATAATAGAACAACACACTTCTTCATTAATACCAAGTATTCTTAAATAGTTTAACTGTAAACGTCTGATGGGGACAGCTTTATTTTAACACCTTTATTTGCGTTTCACATGACTTGTAAAAACAGCTGTTAATGAAAGAGCTTTTTGCTTTAGAGGTGAAAAACAAAGAGCTAATTAATAAATTATTCCACTGCTGAAAAATAGCAAAAGATAAAAAATATAGGAAGACTAACCTGCACATTTACATTTGTGAGTTCTTGTTTCTCAATAAGTGGCACATCAGTGAAATAGTGACTTCTGACAATATTCATTTAAGTTCATTAAACGAAACTCGTTCTGTTTTGTTGTTCTTTTAGTAACCTTGAAGATGAACGAACTGAACAGCTGTTACAGTCAGCTGGAGCCCAAACCGGTAGGTTTGCCCCCCCCTACAGGTAAACAAGTTTCCATGTAATCAGGTGACAGATTGGAGGAACTGCTGCATAGGCACTGATGATACTTCCATCTAGGATTGCTTAGCTATACCAAATATCACAGACAAATCAGGCCAATTGACAGTAATGCCAGCCCAATAGCTGCTTTATTTTCTTCACCTATCTTCATACAGTTCATGCTACTGTGTGAGTTGGTAAAAATTAGACTTAAGGCACATTTACGCCAGCCCTTCTGATTTGAATCCTAATTTGTTTACTTGGAAAGTGGTACTTTTGAGGTGGTGTGAATGTGAAAGCAAACTATGATGTGGATCAAAGAAGCAAACTTTGGCCCGACTAAAATGTAGGTCCGGGTTTGTTTCAAGTGAACCAAATACATGCAGCACACTACAATGCAAAGAGCATTGTGGGTAAACACTACCAAAACATATGTGCTTGTAGGACAGTAGGTGACTAAGGCTGGAGAAAGTTCTAATAAAAATATGGTCAACCCATGACCGCTAGGATTTGATTGGAGCTCCGTATTTTGTTCTTATGTGGTGGAAACACAAGTTGTCCTACAATAACTAATAGATCAGTAATTATTGATGCATCACTGCTTCTGGTGAGGACGGGAATACTTTATTTAAAAGGTCTGGTTCATTGGAGTACGTGCAGCATGAAAACAAACTCGGGCCAAGAATAATGTTGCATCAGTCTAGCGGACACAAATTCAACTAATAAACGTGATGAAAACACTGAGTAAAATCACAAGCAGTTAAAGAATAAAGTTAAGCAGCAAAAGTACAAGATTTAAGCTGAACATAGATTGAAATTTATCATAAACTAGAACCTAACTTTGCTTTTACTTTTCCTCACATTTTAATTTTTCCTACATGAATATTTCTGCCAGGAACAGATACAGTTTGTATAAATAAGACAGAAAATAAGAAAAAAAATATTATTTCAAGTCTCATCAAGTTGAAAGATAATTATAAAAACATCAATTTTGAAACATTTGTTTTTCTGTTCAGAGAAAATGTGTCCTGATGGATGGAAAAGATTTGAAAGCAGCTGTTACTTTAAATCCACCGAGAGGAAAACCTGGTCAGAAAGCAGGAAAGACTGTCAGAAAAGAGGAGCTGATCTGGTGATCATAAACAGCAAAGAGGAACAGGTGGGTGTGTTGTAATGGAAAATTTACACAGAACCCTTATATTCTGTAGACTACACTTTGCATTGTTAAAGCTTGGCTTATGTTTTACTTAGGGAGGAGAATGACTGTGTACCCAGATAAGGATTTAGTGAGCTCCCCTTCCCCCTTTTCTTTTCTTCCTTGTATCAGGCCATGAGGGGTTTACTACAATGACCTTCGACCTCGATGTTATCAGCTCAGGCTCTGGCTCTATATTAACCAGAGCACACATGTATCTCTTCAGACTCACTTAGCAGATCTTTCTGACTGTGTGACTCTCATTGCTGATCAGCTCTTAATTAAATACTTTGTTTGATTCTCACTTAGTGTGTGATCTTTGATAAATAAAATTCCACAACAGTGTTTATTTAATGCTTGTGTGATCTTTGGTGTAACTGATCTGTTACTTGTGTGTTTGATCTGCTGTCAGTGAGCTGCCTCCTGTAATGATCCTGATGGATTTCAGTTTAAATGGTTTTCAGATCCTAAAATCATGGACCCGATGAATTAGAGCCATTTACTTGATTTAGCACAAACTCCCATTCGTCTCAAAATATTATTATTTGCATAGTTTAGTTCTCTATAGCTTTGCTTCATATTAGTTATGGTAGTTTTTGTGTTGAATAAAATAACTTTGTTTAAAATGTAGAAAAACTGATTTGCTGGAACAAATTCGAGGTTAGTATGTGTGATAAAAAATTTAGTACTGAATGAGAACTTTCAAGAGACTGAATATTATTTTAAACAACAACAAAGTCAATGAAAAGAACATTTTCATGAAAGGAATCACAGGATTTTAATTTAAAAATTTAATGACAATTAAATCATGTTCTACCAAAGACTGAAAAGTTTTTATTCATTTTGTTTTTCTGATTTTTGCTGATGGAAGAATTAAAAAGTTTTTCTTTCAGACATGCTCACAAAGTTATATTACTACAACAGATACACAAAACAGTAACTAAAATAACTACTTTTGTCTGATTAACTAGGAATTTCTCAAGAATCTCACTATGAAGGAGTTTTTCTGGATTGGTCTTAGAAAGACGGAGGGCAGTGAATGGAAATGGGTGGATGGATCAACACTGGCAATAAAGTAAGAAATTCTTTCCTTTACAGTCTTGTCAACATCATTGTTTGGAACTATAGAATATAAAAAAATGTGTAAATTATGTCCCAAGTTTAAATTACCATAATTCTTGTGTTGGATGAGTTAAAAAAGGAATTTTACTGCAAACTTTTCCTGCAGACCAACTGAAAAACTGCAACAAAACAAGTATTTTACTTAAAACTGATGTCTGTATAACTGCTGTTTTTATCATTTAAAAGCAGAAGCTCTTTTAATTTTTATTAATTAATAAAACATGAACATTAAGCAGCTGAAAAAGTTCTTCTAATATATGTGATGGTTTACCGTGAGGCTTCCAGCAGGAGAGGAGAGTGAATAGAAAAAGACACTAACTAGCTTAAAACCAGGAAGCAGATCAGCAAGAGGAAATGTTGCAAACTGAACAGCATTTACTGGATTTAATGAATAAATGGAAACTATGTTAGACTTGATCAAGAGTTCATAAAATATATACTGATCAGTCCACAATCACTCGTGTTATCAGATGTGTGTAAATTCAACATGTAAATGGAAAATAACAAAGAATACATGTGAAACTTATGCAGAGGAAGTTTGGGAATAATCCTGATTATCAGTCAAGTTGAATGTGACATTTTATTTGTCCTGCAGGTTCTGGGAAAAGGAGCCAGAACTTGGTGACCATGCATTGTGCTGCGATGATAAAGGGGAATGGTCAGCAGCATATTCTAATAATGTCAGGAACTGGATCTGTGAGAAATAAGATTCCTGCTTTTATTAATATAAAGTACATGTTGTGCCATGATTCAACTGTTAAATCTATTTTTACTATTAGAAATACATCTGGCAACAACTGGTTCCCCAAACTGACTAAAACAAGTCAAACTGCAGCCTGATCAGATGAAGACTGATTATTTTAGGACAGCTTTCCTCATTCTGCTTCATTTAAATAGAAATTTACATCCATGACTAGTTTGCATGAGACAACAAAATGTAGGAAAATAACTTCATTGTGTTTCTGTCAACCATAATATCCATTTCTAACATGAAGTTCAAATGCAAGTATTGAGTTTCGAATTCTGTGATGTAAACAGTAAACATGCCTTGCTCTGAGCTAATGAGGATGTGTTGTTGAATCTTATAAGAGAATATTATCCTAACACTTGTCTTGTACTTGAAATGTTCTTCACAAATAAACCTGCCTTTTTGTGTGTTTTTGATGTTAACCAAACACAGAAAAAGTTTCATATTATGTTAGACATTATAAAAGAAATAAATCAGAATGCAACAGCCATCAAATTTCCATCATTGTGGTATAATTTTTTATATCAGTGAACATTTAACCTTTGTCAAGTGAAAACCAGATTTATCGTAATTAAACTTGTTAGTTAGATCTATAGGAACAGAGCATATTTCTAGTGCAGCAGACTGGATGACTGTTTTCAATCCAATATATTTAGATATATTTAAATTTTCTAGATTTCAGAAGATTAACTAGCAACAACCATATAGCATCATACATGTTTTTCCCACTAATCTAATGTTTTTCCAGGGAGAAAGCTCCATGTTGGGCTCTTGGTGAAAAAGGATGAGCAAGGACAGTGATTGTGAATGAGATTGCAAGAGTTTGACTCAGCAGTAGTGCATCTTTACCTCTCCTTGATATCTTATTACACAAAGTTCTACCTTTTAAAACGTGATTATTTAATTTTAAAGACGGCTCCCAGCCATTGTTTGACTGTAAATCTCCACAGTGGTTTGCTTGTGACCGTATTACATTCAGCTCATATAATAAAATAAACCATGTGAGGTCCTGCTATTTTTTGTTTCAGAGCTAATTTATTTTACCATTTGCATCTGATTTAATGATGATGATGGTCGCAATACAATAAATCATAAAAAATTAGTGGCCATTCTGTTTTTGATGGTGTTTTAGGTGGGATTTGATTTGTTTCTCCACAGATTATAAATGCATTTCATTTTCATGGAAGAGGTTATTTTGTATTTAAGTTTTGTCCACTTCAATTTCTTTTCATGAGGCCCAAAATCTCTAGCAGCGCCCCTGGCGACATGACACTGTTGTAGATAAATTCTTTATCAAAAGGGCTTGCTGATATTAAGAGTCTGCAGACAGAGGTCTCTAATGATCCTTTATTCGGCCGGCCAGGGGGACACCCCTTCAGGATCAAAGACCACGTACATTCATTTCTCCAAGCTTTTATAGCCTGCCTGTCACTATTTCTGTATACACACACACAGCCTTTTAGGGCTGACTGGTAATTAGTTGACATCACTTTGATATCATGTTATAATGTCATACTATTAATATTCTGCTGACCAGAGCTACTGCACCTGTTGTTTTCCAACTCTTGATGCATTGATACTTCCACAACACAAGAAAATAGAAAAATGTTCAATTTTTGTGAGTCGCGACTAAAAATCCACCAGCTCCCAGAGACACAGAGAGATAAGAAGCATTATAAACAAACATAACTTTATGGTGGTGTGAAGGACGTGGCTACAGTCCAGTGTTTCGCCACTGCTACAGACCTGTGGTTAAGCCACACCATAGAGCCGTATATGACGCAGATTTCAACATGAAAACGAAATGTCTCCAGACTTATTTTTTCCAGATCACAAAGGAAAGAACATTAGCTACTGTTCTGAGACACACAAGCTACTTGGGACCTAACCTAAACAAAACTTGAGTTTTGGGGCCCTCTATTACTGTATGTAATAATAAATAATTATTTACATGCCTACCATAAACTTATTTAATTCACAAATCTGTCATGACGTATTGACTTAAAAAAAAACCAGATGTGAGAACTTTTTGTTGTTGTTAGACTGTAATCAAGTGATAAAAGGTTATGGAGGAAGACAACAGATTTCTAAACTTAAAATCGTACAATTAATATTCATCAACTCTCCCTGCTGGAGACCAGGGTTCAAATTCCCTCAGGGAAAAAACATCTTCCAGTTGGGTCCTTAGGCAAGACTCGTAATGCTACTGCCTAACCATTGTAAGTTTCTTTGGATGAAAGCCGCAGCTAAATACCTATAATGGAAGACAAGGATATTGTGGCTGCTCCGGCTTCACACAAGTCGCTGGTGTGAACTCATTTTAAGTTAAGTAAGGAGTAAACAAAGTAAAATCAAGAGTTGGAAATTCATTCTGTAAATTAAGAATCACTGTCAAGAGCTGGTATGTCTACTACGTCTACTACTACCTGTAAGTGCAAAACGTTAGTGCTCAATTTGGATCAACACTAACCCACGATAGTGTGCACCACAGAACGTAGTGCTTACTGCGCACTACACACTACCTTCCAGTGCACTCATGTAAGTGCGCGGTTTGAGACACACTCATTGTCATTACAAGGAGAAGCTAGTTCCAAAGCCTAAAAAGCTACCAAAAGATCAAACTACTCTGCAGAAATCATTTGCTGTGCCACTTCATGCTGCAAGTCAGCGAACAAAAGACATTACACAGAATATAAGTTTTTATTGCTAAAGACATTAGAGCCAAAATACCAAATTCCTTCCTGTACCCACTTCAGCAAATCAGTGATTCCTGCAATGTATGACAGCGTGAAGACTAAATTAAAAGAAATGCTGCAAAAGTGTGAAAGAGTAGCGATAACCATCGACGGCTGGACCTCACATGCAGTCCAAAGCTACATCACCATTACAGTCCACACGATAAACTCGTGTGAAAGGGAAAATCAAATCTATGTGCTGCAAACATGGGTGACGTTAGAACCATATACAGACCAAAACATTGCTACTGTACTGAAAGAGGCAGTTAATAAATGGAAGCTAGGACATAACGATCAGCCCACAGCTGTTGTCATAGACAATGCCAAGAATATGGATGTTGCAGTAAAAGAGGCCGGGCTGGGGCTACGCATTAAATGTCTAGCTCATACTTTGAATCGGGCACACAAGCTGTACTGGGGGTCCCAAGAATGAGTCATTTGCTGGAACGAGTGAGAAGAGTTGTGGCATTTTTTTTACAGAAGCACCACCGTCGCTGCAATTTTTGTCTCAAAACAGCAACTGCTCGGTCTGCCACCTGACAAACCTGATGCACATCTGCACCTGGTGGAATAGTATCATAGACAAGCTTGACAGTTATCTTGAGCAGCAGGCAGCTGTGACCGCAACTCTCGTCTGCCCAGAGCTGCGACGTAACACACAGGACAGTGAGTTGATACAATGGATGGCAATGACATCACTGATGCAGAGGATATTGTCATACTACTCAGTCCTCTCACAACAGCCACTAAAGTACTGGGTGATGAGAAAAACCCTACAGTCTCACTGATATTACCTCTGACCCACATGATAAAACCGAGCATGGCACCTAATGCAGAGGACTCAGCTACAGCGGCTGCAATAAAGAAGGGAATCTTACAAAAGCTTGAAGACCGGTACACTGGAGATGTTTCTGAGTATCTTCTAGAATGTTCTGCCCTCAACCCCAGATTCAAAGATCTGCCACATGTTGCTGAGGACCAACGTCAGGCTGTTTTTGAATGGCTGAAGTAGAGAGCACTACAGCTACAGCAGAATCAGGTATTTTAAAAATACACAATTAAACAATTTAATTTAGCATGTTATAAACTAACAATAAATCAGCAGACACATGTAACTTAATGTAATAATTTTTAAATTAGGTATTGCTAAGTCAGAAATTAAGAAATTGTTAATATTTTATCCTAATTTCCTGGATTTTCCTCCACTGTTGTATATAGAGACAACCATCTGATGTTAAAGAAGAGAGCACATTATCAGCTGCCAGTCCTGCCAGTGAGATCCTCCCACATGGAGCACAAGATGATGAGATGCACCTGTGCAGGGGTGAGCTGAACCAGCCTCCCTCAAAGAGTACAGCCCTTGAAGCTCTTTTTAGGGATACTTTCACTACGTCTCAGACCTGGCAAGCAGAGGACAATACATCAGTGGACCAAGAGATCATGATGTAAAAGAAAGAGACTCCTCTACCCCTCACCAGCTGTCCACCTAAGTGGTGGAAAGTCCCACTTTTACTCCACGCTTGCTGAACATGCTTCAACTGCTACCTGAAAACGTTGATATGTTGATATTCTTAAAGATTAATATGCACCTTTTAGTATTGCAGTTCAGACATTTACAGGTCTAGACTGCAGGCCTGAGGAAAATTATGAGGACTGTCCTCATCAATACAACATCAGAGGACTTTTGAAACCAAAAGTATTTCCATTGTAGTCAGAACTGAAGTACTAATGTTTTTAGAGGACATTTTATTTTGTATTGATGCCAGGGGGGAAAAAAAAGAACTTTTGTTTGTGGAAGTATGCATAAGGAAGACCATATGTTTTAGCATTTCTGTGGTTGTCAGAAATTAATGTTATTTAAAGAAGAATTCAATGTGCATCTGTTGTAAGCAAAATACTGTTTTGGTTTGGAGTAGACTGCTGGCCTGAGGAGCATTTTATGTTTTGCTTTCCTTTTCATTTTAAAAAATAACTTGTCCTCACTGTTTACAAGAAAGCACATTTTAATTGAGATTTTGAGTTTGCATTTGTAATGTAGTCTAAATAAGCAAAAAATAGTTCTTGCTACCACGCCTGGACTCCCCGTTGCCTGATCCCCTGCCGGACTTTCCTGATCTCTGCCTACCTGGATTTGACCTCTTTCTGGACCGACCACCACTTTCTGCCTAGCCCCACTTCCTGAACCTGGTTGCTGTGCCTGCCATCAACCTGCTCCTAGGGATGGTGAAACCGAGGCCCCATGAATCATCGAGCCAACTTTGACCCAATTGCATGAAAATGGCTTAGTGTTCTGAATCATTTGACCAAATCAAAGAGCTCCATCTGCTGGCTGTGGACGTCTGATGCATCAGAAGGACAGCGTTGACACCTCATATCTGTCATCCCTATCATAACTTGGAATACGTGTTCAGTAAACGATACGTAATCTACCATCCGAGTGAATATTTATTTTCTGTTGTTCATATAAATAAGAAGGAGAGGTATTACGTAACATTTGTTTAGGTAATAGAATTGTGGAGTAACTTAAGTAAACCAATCTGTAATGATAGTAGTTACTCACAGTGGGAAGGCATGAGGGAAGGGTGTTTGTGCAACAGGGATAGTGACTGTGTTAGTGAATTTATACAGTTGTAGTAAAATTGTTTACTGTTTTATTTGTCTTATTTATAATAGATATTGCAAATGCGTGTTATCGTCTACCTCATGAGTTGTTTTCTTTTGCATAGCTGATCGTTGATGAATGTGGCACAACAGCTCACTGCACATTTATCTACATAGATTATTTACTGTTTTTTTGTTATATTTTTGTTATATTAATCTATTTTTTTTTTAAATTGTTTATTTTTTATTTTATGTTTTATGGCATTCAGGGTGGACGGCAAAGTAAGATTTTCATTGTTCAGGGAAACTTGTTTCCTTACTGTGCAAATGACAATAAACATTTGAATCTTGAGAAAAAAACATTGTGATGTGCCATAAATTTTTATTTAAAAACGTATTTTCTCAATAACTTGAGTCTGCTCCTCTTCTAGCACACAACCTCTCCAGCTTTGAAGAGGTTGCACCTGAAAGAAACACAAAGACAAAATTGTAATTAACCAACTTTAAAATCATTAAATGCTCTGCTGATGGTGGTCAGAAAACAGCTCGGTGTCTAAGGTCCTGCAGGTTGTGGTTTAACTCTGCAGCTGCAGACTGAGACGTTTCCTCTGATGCTTCTGGTTGTGGTTTATGATTAACTTTAAAGTCTGCTTTTTGCAAGGCTATTTAAAAAACATCTATATAAAGAAAGGGAAATAAAGCTGTGATGTTGAAGGCACGTCTGCTCCATCCTTCTGTAATGTTGCACAATCGCTACAGAATCTCCTCAAAAACCCGCAATCTCCTCAGCGTTTGGAATCTCTGAGATTGACAAACCCGCCCCTTTTTGTTATGCGTCTCATACCTCTAAAGTGGGTTGCAACACCTACTTTTAATTTTTTTAGGTTAGACTGGCAAAAATACAAGTGAATGAATGAATATTTGAACGTGCCTGGTTTGATTCTGCCCTTTCAATGGAAATACGTCACTTACAGCATCAGCATCACTTACCTGCCCCTCTCTTACCTATCCAAGGTACACTAGGAGCAGTGGGCTGCCATATTATGACACATGGGAAGCAGTTGGGAGTTAAGAGCCTTGCTCAGGGGCCCACAGTGGATTCTCTTCATTGCCAGTCTAGGGACTAAAACCTGGATCCTCCAGGCCCGAGTCCACCTTATTAACCACTACAAGCCCACTCTTCAGATGCCCTGACAGAGAGGCTGCACAAAAGTTTGTACCCAGAATAACCCAACAGCCTTTCATACACTCATTGTGAGAAAATGCAGCCCTGATATTTTACTTTTCTCTCCATGCAACTCCTGAGTCTCATACAAAACACAGATTGCAGTTCTTCTAGTCCTTAGAGACACTCTGGATTAAAACATCTGACTAATGATTGAAATTCAAAGGTCATGCAGCTAATAACCTGTAGTACAAAAAGTCTGAACACTGAAGCGTAGATCTCCTACATACTGTAGTGGATGTCTGAATGCAGGATGTTTCTGTGGAGACAAGAAAGAAAAATAATTTTTTCTCCAATTCTCACTCTATGAATATGAGAGGATGTAGCCCTCTACTTTAAATCTCTTCAACAGCAAAGAGACTTTACACACACCTATACACACACCATTTGCATATTTTTTTTATTTTTAATTTGTTGTAACTTGAGAAGATTGGTTTTTATTCCTTTTCATTATTGTGTTCTCTAAAAGGTTTTATCCATTTAAAATGTTTTAGATTACTTTTCTTATTCTTATTCCCTCTGAAGAAATGTGTTGCCATTTCACACTTATAAAATCCAAATTACACACTTACTTTAAAGGCTCACTGTGGGAAATGTAATAAAATAGTAAAAAAAAAAATAATAAAAGGTAATAAAATGTGGTAGATAAACACCTAAAATCTTCTTCCCCACACTGTTTACTTTCATGGTGGACCAGATATTAACTCTGACTTCTTAATCACTGAAATAAAAACAGATGTGATTTAGACCATGACTTCCTCTGAGGAAACTATGTCAAACCAGCAGCTTGTGGGCTGAAAAAAAGGATTTGAAAGGTCAAAGTGGTTTTTGAGAAAAATCTTGATTTAAGGTTTAAAAGGAGAAAGTGAAACAATCTGGTCTAACAATGTTTAACCACTTAAAGCGGTCTGTGGTTTTACTCTGAGTCTGATGCATTAGCAGCAGCTTACTGATATTTTCTTCTAGACTTTTGTCTTTATACTGTGTATTTTTAGCCATAATCAAAGCATTATACAATACCACTACAAATTTACAGCTAAATGACAATGTAAAGGTTCCTCTGTTGTGATGAACCTTTAAAGCTGCACATACTTTTTACTAGGCTTTATTTTGTTTAAGATGTCCTGACCAGCGTCATAGCAAGCAGAATGGTGGCTTGGCTGCTGTATTGTGACGAACAAATTTGCTTTGCTAAGAGGAGCTTTATGGGTATAAGACCACTCTTATTCTTTATATTTAAATTTGTCTATTGCTATACTAAGAAAGGAAATTATTGTGTTCCTCTTCTGTACACACACATTCGCATACTGCTGTGATAACTGTGGCCACACTAGATATATGAGAAATAAAACATCTTTACATAAATAATCTATCATAATAATAAATAATCTATCAATCAATCAATCAATCTATCAATCAATCAATCAAAAATGAAAACATGTCAAAACAAAACATAAGCAAGCTGAAAATGTAAATATTATTTATGTTTGGGAGCATCCTGAGCAACAATAAGTGATTGTGGGCGTTAACAATTATTAAAAATGTTTGGAAAAACATGAATTACATGTTAAACATGAAGAATTCTTTCAGTGTTGTGGTGATATGTCTATAATCCCAGATTAAATTGGGTGCTGTTGTGTAGACAGCTGGTACCTGTGGTCCTTGCTGTCCAGGATCACCTTTCTGTCCACTCTCTCCTTGAGCGCCCAGCACATGAATGAATGAATGAATGAAAAATACTTTATTAATCCCAAAGGGAAATTCAATATTGTAGTAGTAGTAATTTTTTAGTAAAACAATCACATTAATTAATTAAGGGCTTTGTTCTTCAGCCTGATAGCTGCTGGAAGGAAGGATCTTCTGTATCTCTCTGTCTTGCATCGGACTTGAACAAGCCTCCCACTGAACACACTCTGTTGTTTCGTCACGGCGTTGTGTAGAGGGTGTGAAGGATCTTCCATTATCTTCGTCAGCTTGTACAGAATTCTTTTTTTGATGATCAACTCCAGCGGCTCCAGAGTTACTCCAAGCACAGAACCAGCTTTCTTGATCAGTTTGTTAATTCTTTTCAAGTCTCTGGTTCTGATGCCGCTGCCCCAGCAGATTGCTGCAAAGCTGATTGCACTTTCAACAACAGACCTGTAGAACATTTGCAACATTTTGGTGCAGACGTTAAAAGATCTCAGCTTCCTTAAGAAGTAGAGTCTGCTCTGACCTTTCTTGTAAATGTACTCAGTGTTGCTTTTCCACTCAAGTCTGTTGTCCAGCTGAACTCCAAGGTACTTGTATTCCTCCACCACCTCCACCTCCTCTCCCATGATGGAAACACTTCTATGTGTGTTTTTGTTCCTCCTGAAGTCAACAATCATCTCCTTTGTTTTCTTGGTATTCAAGATGAGATGATTGTCACCGCACCATTTCACAAACTGACCGACCAGTTCTCTGTACTCTGCTTCTTGTCCATCACTGATACACCCAACAACTGCTGAGTCATCAGAGTATTTCTGCAGATGACAGAACTCAGAGTTGTACTGGAAGTCTGAGGTGTACAGCGTGAATAGAAATGGTGTAAGTACAGTCCCTTGTGGTGTTCCAGTGCAGCTGACCACCATCTCAGACACACAACCTTTCAGTCTCACAAACTGTGGTCTGTTTGTGAGGTAGTCGTAAATCCAGGTGGTTGTGGAGGGATCCACCTGGAATTTCTGCAGCTTCTCACACAGCAGAGCAGGCTGAATCGTATTAAAAGCACTTGAGAAATCAAAGAACATGACCCTCAAAGTGCTGCCTGACTGGTCCAGATGAGAGTGGGCTCTCTGAAGCAGGTATATGATGGCATCTTCAACCCCAAGCCCATTACGGTATGCAAACTGTAATGGGTCCTGAAAGGTGTTCACCTGCTTGCTGAGGTGAGCCAGTAAGAGTCTCTCCAGGACTTTCATGACGTGAGATGTCAGGGCGACTGGTCTGTAGTCTTTTGGTTCAGCTGGTTGTGGTTTTTTAGGCACTGGAACAAGGCAGGATGTTTTCCACAGCACCGGGATTCTTTTCTGGCTCAGGCTGGTGTTGAACAGGTGCTGGAGAATCGGACATAGCTGTTTTGAGCAGGTCTTGAGGACTCTGGGACTGACACCATCTGGACTTGCAGCCTTGTTCTGGTTCAGTTTCACCAGTTGTTGCATGACTTGGTTACAGGAGACAGACAGAGTGGAGGTGGAGGCAGAGGAGGTTTCAGGAAGTCCTGATGTGGAGGGAGATGAGGTTGTGTCCAGGTCCTTGACTGAGCTGCAGGGTGACAGAGTGGAGGTGTGACAGGAAAGCTGTGGGCTCATGGAGGGTGTGTGGCTAGTTGGGGTTGAAGCAGGAGGTGAGCTAAACCTATTGAAGAACATGTTCAGTTCATTCGCTCTGTCCAGACCTCCATCAGTCTGATCCTCCTTTATCCCGAAGCCAGTGATCTTCTTCATTCCTGACCACACATCCCTCACATTGTTTTTCTGAAGCTTACTTTCCAACTTCTTCCTGTAGTCCTCCTTGCACTTCTTCATTTGTGTTTTAAGTTGTTTTTGTGTGGACTTCAATAACTCCCTGTCTCCATCCCTAAAAGCTTTCTTTTTGATGTTCAGCAGCTTTTTCAGGTCACTGGTGATCCAGGGTTTGTTATTGGGGAAGCACCTCACTGTTCTTGTTGGAACGGTGCTGTCCACACAGAAGTTAATATAATCTGTCACACACTCAGTCAAGGCATTGATGTCATCTCCATGAGGTTCACATAGGACGTTCCAGTCTGTAGCCTCGAAGCATCCTCTCAGAGCATCTTCAGCTTCATTAGACCAGGTTCTAATAGCCTTTCTAATGACTGGTTGTTGCTGAACGATGGGCTTGTAGGAGGAGGAGAGAAGAACTAGGTTATGGTCTGATCTTCCTAAAGGTGGCAGGGCAAAGGAGCTGTATGCATTTTTAATATTTGCATAAAATAACTCCAACGTTTTGTTTTCTCTGGTGGAGCAGCTGACAAACTGTTGGAAAGTTGGTAGAGTTGCAGAGAGGGAGATGTTGTTAAAATCTCCAGAGATCGCCACAAATGCGTTTGGATGTTGTGTTTGAAGCCTGGCCACTACAGAGTTAATGACATCACAGGCTGCGTCTGGAGCGGTACCAGGTAATATATATACCGCTACCAGAATAACGCATGTGAACTCTCTGGGTAAATAATACGGGCGGAGACTCACAGCTAGCAGTTCAATGTCTCTTTTGCAGATCTTCTCTTTAACAGTGACATGTTCAGGATGACACCAGCGCTGGTTTACCAGCACCGCAATTCCACCTCCCTTCAGCTTCCCACTGAGTTGTTTACTGCGGTCTGCACGGACCGTCCTGAAGCCGTGTACAGACGCATTACAGTCTGGGATGTGTTCATGCAGCCATGTCTCGGTGAAGCACATAATACTGCACTCTCTGTATTCTTTAAGAGACCTGGTTAGCACCTGAAGTTCATCAATTTTGTTAACTAGCGATCTCACGTTTCCCATAACAACCGTTGGAAGAAACGGTTTGAATCGCCACCGTTTTTCTCTCTGCCTCGCTCCTGCCCTGCATCCTCTTCTCTTTCTTTTCAACTCCGTTGGGATTTGAAGTGTTGTTTCACTGATAATCTTGAGTTTGGAGAGTTTTATCAGTTGATCCCGATGGTAAACAAGTCTCGTTGCCATGGAGACTCACAATAACAAGTCTTGCAAAAAAGAAAAAATATTCAGAAAAATCTCCCGTATAGCACAGCCTCTGACCAGCGAGAAAAAATCTACCCGAACAGACACAGATTGACAGCTGATGTCTTAAAAAAGACGGCTATATTGCAAAAAATCACAAGTTAAAAACAGAGCTACTACAATTGCTGCTGCCACCTAGCGGCGCATTCTAGAATAGTTTAAAGTAACATATAAAGTTGGAGCTGAAGCCTGAACACTGAGACTGAGAAGATGAAGACAGAAGGTCTTGTGTCCTACTGGAGATCCAATAATGGAGCGCCCACTGGGTCCTTGTGGTCCAGGGGGTCCCTGAGGTCCAGGTACACCTGTATCTCCAACAGGACCAGCTGGTCCCTGAAGAGAAATAGAGACAAAGAGGAAAGAAAAAGATCTACATTAACTTCAGCAGCCTGATGTTAGCTGAGACTGGTCATGTGGTCCAGTTTCCTAAAAGCTGCAGTGATGATGGGTTAACCTGACAACCGTCAGCTGATGTTAGAAAGGTTTAACAGTCAGAGTCAAACCAGAAACAGTCCAGATGCTGGATGAGTCATAACATAAAAACTGATTCATATTAAAACTTCTACTTTAGGTCAAATCTATTTTTATTTCAGTTTGATTCACGTTAATTTAAAATGTACAAATCCGACTACATGAAAATATTAGAAGCAAGAAGAATAACTTTTCTTTCTTTGCAAGTTAATGAAAACTAGCAGATCAAATCTTTCTTATTGATCAGTAAAGTTTCAAAAGTTTCATTTCCTGTAAAATTTGGTATCAACAAATGAAGACAGTGAAAAAATATCTGTATTGATAAGTGCTCAGCATGACACATTTGTGGTAAATATAAAACAAGAACAAAAACTAGACTAAAGTCGAACATTATTACACATTATAATTAGACATCTAAATGTTGTGCAGTTCATTCTTTTGTAAGTATTTACTGAAGCTGAGAGGAGTTTCAGGGCACTTAGGAGGTTAAAGACCTGGCTTTGCAACTGCATGAGGCAGAAACGCCTTAACAATGTGGCAGTTTGTCACATTTTCTCACATACATGAAGAAAGAGTTGATGCCTTGAACAGGAAGAAACTCTGCCAGGAATTTATCTCTGCTAATGATCGCAGACAACATGTGTTTGGAAACTTTGGTTGAGTTCATGATGTTGACCCTTCTGCGGTCTTGCTGTTCACTTTTCATTTACAAAAAAAATTTCAATGGTTCTGTGTTACACTTACTTAAAATTAAATTTAAGACTTGACTACTTACACAGAATAATATACATTTTATTCAATTTCTTCCCACCTGCGATGCCAGTTTGACCTGCCCACCATTAGGTGGTGCTATGTAAATGATGATATTCCATAAATATGTGTAAAATTGGTGGTACTGAAGTTGACTAACAAGGTGAAACATAGAAATGGGTGATAATGTTTTACTACATGCTTTACAACCAGTCAAACCAGAAAATGAAACATTAAGCTTAAAATTAGCAACAGAAAACTTGAAGAACTTCTAGAAAACACAGTGAGCTGAAAGATTAGTGTTGTGGAAATTTCATATATTCCCTTTAATATTGTGTTATACTGATCACTCTCAAGGTAAACAGATTGTTTAAGTTCTTGGTAACAGAGATTAATGCTGAGTAGCCTGTTGCTATCGTAAGCTGATGCATTCCTTAGAGCAGTTCACACTGACCTGTGTGACTTATCTGGATACTAGCCAGATATCATCAGGATGACCCAGCAGGGCATCCTGCCTTAATGTCACTGGGGTTGTTTATGTGCTCAATAAGTGTCTAATCCTGTGTGAGGAACAGACAATCTCTTTGTTTTTATCTTACAAGATATATGAAGTGCTGTGACATGATCATTCTACTTAAAAGATGTTGCCTGTGTGTTTCTTATCAGATTCTCTTCAGATCTCTGTGCTGTCAGACCTCTGAACAGTCTCTGGAATTGCAATTCTATTCTTTCTATTCTTTGTATTCTTATTCTGTATTCAATAAACTTGTAATCATTCTTCACTTCAGAACCAGACTCCTAATCCTTGACAGAGTAACTTTTTGCCTCTACATTAGTTTTATATAAAAAAAAAATACTTCTGCCCCCCCCCCCCCCCCGCCTTTGAAATCAAAACTTCATTCCTGCTCAGATCACTTTACTTACAATCAAATTGAGCCAATTCATTGTCATCTAATCTGTATTTGTGTAAGCCAGATCATAATAATTAATAGTCTAGTTAAGAAAAACCTACAGATTGTTTTTATTGTCATTTAACTTGGCTGTAATTCAAACAGTTTAGTAATGTCAACTAATATTTTCTCCCCTGCAGTTTGATCTATTAACACAATATAAAAGAAATAATATGTCAGGTGGAAACCAAACATCAAAATGCAATTAAATAATATAAATCAAGTTTTTATTCCAGGGGGGAAAAAAGCTTTTTAGGCCCAACTGCTGACTGAGAAAATACTTATTTTTAGGTATTGCTGTTCAGAGATGAAACTTAGGTTGTGTGTGTTTATCTCTTCCTGCCACAACTTCCTCTGTACTTCATGTTGAAACCAGTGTAGCACAAAACAGAAACACACAAGGAAGTCTTGGTTCTTGTTGGCCTGAAGATGCCTTCAAGAAGCCAGATTTTACTGCAACTGTGCGATACAACAACGGAGTTTGAGAAGATGACGGGATAAAAGTGGAGGGAGGTGATGTTTACAGGGATGCTGTCACCTTCACTGGTGGTCAGGCTGGTCCACCATGGAGGTAAATCTATGCTGGAGTTCACCAGTGAATATTTAACATGTTTAAGCTGGTAAATATTGAGGATCCAACATTTTCAACAGCACAATGACATTTAAGGATTTTGTCTACAAATTTACAAACATACAAGGAAACAAGAGAAAAATTATTTCTACAGATGGAAATAAATTGTGGACTTGTTGATGCATGCAAGTACTTTTCTCTGAAACTAAATCACAAAACAAGTTTTTACTTCAGTGAAAATAATCTGGATTTTGTGCCACGTTTGTTAAATTAGCTGATATTACTACTTCACTGTCTCCTTAGTTTCTCGCTGCCCTCTGTGCACTTTAACTATTCGGCTTCTCTTGAGTTTTCTTTTGTTTTGCATGACTAATGTTTACAGTTATTTTGGATTATTTCATTCAGTGTATTTTTTAAACTAAAACTTTCCACTTCTCACTCCTATTTGCACATGTAAATATGTATGTAAATATGCATAGGTATGCTGCTATTCTTTTATCTTATTTAAACTCTAAAGATTTACCTTTTTTATTCTATTCTATTTTTATTCTATTTTATAAATATTTAGCTTATTCTTTTTATTCTTAAAGGATGCAGGTACAGAAAACACATTTCACTGTACAATTGTACTATGTATAACTGTGCATGTGACAAATAAACCTCTTTGACTTATTTAGTTTTCTGTCATTTAAAAAGATGTATTTAATAGTGCTGGGCAACGATTAAAAATTTTAATAGCGATTAATTGCATTTTTACGTGCAAAATGTATCCTTCCTTTAAAACAAGGCGTACAGCTATATAAAGAAAATACAGTAAATTTTGGTTTACAAACACGACATCAGGGGTGTCCAACCTGCGACTCTGGAGCCTCAAGTGGCTCTTTGGACCTTCCACAATGCCTCTAATAATGTGGCTAAAATACTTTTTAAATCTATCTTTCTTGCCATTAGGTTGGAAACCAGGGCCTTTCTTTTTTTTTTTTTTTTTTTTTTTTTTTTTTTTTTTTTTACATCATTTTCCACAAATGTCTATCCTTTTTTTTTTATAAAGGTTTTATGTTTTTCTTTCTTTTAAAACCTAAAAATAGAAATAAAAATGTGTTTCTTTAAAAATAACAAATAGTCTATGGTGGCTCTTCATTTAAAAATGAAGTCTCATAACATTTGCGTCTCTAAAGAAGTTTTATTTAGCTGGCTGAGGGAAAAATGGCTCTTTGGATTAGAAAGGCTGCAGACCCCTGCACTAAACACATAAACAGATTTAGCAGCAGTTTTTTTCTTTAAACAGCAACAATTAAAATATTTCTTCATATATATTTATAAAATCAAATATTTATGACAAAAAAGGATGAAATGTTCAGGATTTACTAACTAAAAGGTAAAAAGTCAGCAGGATGGATTTAAAGCTGTGAAGCTGCTTCCTTCTAAACACAGAAGGAACAATATGTGATGAATATCAGCATCAGATGAACAGACAGAAAGCAGGATGAGAATCTCACAGCTTCTAGATGGTGAGGAGAGAGAAATATTCACAATATGTACAATAACTTCCATCCATGCACCTTCGGTGCTTCATTATCCAGATTTTTGGACTATAAATTCTCTAAACTTTCATTTTTAGCTTGACTGCACCTGTAGCCTCCGCTACCGGGAGTTAAGGGGTTAACATCTTTTTTCCGGGTGTAACATCAGATGTGTAAATGTAACTGTAAACATGTGTGGTATCCACAGAAAGAATCTCAGCTAACAGCTCAGCAAAACCATTTCTATGACCACCAAACACAGTTAAGACAACAAACAATTCAAAGTCCAGAGGGGTATTGCACGAAACCAAGATAAGAGATTAAGCCGGGATATGTTGGTTATTGAAGTTTTAAAATATTATTTGTTGGCTTTAAAAGATTTGTTCACCACCTGTAAATAAATCATCAGAAGGAAGAGTGTTCAAAAATCCACATTTTTAAAAGAAGGCAAAAACACCAGAGATTGAGTAGAATTGACAATTCTTTGTTAAGCCAGTAATAAAAAGCAATACATATCTCTTAAGAGGAGGCCTGTTAGCTTTGCTTCTGGTCAACTAATACACGAAGTGTCGGGACCCTTCGGTTCAGCCAAAAGACCCGCCTACCTAAATTATCCTCCTCATTTATACTGATACAATGCATTGTGGCTATGTGCGTGCATGTGGTGCGCATTCATGTGAATGTGTATTTTGCAAGGTGGTCCTTCCTTCTTCCGGGAATTTGATTCCTCCAGATCCTCCTTTTGGGGTACGTCAGAGCTGAAAGGAAAGAAGATGCTTCGCTCTGCCCTGTTATCTGTCTGCCTTTTTGTGCTGACTCCCTTCTACCTGTTCCCACAGTTTTACACAAAGGCTGTACTTTTTAATAATTTCTGAGTTACTGGGAAATTCCGTTCTGCTAGGAGTGAATAGATAAGCAAAGAGATGTAACAATATTTACGACCACTCCCTACTGGACATCCAGAACATTGTCAAGGTCGCTAGTTCTTAGCTCTTTTCTCAGTATTGAACTCAGTAACCCTGTATGAGTTTGTGTCCTGTTTTGTGAATGCATTATCTGTGAGCTGTGAAGGAATAATAACCACAATATAATAATGTAGCTCTATTAATTAAAAGCAGAGCCTAATGCATGTTACTAAAATCTAAGGATAAAATGTAAATGAATAAATGAATAAGAATGCTTAAATGAGTAAATGAATAATAAATGAGTAAATGAATGAGAATGCTTATAAAATATTTGCAACATTATCCTGGCTGAATTTAGCCCTAAGTCGGTTGCATGAAAGCAGCTCAAACTAAACCCGGCCAAGTTACTGTGGTGATTTATCCGCTGCAGCTAGCCTGCTCCAGACCAGGCTAACTTCCGGAAGATTAATCCTAGCGAGTCACCTGCATGTCCAACGTCAATTCTGTGAGGAATTAATGTGTTTTACAGCATGTCCATGGTCTTCCTAAGTATGGCGCGTCATTTTAATCATCCAGTATTAAAATATTACATATACAGTCACTGTACATTTAATCGAAATCTGTTCGTAATCGCAACAGCCTTTTTATATGGATTCGAGTTGCAGTATTATTACTTAGACCAAGTGTTATATTGCTATGCTAATGAAGACTGCTCGTCAAATTGCTGTCAGAGGTTTTATAAATATGTGTTTTATTGCATTAATTGATATTACAAAACACAGCGGATGAGGTTACAAAGGTGTATTCAAAGAAATCCGTGACGAGGGCAATGTAGAATATATAGGTCCAACTCCCCTTCACCTGGTCACTCTTCATAATGGCTTGTCCTTTTTCGGAGGATGTGCTGGACGAGGAAGCCCGCATCCTCAGAAGAGCATTCAGACGTGAACGAGTCTTCAGGGACAGGTCAGATCCCCTGGCCTTTGGAGATGACTATGTCATTGAGAGATACAGATTTTCGGTTACTGGATTTCCAGGTCCAGTTTTCTGAGTGTCTGGCGTTTAATCTCAAGATCCAGCTCCATTCCTTGGAGCTTGCTCTTTTTGAGTCAGCTTTTAACATCTGCCAGCTCTATCTCTCTCTTCAGGTGCCCTGAATAAAGCGTTCTGACAGTTTGTGAGGTCTGTGAAGGAAATGTCAAATAGCACAGCAGGATTTGTGCATAACGTAGATTTACTTTAGCCAATACTCACAATGTCACCAGCATCCGGGTCCTGCTACACATTTTCTATTAGCATCACATCACTGACTTCATATCCTTCATGGAATAAATAAGCAGGCCAATCCCATAAAACTGGCATGCCTCAAGCCTTCTGGACTCCACTGACACAGTCTCCTCGTCTGCAGACGTGCATTCTGCAGCTGCAGATGTGCCTTCTCCCTGCCGTATACATGCAGCGAGAGGACTCGGATTAAGATTTCACAGAACATACCAAGCCTGTGATTTCAAGACACTGTACTAACCGGATCATCTTCTGGTGGCTCCAAAAGTCTAATTGTGTTCCCAGACACTGCAAGGTTATCCAAAGTCAGACACTATATTATATTTGATTGTGTTCCATGTGCAGTAGAATTGCAGTACGTGATGTACCTTGCATGAAGCGGACAGTTTCTGTGGCTGGGACAGAGTCAGTTACTGTCCCTCCCTGGATCCCCTCCATCACTGGCCTCCCTTTATTTAAATGGAGTGCCAGTTCCTCTGCTGGAGTCACATCCTGGCTTGGTGGGCCGCCCCCTGTGCCAGTTCTATAGGCCTTTTTTTAACTGCTACAATCATACAGACATTGAACATGTCAGCAGACACCTCATCTATTCACCTCATTTGTTCACGGCTATCTACTTTGGAGTCACTTACCAGCCTGCAAAATGTTCTGATATTTAATTTTTTCTTGCTGCCAGGTCCTTTTATGGCCAGACAGGTTTGTCCTTTATGAAGGACAGAAAGATAAAATAGATAAAAACGTTACATGAGAAAAATAGATTAAATGACACATTGTGGATAATTGTTTGCTCTACATTTCCTGAGTAACATGCACCTGCTTGTCACTCTTAAAGTATACAACAGTTAGTGGAGTAACTTTAATTGTAGCCTAATTATGACAGTTCCAGTGGAGCACTGTTTATTTATTGTACAGTTTTTGACTACTTACGCATTGAGCCGGTCGGCTATTGTCTGCCAGGCTCTCTCGCGTTCTTTACTTATGGCATTGGTATTGCCTTTTTTCCTTATAATATCCTTTACTTCGTCAGCGAACTCCGTCAGGAGCTGTTGTTCAGCGGCCGTGAAGTAGGACGCGCGACTTTTATCGATTTCCCCATCGGTGATTCTGTGAGCGATCACGAGGTCTGCTTCAGTATGCCGTGCACACGCACTTATCCCAACTATCTTCACCTGGCTTAACCTAGCCGCACCTTCTCATCCTGGCTCAGCAAACGTGCAACCAATTAAGCCAGGATAGGCCGCGCAAGCTAGGTCAAGCTGGGCTTGCTTAATTATCCTGGATTTCTTTATTCTGGTTTCATGCAATACCCCTCAGGTACACAAAGTCCGAAAAATATGTAAACACAGATGATGTCTCCTCATGAACACGAACAAACGACTTCTCTACTGAAAGCTCACATCTCACAGATTCCACAGCTGGAAGTTTCATCTCGCTATGACCAAGATTCACCGAGCCAGAGGCAGAAGAAGACCCGATTTATGCTTCATGTTTGTAAAAGTCAGAAAACATGTCTTACCTTTGCTGTCTTGCCGAAATTAAAACCGCATTTATTTAAAAAATAATAAATAAATCACAATGTTCTGTCCATCTGTATGAGTTTTGACAGACAAAGATAATTGTCGGTTCTTTTTCTTCTTTCTTAAGTTCCAGACAGAAAATGTGTCTTCACTTAAATAAACCCGTTCTCTCCTGATTACATCAGACGCATCGCTGAAGCAAGGAAGGGAGACATGGACGCCATGTTTCTGTTATCAATGCCAGCGGCCAGAAGAAAAAAAAAAAAAAAAAAAAAACTTAATGCACGATTAAATAAATCAACGGCGTTAATTAAGCGTTGCGTTAACACGTTAACGTGCCCAGCACTAGTATTTAATCTTTATTCATACAGGTAGTGAGCTGGAGACACACAGGCTCATTTAAAAGAGAAAAATAAACAAATGAATGAAAGAAAACAAACAAAAAAAACAAGTTACAAACAATTCTAATTATACAGTCTTTGAATTAGAGTTTACGCAAAAGTGTAATCTGGTTAAATACAAAAACCAAGAATAATTCAGGGAGGTTATCTCCAGTTCCCTTAGAGTAACTTGTAATTAAACAAGGTGGACAGCTTTAGATCCCGTGTCCTGTTCCAGCAGTATCAAAGTCCCCCTTCTGGCAGGTTTCCATAACGAGTGAAATTGTTGCCTTTGGTTGATGTTGCAGTGGGATTTAATTTTGTGCTAGTAAATATTAAAAGGAATGGACGCTCTTGCATAACTAGCAAATAAAATCATTCTTACTGATCTATGAAGCTTCCTGTTTCATGTCCTGTGAACGTATCGGAAAACGATGCCAGTGAAGAATATCTGCAGCGATAAGAGCTCAGCACACTACACTTACGATAAAGATCAGGTAAAGATTAATGGAGTAAACCAGTTCATTTTTACACATTAGAGATTTAAATTCATTTTTAGTTTTTATGCAGTCGTGTCTGTACATTTTTAGTGTTTTTATGACATCATATAACTTGACTGTAATTCAGAGTTTAGTGATGTAAAGTAATATTTACTCCTCTGTAGTCTCGTCTATCCATGTAAAATCTGACAGCTGCAGATAGTAAACAACTTTGATTCCACTAGTGTCGCTAAAAAACAACAATAACATTTAAAGTGGAAACCAAGAACATCAAAATACAATTAAACAATTTAAATCAAGTTTTTTTTAATAAAGTTTCTCTGGGCCCAAAAAGTAAAAACCTAACTCGATCAAACAGTTAAGCGGCCTTTAGTGGTCAGTGATAAAAATTTGGCAGCGTTTGTCTTCCTGCCACGACTTCCTGTTTAAGCCTGAGCAGCACATGCAGTAACAGTGCGACACTCACGTCTCAGTACTTGTAAACATGAAGATGTCTTCAAACATTTATGGATCCAGATTTTGCCATGAACGTGTGACACAGCGAAGGAGTCCGGGATAATGATGAGGAGAGAAAGGAGAGAATGGTCGATATTTACGAGAGCGACGTCAATTTCTCAGGTGGTCAGGCTGATTCTTCAACACATTGTGGAGGTAAATCTGCAAGATTTCAGAGTTAATATTAAATATTATTTTAAATAATTTAGATTTAGAGATAAAATATTTATTTTCATTTATCAGATTCAGCAAAATCAGCTGAAACATCACTCAAAGTAAAATTATTAACTCATAAAGTCAGAACTTCCTCATCTGCCCTGCAGAGCTAAGCATGGCAGTCCCATCTGCAAAGGTTTAAAAGCTGCAGAAATAAACACGTTTATCTGCCTGTGCGTCAGTTTGGGAGGCCTCTCAAGTGAAGGAGAGAACAGAGTGGCTTTGAAGAAAATAGCGAGAGACAAACAACTGGTCACATTTATGGCTTGAAATTTTACAGTCTTTGTACATTTTTACTGTTTTGTTCTTCCAGCCATTCAGGGTGAGTCTGTATTATTTACACTCCTGCTGAGCAGGTTCTGTATTTACTAAATGTGTGCTACATGCATCATGTTTGTTGTCAGGTTGTAGTGCTAATAGCAGCTAGCCTGGTCAGTTAGCCTAACATTGAACAAAACTGAATGGTTTTCTTTATGTTTTTGTTCTTCCTGGTTCACGCTTTGCAGTTCAGAATGATACAATATTTTAAAATTTAAATGTTCCGTTATTATGATTGATCATTAGCCCAACTTCTTAGGGGCCCCTTGTAAGTTTGTGCCTACGTGCAGTTTGAGGTGTGTGTGCTGGTAGTGACAGCTCTGCCAGCTGTGACTGTTATCAGCTGCAGTATTGTGCCAGGCCCAACTCCGGGTAGCAACCTCAGAGGTAAATGAAACATAGTGTTTCTAACGTGAGGTAGAAGTCATACAAATGTTTATATCAAAACCAGCCATGATAGCCTCCCCCTCCCAAATAACTAGTCTAAAACTTTACCAAATCATTGTGAACATATCAGTGACAGAAAGCAAAAGCAAACAGGAAGCAACATTAAAAGAAATAAAAAAACAACAAAAAAACATGGAAGTTCTTCTCCAGATGGACAAACCTAAGTCAGCTGGAGGAGAGTTGTGTGTTCTTTTGCAGCCATCCCATGAACGTGTTTAAGCAGACTGGTGCTGATTAAAAGTTGAATTATTCTTTCACTGTTTCATTCATCCTTCCTCCTGAACTAAAACCTTGGACTTGGACAACAGCTTCTCTGGTTTCCTGGTCTAAGCGCTCCATCTTTCAGGTTAATGTTGCAGCTCTTTCTTCACATGAGAAACTGTTTCTACTTGGTTACCAACGCCAAATATCCTGGATCTCACCTTCAGGATCCAGGATATTTGGATATTTGGACAATTTCTATCGTTCACTTTGTCTTTGCAGGAACACACACACACAACCATCTTCCAGCTACCAAAAGGAATCCTTTCAAAGCTGTTGCAGTAATTCTGGGCATCCTGTGTCTCCTGCTAATAGTGGGAATCAGTATCCTGTTCAAACCCTGTAACAATCTGTTCTCCAATTTGAGGTTGTCAGTTACTCAAAGCCTTGATGAAAGTCTCTTTGTACCAGTTTATTTTATGATTTTTCTCAGATGTTGCAGCTGTTTTAAAAGAAAAAGAACCAAAAACAGAGTCTGAGGAGCTGATAAGACACAGTTCTGATGACCTGAGCAACAATTTCTGCAGATTCAGGAAAGAGAACCAGACAGACAAGGAAAAAGCAGGTGAGAAATACTAAAGAAATCTTGTTAAATGACTCTTATTAAAACATGACTTAATAAAACCTGATTGACAAACACATCTGTTTGAAGAATGGCACAGGATTGGATGTCATTGTTACTACATGTCTACTGAGAAGAAAAACTGGACTGAGAGCCAGAAAGACTGCGAGAGAAGAGGAGCAACCCTGCTAATAATAAACAGCAAACCTAAACACGTATGTATAATAACTGAATCATTTCTAAGTTATTCAGAAATTAAGAAAAAAGCCCCAAAACATTAGAAAAAGAATGTGTTTGTGTTGTAATGTAAATCTGTTCATGTGAGTGTAAATGATGCACTTTGGTAATTAATGTTAGAATTATTATTACAACATTGCTAACATTAAAATTCAAACACTAAATGTGATTTTATTGGTAAAAAAAGTAAGTATTAAAATTATAATTTTAAAGATAATCTGTTTCTCTGAAAACCTGCAAAGGAACTTTTAACTAATCTGATTAAACGTGGAGATAATGAAGATTCCTGGATTGGTCTGGAAAGAGTAGAAACAAAGGATTGGAGGAAGAAATGGCAATGGGTGGACGGATCAGAGCCGACATATACGTAAGAAGATATTTTTCTTTTGATGTTACATTAAGGTCAGACACATGTATAAAAATACACTTTCAGGTAAAACTGTGAACACATTTAGATTTAATGGGAATTCATGTTCAAACTTTTGACTGTTACTGTTTGAATATTCATCATCAATACCTCTGGCTAAAACATCTAAATCAGATGAAACTGTAATCATTTACAGGCAACATGAACTGAATTTTGTCTAATATTTGATAAAAGAATCTTAATTCAAATTAATTTGTATTTAAGTCTCTTGTGACAATTCAAGGGGACGCCTACAATTTTGTATTAATTTTTCTATTAATCAAATCTGAAATGACAAAACAAACAAACAAACAAAAGGTAACTAAATTATTCAACTAAACCAACTGGAAGAGGCATAAACTGTTTTGTGGCTTTACTTCTGACGGTATGATTTTCATTTAACAGGGTCTGGAAAGTAGACGTTAATGTGAACCCTGACGAGATTTCCAAAGTTTACACTGAACCACATGGAAAATGGAATTATGTCACAAATGGCTCAAAACACTGGATCTGTGAGAGGAAGCTATATTAGGTTTCTTATGAACATGTAGCCCAACATGTACCGTTTAAGTATAAATTTTGGATCTGAATCTTTTCCAACTACTTTTTGTTTCTTTTTATTTAAATGGTCAATTATTTCTGCTCTTAATAAAAACCATTTAATGAAGCTGATCATAAGAAAAAGAACTGAATGTTGTCACTAAAGGCTCCTAACAGGGAAAATAACATATGTTGGCTCTCAGAGGAGCAGAGGCTAAAACTGCAGTTTGTCCTGATGTAAACATATAGAGGGAAAGAAATGCAACAGATGGCAGGTTTTAATTATTTCTTTCTTACAAAGCCAAACTTGGACTGACAGTAGAAGTAAAAGGGTGTAAAATTTGCTTGGAAAGTTGTAATACGGTGGTAAAAATGTACTAAAACCACTTCATATCTTGTCAATGTGGCACATGTGTGAAAACCATACATATCAGACAAATTTAGCATTTTATACATTCAGCGGTATTTATTGCACAAGTTAGCAGATGATGCTTTGAAAGGTTGCAAGTTTAAAAACTTTGATGTGAACTTTGCAAAAACTAAAAAATCTTTAAGTGGGGGAAAATTTGCCTGCATGTTTGTTTTAAATGGTTCAAAGATGGCTAACTGATGGCTTTGGAAATTTGATGCATATCTAAAATGTATGTCAGGGTTAGAATAGTTCATCATTCATTCATTCATTATCTTGACCGCTTATAAGGGTCGCGGGTGAGCTGGAGCCTATCCCAGCATTTTAACAGGTGAGAGGCAGGGTAAACCCTGGACAGGTCACCAGTCTGTCGCAGGGCCAACACAGATAGACAAACAACCATTCACACGCACACTCTCTCCTAGGGAGAATTTAGTATAACCAATTAACCTATCATGCATGTCTTTGGACGGTGGGAGGAAGGCGGAGAGAACCCACACATACACGGGGAGAACATGCAAACCCCACACAGAAAGGCCACCACCCCCCAGGTTTGAACCTCCACCCAGCCAAAGCTCGAACCGGCGACCTTCTTGCTGTGAGGCTGCAGTGCTAACCACCACACCACTGTGCAGCCCAGGTTGGAAAAGTAAACTTGTGAAATGTGTTTTTTTCAGACTTTAGTGTTTCAGGTCCAGAAATGTGCAAAATGATAAATCAGTGTGCAAATGAAAGAACACAGAAAAACATAGTTTTGAGGTTAACCTTCTGTTTTCCAGTGCTCCTATGAGAAAAAGCAGAACGTGGTTAAAAACACTTTCAGTTTCTTTAAGTGATAGAAAAAAAAGAATAAGACTAAGTGAAATTTCCCAATTTGTACAAGTTGCTAATCTGGTTTATATCTATGTGCTGGTGTGTTCGTGTGTACCACTTCTCAGCATGAACATAGCAGCAGCTAAGAAGAAATCAGCAAAATTTGTTTTTCTTTGCCAAAAAAACACTGATGAAACACACACACACACACACACACACACACAAGCCTGCTGCTTAAGTTTTAGCCACTTCCTCAAAGTTCGTCTAATAATATCAGACTGAAGTGTGTACAGGAAATAATGGCTGCACCAATAGTATTGCTGTTAACTTCCTTAAATTTACAGGGCGTATCTGCCAGTCAGTGTTGCGTGTGGTAGAAGAACAAATAAGAGCACCAACACGAAGCACACAGCAAGTGCAGCAACTGCTCAGCTGTCTCAGTTGTTCGACAATGTCCTCAGATATTTATGCCAAACCAGATTTGTCAAAAAAGGTGAGATACACCAGAAAGGAGCGAGAAGGTGGAGAAGAATGGGAAGAGAAGGAAGTGAGCATCTATGAGACTGCAGGCGATGTTGTGGATAATCGGACTAATTTTCAGTCACAGGATGGAGGTAAATAAATAATGATGTTAAAAAAAAAATTATTCAAACATGGTGGAGGAAAGTATGAACCCACTGTTTGCTTTAATCTGGGATCTTTGTTTCATGTAGCACCACAGACTCCAAAGTTTCCTACAGTCCAGAGAGGGCTTGTCGGAGGTGTCGTGCTGTGTTTGGTGATGTTAGCTGGGATCATCACTCTGTCCATATACAGTAAGATAAAATACAACACCTCAAAACCAGTTAACAGGATCGTTTGTTCGTCACACACAGAAAGAACGGCTGTATAACCTTTATAACAGGGCTATTCAATTCGGTCCTACGAGGGCCGCAATCCAGCAGGTTTTCCATGCTGCATGCTGCTTCAACACACCTGACTCAAATTAATTAGTCTTTGTGCAGAACTTGATTGGCTGTTAGATCCATTTAATTTGATGCACGTGTGCTGAAGCAGGGATACATGAAAAACCTGCTGGATTGCGGCCCTCGTAGGGCCGAATTGAATAGCCCTGCTTTATAATTTCTACTAACAACGTGGGACCGTTCAGATGCCACTCGCTTCAAAAACTAAGTGTCAGGGACAGAGTTTGTCATTTGTCTTCATGCACACTACACCCACATGACATTTACACTGAATTTAGTCAGTTAGTATCACACTTCAGCAGTCTGGGTTCTGAGTATTTTGGGTTGATTGTAATGATAATTTTTTCCTGGCAACATGTTTTGCCTCCACAAACTGTCTTTAAAGTTGATAAAATTCACTGCTTTGTGTTGGTGCATTACCATCAATAAAGATAAAGAGAAATAGGCAAGGCAAGGCAAGGCAGTTTATTTATATAGCACATTTCATGTACAGGACAATTCAAAGTGCTTTACATAAAACAAAGACATTACAGATATTTAGAATAGTAAAAGGCATCAACTCATAATCAACACATAATCACAATAAAATAATAAATTACATTAAAATGATTAAAAGCAAGATAAGTTAAAAAAAAAAAAGGTACCGTGCAGATTTCATGCATAGGCGCATGAGAAAAGAAAAGTTTTTAACCTGGATTTAAAAATGTCTACATTTGGGGAAAGTTTAATCTCCACTGGCAGTTTGTTCCATTTGTTTGCAGCATAACAGCTAAATGCTGCTTCTCCATGTTTAGTCTGGACTCTGGCCTGGACTAGTTGACCAGAGTCTTTGGATCTAAGAGCTCTGCTAGGTTTATATTCTCTGAACATATCACAGATGTATTCTGGGCCTAAACCATTCTGGGATTTGTAAATGATCAGAAGGGTTTTAAAATCTATTCTGTGACTGACTGGAAGCCAGTGTAAAGATTTTAAAACTGGTGTGATGTGTTCAGATCTCTTAGTCCTGGTTAAAACTCTAGCAGCAGCATTCTGGATGAGCTGCAGATGTTTAATGCTCTTTTTAGGAAGTCCTGTTAAAAGACCATTACAGTAATCCAGTCTACTGGAGATGAATGCATGGATGAGTTTCTCTTGGTCTTTTTGGGAGACTAAACTTTTAATTCTGTTGATGTTTCTGAGCTGGTAAAAAGCTGTCTTAGTGACAGCTTTGATGTGGCAGCTGAAAGTCAGATCTGAGTCTATCAACACTCCCAGGTTACGAACTTGGTTGGTAATTTTAAGAGCCCGAGTCTCCAGGTGTTTGCCAATGCTGACCCTCTTCTCTTTGCTACCAAACAGAATAATCTCAGTTTTGTCTTCATTTAATTGTAGGAAATTCTCCCTCATCCAGGTGTTTATTTGCTCCAGACACTGACACATTAAGTCTATTGGACTGCAGTCATCTGGTGACAGAGACACATAAAGTTGTGTATCATCTGCATAACTTTGATAACTAATGCTATAGTTTTGTAATATTTTACCCAAAGGGAGCATATACAAGTTGAACAGAAGAGGTCCAAGGACTGACCCCTGGGGGACTCCACAAGTCATGGCCACTCGCTCGGATTCATAGCTGCCGATCGTAACAAAATAACTCCGGCCTTCTAAATAGGACCTGAACCAGTTAAGAACCGCTCCAGAAAGTCCAACCCAGTTTTCCAGCCTGTGCAACAGGATTCTGTGATCTACAGTATCAAACGCAGCACTGAGATCCAACAGAACCAGGACTGATACTTGACCAGAATCGGTATTCAACCTAATGTCATTTAACACTTTGACCAGAGCTGTTTCAGTGCTGTGATGAGGTCGGAAGCCGGACTGAAATTTATCAAGATTTCCACTTTCATTTAAAAAGTCATTAAGCTGGTGAAATACAACTTTTTCAATAATCTTGGAAATAAAAGAGAGGTTAGAGACAGGTCTATAGTTGTTCATTATAGAGGCGTCTAGAGTCCTTTTCTTTAGGAGTGGCTTAATAGCAGCTATCTTTAGTGACTGGGGAAAAATGCCTGATGCCAGTGAGCTGTTAACTATCAGTAGGAGATCACTTTCTACTGAGGTAAAAACAGTTTTTAAAAAGTCGGATGGTATCATGTCCAGAGTGCATGTTGTTGATTTCAAATGCCAAACTGTTTCTTGTAGGACTTTTAAATTCACCATTTTAAATTGTGACATGACATCAGAATTATTTCCGGGTTTTAGACACAGACTACTTTTCTTGTTTGACTGTGTGGAATTAATATTTTGCCTAATTGTTTTAATTTTTTGGCTAAAAAAGTTTGCAAATTGGTTGCATTTCTCAGTGGAAAGGAGCTCAGGGCTTATCTGTTTAGGAGGATTTGTAAGTTTTTCAATCATAGCAAACAGAGTGCGAGAATTGTTGACATTCCTGTTAATCATTTCAGATAAATGCAGCTCTCTGGCCTTGCACAGCTCATTGTTATAGTTACGTAGGCTTTGTTTGTACAGCTCATAGTAAATTTGAAGTTTATTTTTCCGCCATTTCCGCTCAGTTTTTCTGCATTCTCTTTTTAGGCTGGTAACCACAGTGGTGTTTCTCCATGGTGTTTTCTGTTTGCTCAAGTTGCTCTTGATTCTTATCGGTGCAACAGCATCCATTACATTCAAGATTTTCAGATTGAAATGATCCAGGAGTCCATCAACTGACTCTGCACTGGTTGTTGGTAACATCGCTATGGCCTCCACAAACTTAGCACTTGTTCTTTCATTAATGTACCTCTTCCTAACGGAGAAGCAGGTTGGTTGAACATTCTGAGTGATCAGTAAATCAAACAAAATACAAAAATGGTCAGACAAGGCCAAGTCAGTGACCGCAACAGAAGAAATATCAACACCCTTTGAAATAACCAGGTCCAGAATGTGACCTCGAATGTGGGTCGGTTGTTTAACATGTTGCCACAAACCAAACATGTCCAATATGGAACAAAATTCCTTGACATTACCATCCGTCATGTTATCTATGTGAATGTTAAAATCCCCAGTTAAGATGAAATGGTTAAAATCAGTAGAGATAACCGACAATAATTCAGAAAATTCATCAATAAAATTTACACAGTGTCCTGGACGTCTGTAGATGATTAGAAATAGGACTTTAGGAATGCCCCTTAAAATAAAACTAAGATATTCAAAAGAAGTAAAATCACCAAATGACATTTCTTTACACTGGAATGAATCTTTAAATAAGGCAGCTTCTCCTCCCCCTTTCTTCCCGTTTCGACATTTATTCATGAAACTAAAATGAGGGGGTGCTGTTTCATTAAGAACTGTAGCACTTGTGTCTTCTGTTAACCATGTTTCTGTCAGAAAAAGAAAATCTAAACTGTGAGAAATGATGAAGTCATTAACTAACAGTGACTTGTTGGACAGAGATCTAACATTTAGTACAGCTAGTTTTATGAAGTTTACACTGGTCTCTGTTGTATTCTGAGTTATACAAGGTACAGTTAACAGATTAGATCGATTCATCCCACAAGCTGACCGTGTTCGATTCCTTATTTTACTAACTAACACAGGAATCCTACTGGGTCCAGGCTTGATCTCAGAACAGCTGTCAGTAGTAGCAAAACTACAGCAAGGACCCTGAACGCATCATGGCATGTTATCTTTGTTGTGAATTCTGCTGCTCTGGGAACCTCCTCCCATGCCCTGCTCGGTCAGGACAGATGATCTAATAGGAGGATGAGGAGGGGGAGGAGGGGGAGCCCTGTATTTCTTGGTAGATGGTGGTCGCTGGGGTTCAGACCTGGATAGAGACATCCTTTTAAGACCTTGAGTGATGTGGAGAAGAGGGTCTGGTGAGGGGGGAGAGCTGGCAGTTGATCGCTTCTCTGCTGTGTCCTTCGCTCTTATCTGTACACTCATGTTTGGGTTTGCCGTCCCAACAGCATGACGCAAGTGTGCACCAAGTAATCTGCATCCAGTTAGATTTGGATGCACACCATCAGGTCTGAATCGCTCCTTACAGTTCCAAAAGATATTGAAGTTATCAATGAACTTTATCCCATGGGTGATACATGCGTTTGATAACCATGTGTTCAGGCCAAGAAGCCTACTGAAAAGTTCAATTCCTTTACCCGCTGTAGGAATGGGTCCTGAAATGTAAACATGGTGTGCTCCCAACTGACACAGTCTCTCCAACAGCAGAGAAAAGTCTTTTTTAAGGATCTCAGAGCCAATTTTCCTCCTCAGAATATCAAAAGACCCTGTGTGGACAATAATCTTCATACCATCTGGATGTGAAGACAGAATGGTCGGCAACATCTCTGTCAGTTCTCTGACTGATGTATCAAAAAGTGTTAAATTTTCCGTCTTTGCCATCCTCACATGCTGTGTTATGGAGTCCCCAATCAGAATTGTGTCTATTTGTTTTTGTGTGGAGGCGCCGATAGCTTCTCTAGTCCTCCTGTTTGTGGGATTTTGGCCTCTCCTCCTGGTCTGGTTAGCCCTGGGCTGAGTTTTAGGGCTATTTCTTGAATTTTGATAAATCCTTGCATTCATCATCATTCATTTTAATATGACTCAACACATCATATTTATTATGCAGTGAGACTTCAGATGGTGGAGTGAGTGCTGGAGCTTTAAATTTCCTGCTGGATTTACCTCTGCGACGAACAACATCAGACCAGGTTCTGGCCGGGGTTGAGGACTTTGGTCTGGCACCAACAGTGTTCCAGAAGGAGAGATCAGTCTGATGGTCCGGTTTGGGATTTTCCTCAGCTATTCCAATGTCATTTGAACACATCCAGGGAAGTGTATCAGCCAGGTCTGTAGCGGGAGGCTCCACATTCGACATGCCGTCGCGTATGAAGATGTGACTCAATCCATTTGACAACTCAGTAGCATGTACAGAAGCTACTACAGAGTCAATAAATTCTTCATTCACACGAATGTCTTGCAGTGTTTCAATCCTCTTCTCCAGCTGTGTTATCCTCAAAGAAAGTTGCTCACACTCAGTGCAGCTCACTGATACTGCAGGGTTAGGAGACATCATTCCACTAGTTCTCCGATGGCAATTTAACTAAATTTATCAAAAATATATTCGTTCCAGTGATTTATAAGTGACCAGGAGTCCTTGTTCCTAAATTTCTTGCCGGTAAGGATAAGAAAAAAGAAGAAAAAAAGAAGAAAAATGCAGCAGAAAGGAGAGCAAAGCAGGAAGCGTCCGCACGGCAGCAAAGCAGGAAGGAAAAGGAAAAAAGGAAAAAAGGAAGGAAAAAAGAACAAATATTCCCTTTTAGTAACAAGTAAAACAAAATTTAATTACACACTACAAACTGCACACATCCACACACATTCACACCCCATCACACTTTTACACCCCAACATGTGATGTAAGTATAAAGTGTATTTACAATGAAAAAATGCCCATAGGTGTCAGTAATAAAACTGCATACAAGGTATTGATGCCATGATACCAGTCAATATTTCACCGTAATAATTACGATAGTGGTAGATTTAAATGACAGTAATTGTAGTTAAGTCAGTCACTGTCATTGTAATTTCAGGTCTGTGTTCAGTGTGTTGTTAGCTTTGGGATAACAACTGTTCAACAGTATGGTGTTTTGGTTTTGGCTGCCCAGTTACGCAGACTGGTGTTCATTTGTTATCCTTTGTGTTGTTTTGATCACTCTGGGCTTGTTGTCTGCTGTGGAGCTGCTGTTCTACTACACTAGTATGCTATAAGATAACACACTCTCAACAGAGCAGTGATAAAAGGACAACAGCAGGTGTTGTTGCAAGTTTATTTTACTGAGCAAGTATAACAGGAAGAATAGATACTGCCTTGCCTTTGTGATCAAACATTGTTTTGTGGGTCCATGTGAAGTCCCCTAAGAATTGTGTGCACAGGAAGTTGAAGGTTGTCACAACCTACCGTTTAAGGCTGGGTAAAAAAAGTCTTTTGGTAGAAATCACTAACTATTATAAAGACTATGTTTGCAAACACTCCATTGTTATTAGTAGCAGTTAGCAAATAGCCCAAAGCTATTGCAGTGTCAGTCTGAGGGGTTACATAAACACTGGTAATCAGAACAGCTGTGTATTCTCTCAGTAGATAGAAAGGGCAACACTTTACAGTTAGATACTCCAGGTCTGGGGAGAGCAGAGAATGTTGATCTTAGCATCTGTACACAGCAGTTGTTTATGTACAGACAGATGTGTCCCAGCAGGGACAGCTGTGGTTAAAAACATCGTTTTGGACTTCCAGGAAGATGGCGGAAATAGCAGTTGCTTAGTTAACCTTGAGGTTGGTTAAAACCAGGGGCATTTCCTGGGCCTGGGAACATTAGGGGCTGAGCCCACATCCTCGTAAAGAAATCTCAGTGAACCAACACAGTAAAAACAGCTTTTTATTTTAGCTTTCTTGCGCATTGTGTCAACTTGTTTAAAACCAAATACTGTAATATGTGCTTCGATATGTATTTATTTTCAATCTTAAACATGACCATGTAAACAAGATCTCTAAAATCAGTATGAAACTTTTACTTTTCCAGACATCTGCTGTTTCTCCACAATTTGCGCTTTAGTGCACATCTTCTGCAACAAAAGGATTAACGTGAACTGTTTTCAGTCACTTGCAATTTTCAGAATAAAGATCATGCTGTAGTATTTACTGTACCTCTCTATCATCTCATCTGTCTCTTCCTTCTTTCCCTACAGGCTTCATCACTTGTTTTCCTTCCATCATTTCCCTTCTTTTCTTCTTTCTCTTGCTGTTTTCCATCTTTACCATTACTACTTTTTCAGTAGTATAGCTTAGTTTAAACTAGTGGTTTACTTTGATTTTCCTTCTCAGTCTCGAACACGCCTGTCCCGTAGCAACACACACATACAAGAACCACCAACCTCATTAATACATAAAGTATACACCCACACAAAGGTGAGATCATGAAAGACTGGTTTTGTATTTCAATTAAAAATGTATTGTGAGCAATATAAAATGTAAAACACTCTTTAAAACTCTTTAACTTCTGACCAGCCAGTGACCTGGAGGTGAACAAAAACATCAATAAATAAATTGATAATAAAGCTGTTCTTTATTTATCTATATTTAAACTAAAGTAGCATCTAGAAACCAAACATACAACACTGTGAAAGCCGTTTCCATTTACTACAACACAAATGCATGCACGTGTGCGCGTGCGCACGCACACACACTTACAGCAGCGGGTATACCAGCGAAATACGTAGACTTCACCACTGGATTTAATGCAAATGTGTAGAACAGAAAAGGGCAAGGCTAACGGTTTACTACAGCTAGCTTAACCTTCGAAGTATCAAGTACTGTCATGAATGATCTGCCTAATGTTCATTTAATTTTAAGACATACAGGGTTTAAATTATTTGTGGTTTACCTGTTTCGTGTGTTGGCCAGAGTATTGCTGCCCATTGGCAGCGACCACAACTGAAGAGTTGTCTCTCTCCTCTAAATAAAAAACCGTCTGATGTCCATTTTCGACCGCTAATAATGACCGCTCGAAATAACACCAGAGTTCAGATTAGGGATAAAACGCCGGACTGTTAGCCAATATGGAGGATTCCCCGCTTCCATAAAATTCCTCTGTGATTGGTCATATCGTACCTGTGATGCATTCACATAAGCCAGGAAATTACAAAACTACCATCTTCTTTAATGTCATAAGGCGGCTGAGAGAATGTAAACTTATTCCTTCTGGGATGAAAAAACATTCTGGGCTTGATGTGAAATATTCGGGGCTAGAGCCGGGAACGCCCAGGCCAGGCGACGTCCCTGGTTAAAACTAAATACTTAACTCAACAACCAAGAGCAAGGATATGGGTGAAGGAACTAAACAGAGAAGAAAGACAGCTAACCAGAAGCAAGACAAAGCTGAAAAGCCACCAAATATAAAGCTAGCGAACTTGAGGAAGACACAGTCAAGAAGATGGGCCCAAGACCACATCAAGACACTGTGCCCAAGCCCACATCAAGACACTGTGCATGGGTCGAGCTTCAATTAGCAAAGACACAAAAGACCTCAAGAGTTATGACACAAACTAACTAGGAAAAGGGGATAAGTTTCCAGACACCACTGACAAGGATATGGATACACTGGAGCGATGGAGTAAAAACATATCACAGCGTCAGGGAAGCTGGAGAAGATATGAAAGAGAGTCGATCTGTCTGGTGATGACGGCACATCAGCGACAGTGGAAAGGATGCAAGTCACTGTAGTTTGGTCCATTTCTACATTTATTGTGGACTAAAAAATATATACAAAAATAATGTCTAAAAGATTAAACTCTTTTGTATCAGAAATAATAGAAAGACAAAAAGAGACCAGTGTTGAGTATAGACGTTGTAAACACTTTTTAATGTTAATGAAATTCAAAGTATTGAACCTATTCAATTATAATGATAAATCAATACAGTATGTAAAGACACAATTCAGACCCAATTCAGACCCAACCACTGGAGTAAAAATCAGTGGAAGTTTGACAGACAACATTAGACTACAGAGATCGACAAGCCAAGAATACCGTCTATCACCCACCCTGATTGCTCTCTTTATAGAGCCTCTCGTGTAGGTTGTTAGACAGGACCAAGAGACCAGAGGAGTGATGGTGAATGGCTTAAAACAAAAAATAAGACTTGTTGCAGATGATGTCATAACCTACATCAGACATCCAAATAAATCACTACCTATAATGATGAAACTTTTCCAAACATACGAACAGCTATCAGGATATAAAGTAAATATCAGTAAGAAACAAATATAAACAAATTCCCTACCAGTGGAGTCATCGAGTCCTAAATTACGAGCTGGAATAGAATAATATCAAAGTTTGTTTGGGAAGGCAAAATGCCTAGAATAAAAACAGAAACTCTCCAGCTGCCAAAGGACAGAGGAGGAATGGGACGCCCATATCTTAAAGATTACTTTTATGCAGCTCAACTGAGATATACCGTAGGTTGGTGTAAACCAGATTTTACAGCAAAATAAAAGGAAACGGAAACAAAATGCAGAGAAAACCCAATATGGAGTATTATAGGAGATGAACAAATGTACAAGACAAAAAAAAAAGAAAAAAAAGATCCAAACCCAACGTTTACATTGAGGCAGTGGTTCAGTATAATTAAGAGTTATAAGACATAGAAAGACACCAATTTACTAAGGTGGATAGCATACAGCAATTTTTAACTAAATATGACAAAAGGTCTGAACAGTGAACAACCAAGGGAATTATGGCATGTTGTGTCTCACTGAAAGATGAACAGCTGGAGCGTTTTCGAGAAATGAAAGAAAAGTTTGATTTGGATAAACATGAATTCTACACATACCTGCGACTTAGAAGCTATTTTAGGAAAGAGATCATAAACAAAGCAACCAAAGAAACCAAAATAAGAATTATATCTGAAACATAATAAGAATATAGACATTCTACAAAATACATAAAAGAAACATGGGAATCAGAACTTAACATAAAAATTGCAGATGGAGATTAAATATTTGGAAAATGTATCATTCATCCTCTAGCTCACGAATCTGGAGGGAGTTCTGGAAAAGCCTGGTATACTTTTTATCTTTTTTTATTACGCCTAAGGTCCAGGGCAAACAATTAAACACAGACATACCCTGTTGGAGAGAAGGTGGAGTTTTGAATACAGATCACTCACATTTTTTTGGAATTGGGATTAAATAACACAGCTTTGGTTTTATTACTGAAAATACTTGGTTATATGATCCCTTTCTGTTGTACAGTACTGTATTTCCATAACCTGTCAGAAGGAAATGTTCTGTCAAGAGACCGACATTTGGTTAAGAATCTATTAATAGCTGGTTAAAAAAAAGGTATCACATAAAGTAGGGTACACAACACTCTCCTACTCAAGATCAATGGATACTGATTATAGAAAGAATCTACGTAATGGAAAAGCTGGAAAGTAAAAGACAGCTCCAACAGGAAGCTCAACTCAAAGAGCAAAGGGAAGAAGAGACTGTATTTAAATTAATACAGCGATGAAGACCACAGGAAAAACTCTTGATTGACTAAGAAGATGATAGAAACAGATACAGTATACTGTAAGGACACCCCCACATCTCTGTACGGTTGGTGTTTGCAAAAAATATTTAATTTACAAGCAGATATCAACATTAAGGTGTAACTTCCCTGATTAAAAAATTTTTAAAGTTTGTTACCAGTTACATCAAATTTATGTCTGTTCTATTAAACATGATTTTTCAGCTTTTTTTCATCTTTACTGCCAAGTCTCTGCTGTAAAGGTAAAGGCATGTTCATGTGAATATGAGAATATATTTTAAATGTGATGAGCTGCTTCTGAAAATAAGCTGTATGATCAACCGAATGTGACATGGTGACTTGAGTGCCACAGTGGAAAAATAGGCCCTCACACTGCATTAAAGAAACCACAGCAACACTACAACAACGTTCTTCTCACAGCTTAATTTAAAAGTGTGAAGCACGTCTGTTTACTGTCAACTGTCATGGAAAAATACACTTCTCCATTAATTCTAAGTATTCTTAAACTCTTTGAGCTTCATTTATTTGTACTTCACGTGACTTAAAAAAGTAGCTATTGATATGTTTTTGTACGTTTGTTTCTCTGTCAAAACTGAGACAAAGTAAAAACTGTATGTAGAAGCAAACTATCTGTACCAGGTTGAATTGCAAAGCATCTGATAATTTTTGTCTTTTGTTCAGGTTGTGTCTCTTGTTTTAATCTTGTACCGTGTTGTATTTTCCAAAGTATTTTTCCTTTGTGTATTTGTTGTTTACTTTCTATTGTATAGTTTAACCGGGTTTTTAATATGATCATTATAAAGCTTTATTGTCATTGCACATACAAGTACAAGTGCTTGAAGATATAAAACAAAACAAAAAAACATGGTTTTCAAGCTTATTTTCATCTTTTCTGCCAAGTCTCTGCTGTAAAGGTAAAGGCATGTCCAGGTTAATAAGAGAATATATTTTAAATGTGATGAGCAAATAGATATGAGCCTCCTATTGGATAATTACTGCATGGGTGATTATCTTTCAGCTGGAAACAAGTTATTTAACCCCAACTGTTGCAATGAGCAGCTTCTCATTTCTTAAACAACCATGTGGAAAGGCACCTCGTGGTCATAGAAAAGATGTTAGTCTGTTTAAGAAGGGTCAAATTACTGACATTCATCAAGCAGAGAAAACATCTAAGAAAACTGGGTTAAAAATTGTCCAACACATTACTGAAAACTGGAAGGAAAGTAGAAAAACCATCATCTTTGAAGAAGAAATGTGCTCAGAAAAAAAAAAAAAAAATCCTGAATGATCGTGGTCAGCGATCACATAAACGTCAGCGATTGTTATCTTGTATTGATTTAGTAAAAGGACCATGTAAAGACTTCAGATGAAAATGAGACTTTTCTCCCCATTGGGCTTTAAAGGGTTAATAGCGAAAGTAAGCACATTTCCACGCACACAATGCGAAGGGAACTCAAGGGATTGGAGCTGAACAACTATGTAGCCATAAGAAAACCACTAATCAGAGAGGCTAACTGGAGAAAAAGGCTTCAGTTTGCCAGGGAGCATAAAGATCAGACTATGGAGCAATGGAAGAAGGTCATGTGGTCTGATGAGTCCAGATTTACCCTGTTCCAGAGTGATGGGCACATCAGGGTAAGAAGAGAGGCAGATGAAGTGATGCAGCCATCATGCCTAGTGCCTACTGTAAAAGCCTGTGGGGGCAGTGTTATGATCTGGGGTTGCTGCAGTTGGTCAGGTCAAGTTTCAGCAACATTATGCTGCTAAAGAACGAGGTCAGCTGATACCTGAATGACCCAGTTATTCCATCAATGAAATTTTTCTTTCCTGATGGTACGGGTATATTCCAAGATGACAATGCCGGAACCTCACTGAGGATATTTGGGACGTGCTGGAGAAGGCCTTGCACAGTGGTCCGACTCCCCTATCATACATAAAAGATCGTCACTGACAGCCATCCCTACTGAGTCCATACACACATGCACACACATACACACACACACATGTTCACCTGGGCAGTCCCACAGGGACAAACTCATGCCAAAGTCATATTGAAAAAGTAAACCACACAGGATTACAATCTGCCTCACACAGCAACTTATTAAGGGTGCACACTTAATATTTTGCTAGGCTTACTGATTATATGGCGTTTGTTGGTTACGTACCATCCTCTTCAGACTTACGCTGGGATGACAGACAGCTTCTGTTAGGCGAGCTTCAACTTGCCCCGAATTGTATTGGAAACTTATTTTCCTGAAAGCTGAGGTCGGGTATAATTGCTAAGTCTTCATAGTACATGATTGGAGCTTGACTATTTTACACTGAATTACTGCGCATACTTTTTACAACCATAATAGTAATGAAGAAAGCTGATGCTAAGCTAACCACAGAGCTGCAACTGAACACGTGGGACCATGATTACTCCCAGATGGATGTCACGATTAACAACAATATGAAGAGAAAACCCTCTCCTGCTACTCCTACAAAGGCTTCAGCTCCACCTTTAAAGATGAAAACTGTGCAGGAAGCCTCTGTAATGTCTGCTGAGGCACTTGTTGCTGCAAATAATAAATTGTCTTCCAAGATGGACGACTTTGGACATCAACTCAAAGAGAATTCCGTTATGCTGGAAAACGTCTCTCGACTGGTGGAAATGAACACGGCGGAGATAAAAGAATGCAAGGCCAAGATTAAAGAAATAGGAAAAGAAATACCACAGATTGTCAAGAAAAACAAAGAGCTGAAAGAAAGAATGGCAGAGCTGGAGCGGTATAAGAAACAGTGGAACTTAAAAATCCAGGGTCTAAAAGAAAAGGATGATGAAAACATCCACAACCATGTACTTCATATCCTTTTCAAGATTGCACCGCAATGGCTGAGAAGATGGACATGTCCAAAAACTGTAAGACTTGTAAAGACCTGGGAATTCTCAACAAGCAAGACATCTCAAAGGCCGACAGAGAGACTCGTGCAGCGGCCTGGCCAAAGATGGAGCAAGCCTGGGCTGCAGGGAAGAACGTCTACTTCAGATGTCATGTGGGCTACATTAATGGTAACAGGATTGTTTTGGATCAACCTAATTAAAGTAGAAAGGGGGAAAATTAAAGCTAAACTAGCTGTGTTTTGGTTGCACATTTAAGATGCTGTTTTCAAAAAGGTTATGCTCATTTTAAATTCTTCTTTTTTTTTCAAAGAAAGTGTAAGTGAATTTGACCTATGTTAAGGAGTTAAATCCAGAGTTTTAAAGGTCTTCAACTAAAAGTACTATTTGAGAAAACGTATAAGGAACAGTGTTAAATGTCCTTGTTCCCTTGATAAAAGATTTTTTGATGGCATTTAACAATTGAAATTAAACTCTCAGCTTTATGACTGAACTAATTAAGGGCTTTGTTAATACTTGGTTCTAACATCAGCTTCTTTATGTTCACCGTTTGTATATATATATATATATATATGTCTTTGTTATTTTCTGTGTTCTTATGTGTCATTCAACGCTAGGGGTCTGCGAGATTCTATTAAAAGGAAATCTACTTTTCTATTTTGTAAAAACCAAAAATCTCAATGCTATCTTCTTCAAGAAATCCATTCCAATGAAAATGAAAAATTCTGGTCCAATCAGTGGGGCAATAAAACATACTTTAGTCATGGTAGCAACAGATCAGCGGGTGTGGCTATACTTCTGAACATTTTTCCAGGAAAGATGATTATTACAAAGAATGATGAACTTGGGAATTGGATAATTGGTGTCTTTCATATTGATGAAAATTTTATTATTTTGGTGAATGTGTATTGTGCACAACTCTGCCACACAAAACAAACAAATGCTGTCAGAATTAGCTAGCTCTATTAAAGAACTAATTCAGAGATACCCAACCCAAACCTAATAGTTGGTGGTGACTTTAATATTGTGGAAATTGAATGGCTCAATAGATTTCCATCTGCATTTCAAAGTCACCACTACAATCCTCCTCAGTTTCTGCAGCTTTAAATTTAACGGACATGTGGTGCCGAGATAATCCTGATGAACAAACCTTTACTTGGTTCAATCCTGATGGCACAGCTAAATCGAGATTAGACTTTTGGTTGTTGTCAGAAGATAGACAAAATTATATTTCCAAAGTTAACACTTCTGCTGCACTGCTAACAGACCATTGCATGATTAAACTCACTATTCAACCTCGTAATATTTGTCCCAAAAAAAAAGGTTATTGGAAGTTTAAATCTAAACTCCTCAATAATCAACAATACTGTCAAGAAAATTGTTACTGCAATTAAAAAAATTAGCAATCTTATGTTTTCTTCTACACACCGAGAAAAATGGGAATTTTTTAATTTAAGGCACGCCAAATTTTGTTAACATATGGCAAACGATTAAGCTGGGAAAGTGAACAAAAGGAGACATAAATTATAAAATAAATTCCCTCTATTTGTCACAAGCCTGTACAAAATGAAAATGATAAACAAAAGCTCCTTTTATCACGTTCCTCTCTGGACAATATTTACTGCACTAAGGCTAACGGTGCATATATAAGGTCGAGAATGAAATGGGTTGAGGAAGAAAAAATAAGTTCAGCATATTTCTGTAGATTGGAGAAAAGAAGGCAAGAGCGAAATGCTGTAAAATCACTGCTTATTAATGACATAGAGTCCACAGAACCTGAGGAAATCACAGAAGAAATCTTTAAATTCTACAGGAAGTTGTACTCCTCCTCTTTTTCTCCCCATGACGCTAAGGCCTTTTTTGACCACATTAAATATCTGGTTCCCAAGGTGGATGGTGCATTCAAAGAGCTCTGTGAAGCCAAAATCACCATGGAAAAAGTGGAAAGAGCCATGAGTTGTTTATCATTGGATACATCTCCAGGTTCAGATGGTCTGACTATTAATTTTTACAGAAATACCTTAAAGATCTCTTCTTTCCTGTACAAAAAGAAATAGCTGATACCTGCACTCTATCGACCACCATGAAGCAAGGTAGCGTCACACTCAACCCTAAACCTGGAAAAGACTCTAGATTGGTTGACAATTTAAGGCCAACATCCCTGCTCAATAATGATTATAAAATCTTAACTCATAAGTCTTTATATTGTTTTTAGATTTCTTTAAAGCCTTCGATACCATTGAACATGAATTTATGTTTCGCACTTTAGAATTATTCAGTTATGGACCCAAATTTATAAATTTAATCAGAACTCTGTACAAAAATACAAACAGTGTAATTTCGCTACCATATGGCACTTCTTCCAGACTTGCTATCAACAAAGGAATTAAACAAGGTTGTCCCATTTCTCCTTTACTTTTCATCGCTGCAGCAGAATTGTTATTAATACACATAAAAAACTTAGATTTTGGGAAACTTAATATTTTAGGTAAGTAGCTGGCAGTTACCCAGCTAGCTGATGACATGGGCATATTTATAAAGGACAGCTGTTAAATCCCAAAAATCCTTGATTCAATTGACTTTTATTCCAAGGCCTCGGGTCTGAAGCTAAATCTAAAAAAATGTGAATTATTGCCAATACATGATTACTCTTAAACTGCTGTTCACAACATCCCAGTTAAATCTGTAGTGAACTATCTCGGTGTTACATCACTAAAGATAAAAAATTAATGGAGGAATAAAATTTCTGGAAAACTAAATAAAAGTAAAGTCAATTTAAATATGTGATCACAATGTCATATTTCCATTTTTGGCAGCGTTTCCCTCATAAAAATGGAATGTCTTTCACAATTTATCTATCCAGCATATTCTATGCCCTTCCCTAAACTTGCAATTAAAGCTATAAGCCAGGCTAATTTTAACTACATATGGAAAAAACAAGGCACACTATGTCAGAAAAAGTAGAATGATCACAGAGTATGAGGACGGAGGAATTAAAGCAATAGATTTTGAATGCTTAGCTGGTACAATGAAAATGAACTGGCTTAGATCTTTCCTGAAGAATGAAAACAGCTTTTGGTATCATATTCCCTCCAAAAATCTTTATGGAATTAGTTTCCATTAATTTCCTCTTAAAATGTGATTATGCTTTTAGAAAATTGCCCATCCATCTTTCAACTTTTCATCATCAAGTCTTACTATATTGGAAAATTATATTTAAACACAATTACAGTCCCCACAACACCTCAATCTGGAACTCCCAATATGTGTTATTTAGGATGAAATCTTTATTTTACAAGAACTGGCTTGATCAAGGCATTTGGTCAGTGATACATATCCTTGATTATAATGGAAAGATTTTGACTTTTGATTGTTTTAGTTCAAAGTTTAGGAAACATGATAGAAAAAAATACAATGCTGTAGTTAGAGCACTTCCTCAGCCTTTGATTCTTTTATCATTTAATCTACACATAAACAATGTTACTATACAGCTTCCTTCTCTACTCATTGATGGGCAATCTATCATTAATCCAAATCTGCCCAACATCTTCATATGTTACCATTTTGTCAAAGACCATAATCCCTTATCAGGTAGAAGAAACGTGATCTCTAAGTATTTTACAAAAGACAAATTGGGCAAACTAAGGTATAAATCTATAAAATTATAGATATAGATATAAAATTGTTCCAAAAGTAAAGGAGCTTCACTTCAAAATTATTAGTGACATTTACCCCTCCAAGGAATTTTTGAGACTTCCATTTGGTTATGAAGAGAACTACTATACCTTTGTGAAAATGAGGTTGAGACAGTTGATCACTTGTTTTTTGATTGTATAATTGTGAATGGTTTCTGGGAAGACTTCTTTTTCTGGTGCTCTTCTAAATTCGCATCTCTGCCTGATTTGGATAAAAAAGTATTATTTGGTGCAATTTTGACAGTTTGCATGATCTTACTTTCAATGTGTTGTTATTACTTAGGAAAGTTTTCACTCACAAAATAAATATTTGAAAACAAAACCAATTTTTAATATGTTCTATAAGGAACTATGTTTTTTCTTTAAATCACTTCAATTTATAAAGAAGAAAAATGGCAAAAAATGTTATAATTTTGAACAGGATTGTAAACTTAAATAAAACCCCTAGTATATAAGTGTTTTGTTGTTGTTGTTGCTGTTGTTATTTTTGGGGGTTTTTTTGTGTGTTTTTTGTTGATTTGTGTAATCACTTTGGTCCTTGTAACTTTTAAATGTTATTACTGTAATGTCTCTGCTGCAAATAAATAAAGTTAATGGAAAAAAAAAAAAAACTTGACAACAGAAGTTTAAAAAAAAAAAAAAAAAAACAAACATGACATCCTTTTCCTGTCCCTGCTGTGCCTTTGGTCAAAATTGAGGCAATATCCAATCCACTGTTAAGAAGCCAGCATGTAGAAGTGATGTCATGATCATGTGATCACTCCGGTTTGCGCCAAACACTTTTATTTAACAAAAAACAATTATCACTTCTGTATTTCTGCTGCTGTGATTAATATGAATATTCTAAATGAATGTGTAGAATTGGGGTTATTTTTGTATTTATTTTATTTTTGTGGAAACTTAAGAAGAACTTGACTAAACTGATTTGTTTGTAGAAATCAAGAATTACTGAGTCCAAGGGGCGGGGCTTAGAGTATTTAAAGGGAAGCCTGAGAAGTGTAGTGGGTTTTTTGGTCATTCATTGAGTTGCATTGCTGGCAACAGGAAGGATCTTTTCAAGTTTGAATATTGGAATATGTTTTGGCTGGTCTAAAGAGAGAAAAAGGGTATGTATTTTTTCTTTTTCTATTTTCAAATATCTCTGACATTCACCAACAACTGGCCTCGTGGAGGGCTGCAGTCTCTGGAGTGGACTTCACCGCCCCCTATACATCACCCATAACCACATTCTCCAGTTTTATTTTCCCCTCCGTCCAAGCCATCTCTGAATTCATCCTCAAATCCAAACCCTCTACCTGTCAGCTCGATCCAATCCCTACAGCTCTGTTATGAGTGCTACTCATTACGGACAGCTGGGGCTTGTTGTTCATGCAAATCCCTGGCCCTGACGTCCATTCAGAGTGGCTGGAGCAAATGCACCCCAGGTCTCCTCCCCGGTGATTGGCCCCACGCTCGGCCAATCATACTGCAGCCTGGTGGAAACAAGGAAATAAAGGGCTGCTGCAGTATTTAGTCGGGAGGGAGAAGCGGTCAGCACAGGCAGGTGGCCTCTGCTCTTGGTTTGGCAGAAGTAAGGTGGCATGGCTTTTCTGGGTGTTCATTTGCTGTGCTATATGGTGGTCCTTTTGGTGGAAGGCTATTTTGGATTTACAGCGGGGCTGCACCTGGCTGTTCATGTCCCTTCAGGGAACTTAGTTATAGTCTTGTTTAATTTGGACTCACCTTCATTATACACTCAGTTTCGGTTCAAGCTTTGCTACATTTTAGTTTGTGTTCTGCCATTTTGTTATTCTTTGTATTATAGGTTTTGTTGTGTTGGGCTAGATCAGGCTTTTGTTTGTGACGGATGTCACATAGTTTATTGGAACTGCTGTTCTTTTTGTCTGTTTAGTTAACACCCCGAGTTATGGACACTCCTTTGTTTTACTCTGTGGTTTTTGTATATGGTTTTCGGTTAAACCTTTTGTATTTATTTTCAGCAGTTTCACTAACCCCAACACTTGTTTACCTTTTGTTCCAGGTTTTATTTGGTGTTTGTGTTTATGTCAATAAAATGTGTTGTGTTTAACTTTTACACCTGTCCCAACGTACTTTTGTGTTGTGCCCATATTGGTCGTAACAAGCTCTTGTTAAAACCTGCCTCTCCTCACTTGCTCCCCTCATCACCAACATCATTCACTCCTCCCTAATCTCTGGAACTGTCCCTCTTGCGCTCAAAACCGCTAAAGTCGCACCTTTCTAGAAAAAACTGGCTTGGACCCCACAAATTTCAATAACCGTCGTCCAATTTTCAGTTAACCCTTCATTTCCAAAATCCTCAGTCTGTTGCTTCTCAACTTCATAACCATCTTGTCACTAACAATATTTATGAGCAGTTTCAATCCGGTTTCTGTCCCCTTCACTGTATTGAAACAGCACTCCTCAAAATCTCCAACGACCTTCTCATAGCTTCAGATTCAAGTTTACTATCCATTCTCATCCTTCTTGACCTCACCGCAGCATTCGACACCATCTCGTACAGCATTCTCCTTGATAGACTATCAACCACCGGCATCTCTCACATCCCCCTCACCTGGTTCACTTCATACCAGTCATTCCAGTCATTTGCCGCTGCAAATGACTGGAATACACTGCAGAACACTCTCAAACTTCCAGCTCTGATATCTGTTTCTCTGTTTAGACAGAGACTTCAACAGATTATTGTAGATACTTGTTCCTGCTGACGATGCTGACTCTCCCTTATATACAAACATTTCTCCACTACTTTTTCTCTCACATAAATCCGTCTTATATACTGTGTTCTACTCCCTTTCATTTTTATATATTTGTACTCACTCTGCGTTTTTTTTTTTTTTTTTTTTTTTTTTTGTATTGTATTGTTGCATTGTGGTCCTGTGTATGCACAGTTGTCTGTTTATATGTATGTACGTTATTTATTCCTGCTGGGGCCTCTTGGCCAGGTCATGTTTGTAAATGAGAACTAGTTCTCAAACATTTTTTTACCTGGTTAAATAAAGGTTAAATAAAATAAAATAAATAAATACCTTTCTGGCCGCACACAGTTCATTCAAATGAAATCCCACTTATCAAACTCTTTCCCTGTCTCTGCTGGTGTGCCCCAGGGCTCAGTCCTGGGGCCCCTCCTTTTCATTATCTACATTCTTCCACTTGGTTACATCTTTCGCAGACACAATTATAATTTTCATTGCTACTCATACGACACCCAGCTCTACCTCTCTACCAAACCCTCCTCTTCACTTCCACCAACCTCCCTTACCACCTGTTTACAAGAAATTCATTCTTGGTTTTCATCCAACTTCCTCAAGCTCAACAGTTCTAAAACAGAAGTCCTCCTGGTAGGCACGCCCCACACTCTCTGCAAATCTAACAGTTTTCCCATTTCCATAAACAACTCAACTGTCCTTCCCTCCCCTCAGGTAAAGAGTCTGGGTGTCATCCTTTCACTCCCACATTACCAGTATCACCTGGCCTGCATATTTTCACTTGAAAAACATTTCTCGTCTCCGTCCCTCTCTCACCCCCCACACCATTGTCATCCTCGTTGAGCACAGTTTGGGGGAGCCACAAGCCAAATTAAAACCACCACAAACTAAAGAGCGACTTACTTTTTTTATTGGCTTGGCGAAGAACCCCGCCACACTTGGTAAAAAAATGTATGCGATGCTGGATGGAAATAAATCTTGTGACATTGCAGAAATGACAGAAATTATTACTCATGGAACATTACATATGAGTTGTAATAGAGTTTTAGAGATAGTTTAATAGTCTTATTGCAGTTTAAATATGCACCGTGTTCTGACAAGGGCGATTCCTTTTTGAGCTGTGCAGATCATACACAGCAGACCCTTCCTGTTTGTTACATGCTGTGATGAAAGAAGTCTGTAATCCAGGAGCAGGTGGAAGGTGGGAGGTCCAGGTACCACAGTTTCTGTACTAAGATGTCTGGTGTGATGGTGTTGAAGGTTGAGCCATAATCTATGAAGAGGACTCTTACATAGTTACCATGGTGTTCAAGGTGGCTCAGCATGGTATGAAAAGTGATAGTAATGGTGTCCTCAGTGCAAGGTTTGCTTTAGTAGGAGAATTGGGAGCTTCAAATGTTGGTGGGAGGCAGACCTGATATGCTGCTGGTCCAGCCTCTAGAAGCATTACATACATACACATACAGACATTTGAACAATGGGCCAGGAATTGCTGTGGTCATTGTTGCCTGGTGTCTTGAGGATGGGGACAACAGTGACTGTTTTATCGATCAAAACAGAAAAAAAAAAGATTACCCTGATGTAGGTTGTCTATTAATGAGAGTTTGTGGACGGTCGCTGCCTTGTACAAGATGCAGAATCCAGCTTTTCTCCCCCATTTAGCATTGTGCCTATTTTTGAGATGTTGCAAAACAAAAAAGTCTTTAACAGTCTTTAAATACAAAAAAAAACAAAAAAACAACAGAAAACAAAAAAAAAAAAAACATGAAATTTTCACTAAAATGGTCACAAACATCAAATTTAGATGAATTCATAAAACCTGTTTTTCACAGAGTCCTGTTAGACGTGCATTATGATGTCTATTACATCAGCCTCAGTAATGGAGGAATACATGACTACTAACAATGTTCATTAATTAATTCTGTTAATTAAACTCATTTTGTGTTGTTTGTTTTTCAGTATCCTTAAAAATAAGCGAACTGAACAACAGTAACCGTCAGCTGCAGGACAAACTTACAGGTAAGAAAGATTTTTATCTCAATATACAAACACCAATATCACACTTCATAATATTTGCCTCAAAATTGTTATGTTTTACATTTTTAACTATGGTTGTTTTATAGTTATGGAAACTAACTTCAGTCAGCTGCAGAGCCGTCATGAAATCCTGAGTAAAAATCAAAGCCAGTTAAAGGATGAAATGAAGAAGCTGAAGAACAAGATTGAAGGTGAGAGAAGACTGAAAACTAACACATAACATCACCTCTGAACATGTGACATGAATCTAGTTTTACCTTGAGAATGAACAGTTTTACAGGGTTTTTCACCCTGTTCACATACTAGATGATAAAAAGGAAACACATCAAAACAAGTTTCCATGCAATCTTGGTCACAGATTGGAGAACTACAACAGCAATTTTAAACTGCTCACAAGTTGATTATTTTCCTATAGTTTCAGTCTGTCTTATTAACTTACATTTCAAATTAAATTAAAATAAAATTAAATCAAATCTGTTATTTAAATTAAACATTATTAAACTGCCTTAACTTGTAAACTATTTATTCATCAATATAGGAATTTGTAACTAAATTTATTCAGAATCCTTCTCTTGAAAATTGTTTTCTATCATTTTTACAAACAAAGTTGTTATAAATTTGATGATTAACGCCATCTTTACTTTTTAAAGATAAACAGAACAACTTGACAGGATAACATTTATAAAATAGGATGAGCCAGATTACGATTTAGGCAGCATGACTCCAGGAACTAACTGAACCTCACTGGTGTCACTTTGGAAACAACTGATCGTTTTATTGATTAAAACCTGCTTTGTTGATCTAAAAACAGCACCACTTCTTTCTGCTCATGACTGATAAGATGTGAAGAATTTTATGGACCACTTCACTTCACTTTGTTGTTAATCCTGAACATCATTAAGCTGCAGAACATTAAATTTGTAATGTCTGTGTTAGAAAAGAGAAAATGGAGATGGGAAATAACAAAGATGGACCTGGTTTAATATGTTTTTATCAGATAATCTTTGTTATAATTGTGAAAAACCTGCCTCTGAAAAAGAAAAATAGTTTTTATTTAAAAGTTCAAATTAAGAAGAATAATTACTGGATGTCTGAAGATTCTCATTCATCCAGGTCATGACATCCAGTGTTGGTTGTCTCAAGTAAACTGGACTGTTTTAGTTCCTTCAGAACATTGTGCTCTTATCGAGGAAGAGCATCCTCAGTTCTGATGGAGATAAGGGGAGATTTTACTGCAGTAACATGTGAAACCACTGGGTTGAGCTTGTTTCTGGGGAGGAGGCTACTGTCCTGTAGTAGACATCTACTTACCGTCTCTACTGCTTTCATGGCTGGCTGCATGTAAACAAAGTGGTCTCCAACAATGACTGACATGGGTCAAAGCAAAGCAGTGCAGACTTTCACTGATTACATCAACTATGTGGACAAGAACATCAACATCACATGAAAAGATGTGAACAACAACAACAGCTGCCTTTCCTGGACTGTACTGTCCACATGATGGAGGACAGGAGCCTGCAGACTGGACAACCCTCATCCTTTAAACACAAGCTCGGAGTTATAAGAACGCTTCAGTACCGGCCAGAAAACATCCCCACCAATGCAGAAGCCCAGGAGCAAAGAAAAAACATCTCTTAGGATGATAGAACTTATGGATTGTTTCTACCTGGACTGGACCTTTATTAAAGCTGCAACTAGACCCAGAAACACCACCGACACAGGGAGAAAGGAAAAGAAGAAAAAGGAAAGGGAAGCGTTGTCATCCCTGATGTGGCTGGAACATCTTAGAAACTCAGGAGGATTTTTGAATAACAGCAAATAGCCATGTTTGTCAAACCCAGCCACCCCGTCACATAGAAACTGACTCATCCTAAAGACCCGACTCCACACTCTTAAAAAAACAACCTGGTGTTGCAGGTCAGTGCAGTGAGGACTGCAATGAGCTCTATATTGAGGAAAACAATCACTCAACAGATGGATGCTCAACACAGGAGAGAAACTCATCAGATCAGGACTCAGATTTTCTCCTTCATTCATTTTAAAATACAGACTTTTGAGGACCTCAGTGATAAAATCTTGGACAGAGAAGACGAGTGGTTAGAGCAGCAAGTGAAAGAGGCCATCTATGTCAAAGTAGAAAAAGCTTCAGTAAACAGAGGAGGAGGACTGAGACATCAGCTCTCCCCCACCTACAGCAGCATCTCTTCAGCCATACCAAAGACAATGAAGAGACTGACCCCCACTTAGCCTCAAGTGAAACTCCTGACAATAGTTGCTATTAATGACACCTCAGCTTGTAGACTCACTACTTCAGTAAAACTTTCTCTTTTTTTTTTTTTTTTTTTTTTTTTTTTTTAAAAAAAGTGAAACTTTCTCCATCAGACCTGAAGAAGCTCTTCTGGATGAGAGCAAAATGTTTTCATGAAACTAAACCAAGTCCAGCTGACTTGACCCAACCTACGTTGGATACGATGACTGAATACTACGGCAATACTTCCTGAAAAGGAGAAATAGGGAAACAGATCATACTTCAGTGGGTTTCTGGAGTCATCTTAAGAAGAACTAAAGATTGAAAATGAAACTTAATGGAGCATGTTAAAATGTAGAGCATCGTCTTCATTTGCATTACATTACACTGAGACAAAGTGGATAAAAACACACTGAACTACAATACGAGTCACGTTTTCACATTTGATGGTTAGTTTTTGAATTCATGTGAATTTACTGTGATGTATCGTTGGCAGCAACTTAAAACTAACATCTGATTTAATTTTTCCTGTATGAATATTTCTGTGAAGGACCAATATATATAAATGAGAAACTTGAGCTATTTATGGAGTAAACATCCTGAAAGTATTATTGATTTAACATTAAATAACATAAAACCTGATTTTGAAACACTTGTTTGATATTCAGAGATCTGCTGTCCTGATGGATGGATAACATTTCGATGTAGCTGTTACTTTCTATTTACTGACTGGAAAAACTGGACAGAAAGCAGGAACTACTGTCAGGAAAGAGGAGCTGATCTGGTGATCATAAACAGCAAAGAGGAACAGGTGGGTGTGTGTTTGATTTTTTATGTCTGTGTGATCTTTGGTGTAACTGATCTGGTACTTTAGTCTTGATCTTTTGTCAGTCTGCTTCCTGTCCTGATGGATTTCACTTTAAATGGTTTTCAAGTCCCAAAATCAGGATCAGCTGATCAATTAGATCCATTTACTTGATTTACTTCATGAACTCATTTCAAAATTTAAATATTTTCACATTTCAGAACTTTATGGTTTTGTTTTGACTCAGTTCTGCTACATTTGTTAAAAAAAAAAAAATTGTTAAACATGTAGTAAAAATGTGATTTATTTACCAGAACAAAGACCAGATCAGTATGAGTGAAAAAATGTTGCTGAATGAATCATAAACATTAAAAATTATTTTCAATAACAACAAAATCAGTGAAAACTGTTTTCTGATCAAAGGAAACTACAGGAAACTAAAGTCAGTAGTTTTAATGAAATTTCAACATTTGTTTTAACAAAGACTGAAAATTATTCATTAACATTTTGTTGCTTTTGGTTTTTGCAGAATGGAAGAATTAAAAAGTTTGTTTTTCTTTCAGATATTGTTACAGTTATGTTACTACAACAGCCGAGCAGAATAATGATTTTTTTTTGTTCTACATTTTCTTTGTCTGTCCAGGAATTTGTCAGTAAACTGAGTTCATGGTTCTGGATCGGTCTTGAATGGATAGGAGGTGGATGGAAATGGGTGGACGGATCTCCACTGACAGTAACGTAAGAAATTCTTTACAATGTTAATTAATATCACTGTTTAGAGCCGTAAAATCTAAAATGTAGAATCTTACAATTTTCTCCTGATAAATATGAAAAATCAGGAGATAATTTTAATTTGTTTCAACAAGTATCTCTCTGAATGAACAACTTGAACTTTGTTCACTAAAAACTTCCTGCAAGCCGACTGAAAAACTACAACAAAACATGTTTACAACTGACAAAGTATTTTACTACATTTAATGGCTGAAAAGGTTTTTCTAGTGTCTGATGGTTCACAGTGAAAAGTCATGGAGGAGGACAGACTGATCAGAAATAAAACCACTAACAAGCTTAAAACCAGGAAGCAGATCAGCAGAGGAAACATTTCTGGAGGATTGAGCAGCTTTTACAGAATTTAATGAATAAATAGAGACAATGTTGGACTTTATCAAGAGTCCATAAATGATCTATAATCAGTCCAGACCCCTAATCCTGTGTGTTGTCACATGTGTGTACGTTCTTTAAGATGATGAGAAAAGAAATACAGAAAACATCTGAAACTTACAAAGAGGAAATTTATCTGAATGTGGAAATAATCCTGAATTTCAGTCCAGTTGAATGTGATGTTTTATTTCTCCAACAGGTTCTGGAAAGATGGAGAGCAGAACAGATACAATAGTTACGGAGTGTATAACAATTATGAAGGGAAACGGAGAATAACATATTACTCTAATACCGGTAACTGGATGTGTGAGAAAAACTCTTCTGCCTCTCAGTGATATAAATGTGTTTGCAGTGATTAAACTGTCAAATTTGACACCAAAAAAATATTAAGAAAAGTTTTCTTTGTTGTAAATTTCAGATGTCGTGTGTCACTCATAATCTACATATATCGTCCCTCTGTAGTCTAATATATAGACAGAGTAGTGAAGGTGGAAGTCATCTATACAACAACAACAACATATAAACTTTGTTCCACTCATTTATTGTAAAACAAGGAAAACTGCAGCCTCTCTTTACTTTGTTTACTTGCTTGATTTATGATGTTTTTCTTGCTAAATCTACAGTCAGTATCATCTTTAATTTATCTGGCACACATGAAGGTAGCAGCTGAAGATTTTAACAAGAAGAAAAATCCTCAATCTTAGTTGTTTTAATCTGGATTGTGTGAATAACTGCAGACTGATCAATGGAGGAGACCTTTCCTCCTTCTGATAAATGTAAACAGAAATGTGTTACGTTTCTTTTGTAAACAGCAGGATGTACTGGAGAATGACGTTAGTGGATGCTTCTATGGGCCACAACTAATGTCTACTTTTTACATGTAGTACAATTGTAAGGATTGTGTTTTTATACTGAGATGGAAAAAGTAAAGATACTGAGCTCTGGACAAATGAGAATTTGTGTTCTACAAATAAACTAAACACTGAAAAACAACATATTATGTTGGATGATATAGAAAAAAAAGTTCAACTTGTCATCCAGGCACTAATATGTGGACATTTCAAAAAGTCCCCCAGTTACAAAACAATCTTACTTTTTGTTAAATGTTTTTATTTCTTATCAGTATTTGATCCTTTTTACTCATTCTAGACATGTTGTGTATGTTGCATTGCTAAACCTGAAATTAAATCCTATATCTTAAGCCTCTACTTCTGCAACCTCACAGACCTTGCAGTGCTTGTTTAGCTTCTATCAGAACGTCAGTGGGATTCACTGTTTTCATGAACCCTGTGAAATGTGGACTGAAGGCATGACTGGTGAAACTTGCACTGAGATCGAAACAGCTTTCAAATAAATGCCTGTTTTCATGATTTTATGATCTTTTTCAGTCAAATTAAACTTATTTTTCCAACGTGTGTTTCAGTTTCTACTTTATGTTGTTAGACAGATTTTATTGTACTGGTTAATTATCCAAGGCCATGATTATGTTTCAGTGAGAAAACATTTTAGTAAAATTACAAAGATGTTTGATTAATTGGAAATACATAAATGAAGCTTTTATTTTTTTCCTTGAAACTGTTTAACTGCACTTCAGATGTTCATGAATGCAGCACCAAGCAGCTCAAACATTGCTGATTATTCTTTTAAAGATGTGAAGACACAAGTGTGAACATCATGTTTTTTTTGTCAGGAAAACAGTTTCATGTTTCTCGTGTAAAATTCTAATAAAAATAAACTGAAATGTGAAAGAAGCCTCTGATCATTTTTTCACAATGTATATATCCACTGCTGTTAAAAATGTTTTGGGGGGGAAACAAATGCAGGACAGAGCAGACAGGTGGAAGCCAGATGAAGGTGCAGGGAGCTTTAATAGACAAAACCAAAGATGCTGACAAAGCAGCACAAAACCCGACCTCATGAACTTCTCCAAAGATCTGATGCTCTGACTTTTCAAAACATGTGACAATTTATTCTGTGTTAAAATCTCTCTGATTAACAAAACTGATCACAGTAACTTAGAACTTTTTTCCATCTGCAGTTTACTGAGTTACAGTCCCTTCACCTCAGAGGAACAACTGTTTAAAAAAATAAAAAAAATGAAAACCTTCAGGCCTTGTTTTCTGTTTTTGTTACTATGTTTTTTACAAGGTTTTTTTTTTTTTTTTTTTTATTTATTTTTAATTATGGAATTTATGTAATCTTGCTGGACCTGACCAGATGGTACAGAGAAAAAAGGAGAATAATGACGCTAAGTAAAAAGGAAAGTAGACAATAGGAAGAGGAGACAAAGACACAACAGATAAAAGAAACAACCCTTCAATCCAACTTAACAACAAACAACCAACGGCTACACCTGTACAGAAACACAACAGGGAATTCCCTACAGCTTTTATAGGCAAACTAAGCTGACAATCATCAGGAGTTCCAAAAAAAAAAGCCCCATAATTTACCTTAACTTCTCAAAAATTTATGAATTGTGTTTTGAAAACCCTTTTGTGTTCAGCATTTTTACAAGAAGCCTTATATTTGCTTCCTTTTGTGCATTTATACTGATACAAAACCACTTACTTTTGTTTACTATTTCAACAAAAATCTTATGTTGCACAAATGAACAAAAAACAGCAAACAAATCCACAAACCAGAACGAGAAGCAAACTCAAGAAAGCAGCATGAATGTCCTCGGTGCAGGTTGGTGTTCAGAAAAATAAGATGCCTCATCTTGGATGGGCTGAACTGGTTTCTCCTCTCTGTGAGAAGTGTCATGGCCCCTTCTTCTTTGTGGCTGTGTTCTTTAATTATGTGTGTGTGCAGGTGAAGCTGGAGTGTACCTGGCTGTGCGTGCGTGCGTTAAGGGCCCGACACACTGCGAGTATAAAAGACCCACCTACGGCCAGCCTAAGCCCTCTCTTTTCCTCGCTCCGCTCCCAGGCCGCACCTGCGCCCGCTGCACCTTGCCTTTTGCTTTACTTTTAGTTTAGCTTTACACCATACAACACTGCACTCATTACATTCTACACACAACCATGCACGCACCTACACTTCTGATTTTGCAGACAGCCACACTTCATGGTTATCTTATTTTGCCTTAGTTTTGGTTCATCTTTCGTTAATAAATGATCATAATTGGCCTTATCTGTTGTTTGGCATAATTTTGTTATAGCCATGAGCCGGGTTATGACAGAAGGGTTTGATGACACAACGCACTCACTCACTCTCATACTCTCCTCTCGGCTGTCTGCTGTCTCACTCACAGTGTAGCGTGGTCTACCACACCCCATCCTTTTCTGTTGTTACATAATGGTATGATCCTATATCCTCACATGTGCATGCGGGCCAATCCAAACAAAGCAGTGGGCAGAGGTGAGGCTGAGCACTGAGAGCTAAGCAATCAGCAAGAGGAAAAACAAAACTGTGAGCCAGCTTTCATTCCATGGGAGCCGGCTTCTCTAATTCACTACAAGCATCGGTTCTCAGAGACGGCTCCTTCACACATGGCCAATCACTACCTCTCAAGTTATGGGCTGGACACACGGGAGACGACGTCGCACCTACTCCATCATTTTCTATGGAACTTGCACGATGAGGGGAAAATTGCTGCCCTCCTCCAGCCAAGTGACAGGCAACATTCTTGCACCTGGAATGATACCCAAAGCACTTTACATCATACATCATATTCACCCATTTACACACACATTCACGCACTGATGGCAGAAGCTGCCATGCAAGGTGCTCAACCACAACCCATCAGGAGCAATTAGGGGTTCAGAGCGCACTCATTCTGGTGTTTGTGAACAGCGTTCTCTCACAGTTGAATTTTGTTCAAGAAAGTGCCAATTTCAGCTTTCCAGGCAACATCCCGGCTAAAACACATCGTAACCTTAATATATTGGTGAAAAACACCAAAGGCAGCAGCACCACCTCTGCCAGGTGATTTATATATATTTATACACTACCGCTCAAAAGTTTGGGGTCACTTTGCCATGGTATTCAATAGGGAAGTGACCCCAAACTTTTGAACGGTAGTGTATATATACATAAAGGGCTGTCAAACGATTAAAGTTTTTAATCAGATTAATCACAGCTTTCGAATGAATTAACCATGATTATTCACCATTCGTGACTATGCCTGAAATTTGCCCATTTTTACTGTATTGTATCAACAGAAAGAACCAATGCTTAAAAATATTTACTGTTAACTGACCCTCTCTATGGTAAATGTTAGATGTAGAATGGTTGGTAAATGCAGCATGTAATGTACTTCTACATGCTGTTCTAAAACATCTCTACCATGTTCTAGATCATAATTCAGAATTCTTTTCTTTTCTTTTCTTTTTTTTTAATTTTATTTTATGTGACTAAAGTTAAACAGCCAACATTAATGAAGAAACTCTGATAAAACTGATGATCTGGATAAAAACAGGTTTTTCCTTTTATCATTGAAGTGTGAGTGTTTGTGCAGCAGCGATAAAAGTTCTACAGCAGCATCATCCAAAGTAAACGCATGCTAATAAATTATGTAATTGGAAAGTTTATCTTCACTGTTTTACATTAGATGATCACTTTAGTTGTAATAGTCTGTTCAATATTTCATAAAATCTAGACCTAAAAAAGGTCTAATTTGTGATAGAGTGTGTGATAATGAATTGATAGTTAATTGTTTTAAAAATTTTAACGCCGCTAACGTGTTACTTTGTATATATATACATACATATTAGTGCTGGGCATGTTAATGTGTTAATCGCGCGTTAACACAATGTTTAATTAACGCCGTTAATGTTTTTAATGGCACATTTTTTTGCTGCCCGCTGGCTTTGATGACAGAAACATGGCGTCCCTGTCCCCCTTCCCTGCTGCAGCAGTGCGTCTGATGCAATCAAGAGAGAGCGGGTTTATTAAAATGAAGGGACTTTTTCTGTCTGGAACTTAAGGAAGAAGAAGAACCGACAATTATCTTTGTCTGTCAAAACTCATACAGATGGACAGAATATCATGATTTTTGGAAGAGAATCTGCTCCCAAAAGACAATGAAAAAACAGTTTATTATTTTTTAATGAATGCAGTTTTAATTTATGCAAGGCAGCAAAGGTAAGACATGTTTTCTGAGTTTTACAAATGTAAAGCATAAAACGGGTCTTCTTCTGCCTCTGGTTCGGTGAATCGTGATCATAGCGAGATGAAACTTCCAGCTGTGAAATCTGTGAGATGTGAGCTTTCAGTAGAGGAGTCATTTGTTCGTGTTTATGAGGAGACATCATCTGTGTTTACATGTTTTTTGGACTCTGTGTATCTGGTCGTTAAATTGTTTGTAGTTTTAAATGTGTTTAGTGGGCACAGAAATGGTTTTGCTGAGCTTGTAGATTCTGGACTTTCTGTGGATACCACACCTTTAAAGTTGCACATCTGACGCTACACGCAGAAACGAGATGTTAACCTCTTAACTCCCGGTAGTGGAGGCTGCAGAGGCCTTATTTTAAAGGAAAGAGACATTTTATGCTTAACAATGCGATTAATCGCAATTAAAAACTTTAAGCGTTGCCCAGCACTAATACATATCTATATATATATATATATATATATATATATTTATCTATCTATACATATATATGTACATATATATATATATATATATATACACTACCGTTCAAAAGTTTGGGGTCACGTTGCCATGGTATTCAATAGGGAAGTGACCCCAAACTTTTGAACGGTAGTGTATATATATATATATATATATATATGTGTACATATAATAATGGATTATATTTATATAGCGTTTTTCAAGGCACCCAAAGCACTTTACATTGTGTATCTATTATTCATTCACTCCTCACTGTGATGGTAAGCTACATGTGTAGCCACAGCTGCCCTGGGGCAGGCTGAAGGAAACGTGGCAGCCAATCTGCACCTACATCCGCTCCTCTCCGACCATCACCGAACATTCATCCACATTCATACACCAGCGATGCCAACACTGGAGTCAAGGAGGGAGAAGTGTCTTGCCCAAGGACATAACAACAGATAACTGGGGGAGTGGGAATCAAACCGCTAACATTCCAGTCCTTGAGCGACCTGCTTTACCGCCTGAGAGACTGCGGTCAATATATATATATATATATATACATACATACATACATACATACATACATATATTGAGCATCTGTGGAGCATCCTCAAACTGAAGGTGAAGGAGCTGACACTCGTGATGTCATCATGGAGGAGTGGAAGAAGACTCCAGTGGCAGCCTGTGAAATTCTGGTGATCTCCATGCCCAAGAGGGTTAAAGCAGACCTGGAAAATAATGGCCACACAAAATATTGACACTTTGGGCCCAATTTGGACATTTTACTTAGGGGTGTACTCACTTTTGTTGCCAGCAGTTTAGACATTAATGGCTGTGTGTTGAGTTATTTTGAGGGGAAAGCAGATTTACTCCATGAAACAAGCTGTACACAGACTACTTTACATTGTATCAAAGTGTCATTTCTGCATTGTTGTCCCATGAAAAGATTTAATTTAATATTTGCAGAAATGTGAGAGGTGTTCTCACTTTTGTGAGATACTATATATATATATGCAGGTTTAGTTTAAATTTAGCTTCTTTCTCAATAAAAGTACATATTCTTTTTGTTGTATTACCATATGGGAGGCTGGACAAGAAACACTGCCAGCATCAGCCCTTCTGGTTATCACTTCCTTGAATCTGCAGACTATAATCGGCCGAACGTGTTAGTTAGTGCTGCATTTTGTAGAAGGGGAGATAAGAGCTTCAGTTCAGAGCACACAGTAAGCGAAACACCAGTTAAGTTGTCTTGGTTGTTTCAGGATGTCCTCAGATATCTACGCCAAACCAGATTTGTCAACAAAAGCGAGATACAACAGAAAGGTGCAAGAAGGCTGAGATGGATGGAACGAGAGGGTGGTGAGCATCTATGAAAGTGGAGATTTTTTGGATAATCGTGCTAACTTTCAGTCACAGGAAAGAGGTAAATAAATGGTGTGATATTGTGACAGTTTAGTCTGACAGAAAATTACATCCAGCCATGATGGGCGACTGTGTGAACCCCTTGTTTGCTTTAATCTGTGATGTTTGTTTTTGTAGAACCACAGACCCAGAAGAATCCTACAGTCAAGAAAGGACATGTTTGAGACATGATGTTGTACCAACTGCTGTGCTGTTTGATGTTAGCTGGAATCATCACGCTGTCCATATACAGTAAGTTAAACTACAACAACTCAAAATCGGTAGACATGATACATTTTGGACACAAGCTTAAAGAGCGGCTGTATAACTGTTATAATTTTTACTTACAAACATGTGGAATAGTTCAGAAGACACGTGCTTCAAAAGTTCAGCTTCAGGATGTTTGTCATGTGTCTTCATATTACACAGTTATATCCTCGTTTCTGTACGACACCTCAGCAGGCTGGGTTTGGTTTCGGGTGTTTTGGGCTGTTTGCAACTTGCTGTTTGTTCTGTTTTGTGTGTCAGCAACACAAACATATTTAGAACATGTAGTTTTCCACCACAAAGCAAAGCAGCTCTGTTTTTAAAGATGAGTTAGTTTAACTGCATAAAAGCTCGAACTATACACTCCCTGACTGAAACATTTTAAAACCTCCACATGGAATATTTCAAGATTCATTATCATGTGCAATATCTCTTTATGCCACTTCACTGTGCAAAAATATGTAAACATCACAACTTTCTTTGTGTTTTATCTTTATTTCTTTGAATTATTTTCCAGTCTTGATATGTTAGTTTCCTTGTTTGTGTTTGCCTTTTTTAATTATCTGTGCCTCATTTTCGGTTTTGTGGATTTTTATTTAGCTGCTTCATGTTAAATATATTGTTAAATGATATATGTTGAATCCTAGCAAAGGACGACTAAGCTAAAATAATTCTATCAAATTTTGGTCCAGCCTTTAAAACAAGGCCGATTTTCCACCTTGTAGCAAGTCTTGTGCTTTTCTGTTAAGGTTGTGGTACGCCCAGACAAAAAACAGAACAAAGAGGAAGAACTACATGAACAAGATGACCCACCAATGTGGTCTGAGTATCATAGTGGAAAATCAACCCTCACACATTTCATCTCGGCTCAGTACAGAAACACCACAACTGTGTTCTTCTCACGCCTTAATTTAAAGGTGTGAAACACTCGTGTTTGCTGTCAACTATAATAGAACAACACACTTCTTCATTAATACCAAGTATTCTTAAATAGTTTAACTGTAAACGTCTGATGGGGACAGCTTTATTTTAACACCTTTATTTGCGTTTCACATGACTTGTAAAAACAGCTGTTAATGAAAGAGCTTTTTGCTTTAGAGGTGATAAACAAAGAGCTGAAGAATAAATTATTCCACTGCTGAAAAATAGCAAAAGATAAAAAATATAGGAAGACGAACTTGCACATTTACATTTGTGAGTTCTTGTTTCTCAATCAGTGGCACATCAGTGAAATAGCAACTTCTGACAATATTTATTTAAGCTCATTGAACCAAACTGGTTCTGTTTTGTTGTTCTTTTAGTAACCTTGAAGATGAACGAACTGAACAGCTGTTACAGTCAGCTGGAGCCCAAACCTGTAGGTTTGCCCCCCCCTACAGGTAAGCCAGTTTCCATGTAATTAGGTGACAGATTAGAGGAACTGCTGCATAGGCACTGATGATATACTTTCCATCTAGGATTGCTTAGCTATACCAAATCTCACAGACAAATCAGGGACATTGACAGTAATGCCAGCCCAATAGCTGCTTTATTTTCTTCACCTAGCTTCATACAGCTCATGCTACTGTGTAAGTTGGTAAAAATTAGACTTAAGGCACATTTACACCAGCCCTTCTGATTTGAATCCTAATTTGTTTGCTTGGAAAGTGGTACTTTTGAGGTGGCGTGAATACGAAAGCAAACTATGATGTGGATCAAAGAAGGAAACTTTGGCCCGACTAAAATGTAGGTCCGGGTTTGTTTCAAGTGAACCAAATACATGCAGCACACTACAAAGCAAAGAGCATTGTGGGTAAACACTACCAAAACATATGTGCTTGTTGGACTGTAGGTGACTAAGGCTGGAGAAAGTTCTAATAAAAATATGGTCAACCCATGACCGCTAGGATTTGATTGGAGCTCCGTATTTTGTTCTTATGTGGTGGAAACACAAGTTGTCCTGCATTAACTAATAGATCAGTAATTATTGATGCATCACTGCTTCTGGTGAGGACAGAAATACTTTATTTAAAAGGTCTGGTTCATTGGAGTACGTGCAGTATGAAAACAAACTCGGGCCAAGAATAATGTTGCATCAGTCTAGCGGACACAAATTCAACTAATAAGCGGTGATGAAAACACTGAGTAAAATCACAAGCAGTTAAAGAATAAAGTGAAGCAGCAAAAGTACAAGATTTAAGCTGAACACAGGTTGAAATTTATCATAAACTAGAACCTAACTTTGCTTTTACTTTTTCTGACATTTTATTTTTTCCTGCATGAATATTTCTGCCAGGAACAGATACAGTTTGTATAAATGAGACAGAAAATGAGAAAAAATTGTTTTCTCAAGTCTTATCAAGTTGAAAGATAATTATAAAAACATCAATTTTGAAACATTTGTTTTGCATTGCAGAGAAAATGTGTCCTGATGGATGGAAAAGATTTGGAAGCAGCTGTTACTTTAAATCCACCGAGAGGAAAAGCTGGTCAGAAAGCAGGAAAGACCGTCAGGAAAGAGGAGCTGATCTGGTGATCATAAACAGCAAATTCCAGTTTAAATGGTTTTTAGATCCTAAAATCATTGACCCGAGGAATTAGAGCCATTTACTTGATTTAGCTCATAAACTCCCATTCGTCTCAAAATATTATTATTTGCATATTTTAGTTCTCTATAGCTTTGTTTCATATTAGTTATGATAGTGTTACGACCCCGCCTCGAAATCCAGGGGATCAAGGGGTCGACAACAAAAACAAACTGCACTGTTAGAAATTGCTGTAAATTTACCTCAAAATATCAACAGTATTATTCTGTTAGGTTTAAATGCAGTACATTACTGTTAATTTTGGTTAGTGAAATGACTCAAATGAAAAGTAACGGTATTCGACAGTATTATTGCTCAGAGGGAAAAAAGACAGTACTTTACAGTATTTTTCGCATTGCATTGTGGGAACTGAAAACTGCTTTGAGCCCGCATGTGTTCAAGTTGTGATTTTTCCATCCATCTTCATCATGTGAATTAAAAGGTGAGTGCCTCTTTGGTTTGCTTGTTAGCATAGACAAAATACATAACATTTGTAATCAATGCGTATTGTGCTGTGATGATTTTATAGCCTAGATCCCAACATCAATAAAACATTTGTAACATTGCATTTATGTCTTATTACGTTTAAAATTCTTTCACTAAAACAGTTTTCTTTAGCTAAATTATTGTCAAAGTAAGTAATGCCCATTGGATTTGAATCAAGTTAACTTGAAAGTTTTCAAGTCCTATTTGAGACTGAGCTGACACAAACAACTATTCTAACATCAAATCACTTGAATGCAGTCTCAAGCGGTTACCGTGGCCAGCTACGATTAACTACTTCTACAGTTGCTAATATAAAAAATTTTTTTCATGATATTCCTTCTCTTCGAATTTGCAGAAGGTAAATGATACTGGAAGTGCAACTAACTTTTTAAACTCTTGTTTCAGTGGGAAGCAAACTGTGACACAGTGGAGTGGAGCTGGATTTCTAAACTGCATCTTTCACATTACAAGGTGAGTTTTATGTAGGAATAGGCTATCTTCAATATCACCAAATAAGTAAATAAATTGAACTGAAAATTACATGGAAACATAAATAAAAAGGAATATTAACATAAAATAAATTTAAAACTGTTTAAATGACAGAAAAAATATACATTTTTTATGATTACATAATTCATAGGTTTTCTGGATATCACCAAAACAATACTGAGAAAAAAAGGCACTAAGTTAGATACTTAAAAAGTTGCAACATAATTTCATAATACAAAGTATATGCACCTTTTGAATTAAAGTCCATCAAGACTAGTCCATGATCAACATATTAAAATGAATTTCTTTTGTTAAAAGAATAGCACTTATTTGTGAATGTATGAAAAGTTTTCAATTTCTTTTGCATTCATTTGCAATGTAGCCATGGCAAATGAATACATTTTTTTATGTCAGTGCTGACACGGGGGTTTCTTTGTAAAGTTTCAGGTGAAACACCAGGAAGCTGTATTCACTGATGATCAGCCTTGAAGAGCACATCATTTGTGAGGTCATACAGCCAACTTATCTGACTGGGCTTGCTGCTGTTTTTTCTACTTACTACCCTTCAATCTTCAGTACCATGATGATGCTGCATGCACACTGGAATTCATTCAAAGGTTAGATGCCTAGATCCTTACATCCTTCAGCTACTATTGTGTGATGTGAGCATTTAGAGGACCTTGTGCTGCTCACATTTAATCTCACAGATGCAGTATCAACTGCCCAAAACATCTGATTTCTAGAGCTTGTTAAAACAGCTTTCCTGCCACTAATTAGGGCAGTGAAAACTACCACTTTTCATGAATCATTTTTGTATATGGATTACAGGTGACAATGTGTAACTCCTAAAAAGATGCTAAAATGTAACATTACCTACACCTTGTGTAGTAAAGGGCGGTGTTCTTGATACAAGAATAGACTTTGTTGTATTTATATTAGCAAGTAAACTTTAATTAGTAAACACCAATTCTTATTTTTAAGGCGGTTCATCGAGATCAATCCCGAGAGAGGCACCAAGGCTGGATGAGGAAAAGTTCAGTCAAAGAAGACAGGAAAGATCGCCCAGAAGAAGGTGACATCAGTCAACTCTCGTGTCTCCAGTCTACTCAAGAAACTAATAGACTTTGCGTGGGACTTCATATAATACAGTCAGCCAAGTAATTCTCTCTCTCTCTCTCTCTCTCTCTCTCACACACACACACACACACACACACACACACACACACACAATTTTTTTTCACTTAGCTCAGATAGCCACTGACTTAAGTTATTCAGACGTTCACTTGACCACTTTCAGTTATGTACCTACTCACTCAGCCAGTCTGTTCATGTCCAGAGTTCAGTTTTTAGACAGACTACAAGACTTGTTAAAACATGGTATTGATAATTTATATTATTTATATGGCTGAAATTAAAGTTTATTTACCTGAACAAGCTTTGTGCTTTGTTATTGTCTACCTTATCATATTATAAGAATGTTTTGCAATTCCATTCATTGAAGTCATTTAATTGGTTTCTTAAATACTAATTTTGATAATATTTTTTGTATTTATTTGTGTCAAGTGTTCATGCTACTGCACTTATTGAAGTTTGCTTTTTTAAATGGCTAAAATTTTAGTTTTTTCATAAACATGTCTCAGGCTTTTATTTGTTTTTCAAGAAAGCTTTTTAAATGTTACTTAAAAGTTTAATAAAGAGTGACGTGTTTTGAAAAGACATTTTAAAGCTGTATTGTTTGTCTTAAAATTTCAACTCACCATTTCAAAAGTTATATTTTTACACTGTTCTAAAATATGGTATTTTTAAAGCAAGACTGCTAAGCAATAATTTAACATATCACAAGATTTAGAAAAGAAACATTAAAAAGATCATAGTAGTTCTTTTTGCTGTATTTGTACAGCAGCGTACAATAATATCCTGCAAATATACCTCTTGTGAAAAAATGTAAATAAGCATTAATTAACTGCTAAATGTTTTGGCAGTATTTTACTGTAAAGATAGAAAATAGCAGCTTTATGCTGTATTTACATAAACAGCAGCAACAGCAAGACACTGTTAATTTTACAGTAACTTGCTGGCAACCGTGCTGCCAGTTCTTTACTGTTTTTTGACGGGACAATATTTAACAGTGCACCCCTACCTGCAATGAAGTATCAGCTTGCTACTGACAACATCACATGACATGATGAGCTACTAACCCTGTCTTGTTTTGAAAACAGAGAACATGTTTAGCGAGCTGGTGGCAACAACCTTTCCTCAGTTATCCAACACTGATCTGCTCATTGTTTTTAAAAGAAAGAGAAATTAGTAAAACAAGATGAAAATAATATTTTCTTTATTTGATCCCTTCAGATGCATCCTAACGGTGACTCACTGACACATGAATTTATATTTCCTCCAGATTACCGTCTAACCGCTGACCCAGGATCTGATAAGATGGTTTCTCTCTCATTCCTACAGCTGAAGCAGTGAGAGTGAGTAAAACCTTCCTGCCAGAGGTGGAAATGCCAACATACTGATCCTTATGTGCATTTATGTAAATACCGAACAGCAGTTTCCCTGCTTGGTTCTGTGTGGTGGTGCAAGCTGCAAGTCCTCTGATTTCCTGAGAACTTGTGTGTGTGCGTGATTTGCACAAAAACTGCTCGTGTGTCTCTGGATCCTGATTATTTCATTTTTGCTCATGGCTGGTTTAAGTTAAGGTTTTGAATATCTTGGTATCTATAATTTATAATAAACCTGAAACAGCTTCCATTTTGCTCTTAAAAAGGCTGCATAATAACTTTGACCAGTGGTCTCATGTGTGAACCATAACATATATAAAAGAAGGAAAATACATGCTATTTTACTTTTAAGAATCAACACTAAAGGCCTGATCTATATTTCAATCAAGCAAACTAAGGATCTGAAATCTGTCAGAAAGAAGAAGAAGAAAAAAAAAGAGGATGGATTAATAAACAGTTTGCTTAGAGGAAAATAAATCCATGGCCCTTAAAGAAAATGGTGATTAATAAATGGAAAAAAAAAAAAGCAAATTAAAGAAGCTCCTCTTTCCAATAACCAGATGGAAATTAGTTTAAGTAAAAGAAAGGAAACTTGAAAAATTAGTTCAACAAACCTGCATTAACATATTAATATAGATAAAATAGTTTTTTTTTTGGTTGTTGTTATCTGCAATAACATAGGCAAGTGCACTGTAAGAATTAATACAGAGAGGTACCAGGAGAAAATACAAACTATTGCATTATGGTCTGATATCCATGGATGTTTTAAACTGATTCTCTTGTAAAATAAAATAAAGGATTTGTAAAAGAACAAAAGAGAAAAAGCTGCTTGAGCAAAATCTGGCTGATGATAGACACATAATTAAAAGAAATTCAAATTGGCCTAATGTCCATATCATTTTGGAGTTTAATAAATTGATTAAGAAAACTCCAGCAGACTTCATGTCTTTCCACAACGATGCCATATTGGCCGTTTATGGATCCTCCTACATGCAGGGAAAATCTACCTGCTCTGATTTGGCTTTTCTGCCGAACGAGTGACGTAACTGACAAAGTTCTGACTGACCTGAACGAACAGACTGACGTTTACTTGACCTTTTCCTTCCAGCAGGATTTTCTCCAGGACGCTACTCTGCTTCCACACAGGGATGGTTGCTGTGTTTCATAATGCTGCTAACTCTGATGCCATTAACCAGAAACACCTTTATTTTCCTGATAAGCAGGTCTGGTGACGTGGATCTGTCTACAGGAGGAGACATTAATACTTACATTTTACATTTTACGTGTCTCGGGTTGCTGACCTTGGCAGGCACCGTTACTTCTGTCTGTCTCACTCCGCCGTCTCTCGCTGGACGTCTCCCTACTTCTCCTCCTCGCTCCCTCTCTCCTCTGCCCCTCCCTTCACATTCTCTGCTTTGCATGCTGACGGCTCTCTACCTCCTCCTGACCTGCATGAGGATGTGTAACTGGACAAGGTTGAAACTCAGTTCATTTCAGGTTCTCTCTAGCAGGCCTCCTGGTCTTGGAATTGAGCTGGCCCTTCCTGGAATCGTCATTGGTGAGGATTCAGTGTTGGTTTATTGCAAAACCTTTTCCTTGTGCTTTCTGAGGCTTTACAGGTGGTGACAGCAGCTCTCCCAAAACCGGCTGAGGACGGGTTTCACACACACTGATGCAGGGTGGCTGGATTGTAGGTGAGGACCTCAGAAGGAGCATTAAACGGCTCAGAGTTTCACGGGTCCGTACCAGGTGCCCCTGAGGGATGTCTTCCTGGCCAGCCACTGCAGCCACCCAGCACCAGCGGGAGATCTTCAATCTTCACTGCCCCCTCCATCTCCATCTCTGGGGTGAGTGAGTTCCAGAGATGAGGAGCAGAGCAGCTGAAAGCTCTGCTCCCCATGGTAACAAGGCAGGCTGGGGGGACGGTGAGGTGGATGGAGGAGTGTTACGGCCACCGCTTATTGTTGGCAGCTGTGGCTCATTCTGCCGCTGATTGCCAGTTCTGGAGGCTCTGTCTGGAGTGGCTGGTGCCGGCACACCTCCGTCCCCACCCCTCTGATTGGCTTCACTATGGACCAATCAGGCTGCAGCTTGTTAGAGGCTGAGGCTGAAAAGGCTGCAGCCGAAGCCAGTCAGGGGGGAGGCTGGATAGGCACAGGCCGCTTCCCCTCACTTAGTCTTTGTGTGTCCGTGGTAGGAACATGGCTGCTTAGCACAGGTGGCCTGGTTCCGAGTTATGGTGGATTTTGGTGGTAGCAAGGTCTACTGAGTGCTCGCTGTGCTTCGTGTCATTGAATCTTTTGTGGGGCAGACCATTATTTGGACACAGCAGGAGGATTCCCGGCTGTGGCACGTCCCATGTGGGGACTTTGGATGGTTCTGTTTTTAGTTTGGATTCACCTTGGTTTATGCACTCAGTTCAGTTCAGGCTCTGCTACACTTTAGTTTGTGTTTCTGCCATAGTGTTTATGTTTAGTTTGGTGTTGGGCTAGATAAGTGTTTGTTTTTGTTTGTGACTACGGTCACTTTAGTTTATGGGTCTGCTGCTCTTTTGTTTGGTTTTAGCTTCACAGAGTTCCGTGTAGTCTTTTGGTTTTCACTTGATGTGTTTTTTTTTTTTTGTTTTTTTTTGTATAGGTTCTGGTTTATTTCTTTCAGCAGGTCCGCTAACCCCAACACTCATTCCTTTTGTGTTTTTATTGTTACAGGCTTTACCCTCTGTTCCACACCAGTGCCAATAAAATGTGCTCGGTTTAATTTTACCACCTGTCCTCAACGTGTTTATTTTCTTTGTTACACCCTTCCACATACCCCTGAAAGTTGGGTCGTAACAAGGAGGAGGATCTGAGGGAACGGACTGGTATGGAGACATGGAGATCAGAAAGGTAGGGAGGGGCGAGGTTATGGATGGCCTTGTAGGTGGAGGGGGTAGGGTTAGGGTTAGGGTAGTGGATGCGGTAGGTGACGGGGAGCCAATGGAGCTGCTGCAGGATAGGGGTGATGTGATGGGTGGATGCGGTTCATGTGATGACCCGGGCTGCTGCATTCTGAACCAGTTGAAGTTTATAAAATGTTTTTGGGGGATTCTGAACAGAAGGGAGTTACAGTAGTCGAGACGGGGAGGTGACAAAACTGTGAACGAGTATGTCGTCGGTGTGAGGGAGGGGCGGAGGTGGTTGATATTGCGAAGGTGAAAATATGCTGACCGGGTTACGTTATTGATATGTGATGTGAAAGACAGAGTGCTGTCGAGGATGACACCCAGACTCTTTACGTGAGGGGAGGGGTAAATGGAAGAATCATCAATGGGAATGGAGAAACTGTCAGATTTGGAGAGAGCGGATTTGGTGCCTACTAATAACATTTCTGTTTTGCTGCTGTTTAATTGAATTTGCTACTTAGCCTTCCTCATTCCTTATGCATGTGTGGCCTCTAATTTAACTATTGCTCTATTCCTGCAGGCATCACTCTGGCCTCTTTCTATAGAAATGTATAACTATTGCTTTTGCTCTTGCCTCCCCAGAGTCTCTCTTGACTTCACTTAAGTCGGGACGACTACTCTAATTACTTGCAAGTAATTCTGTATTCAATAATTCTCCTGTAATAAACTTTTTGATACTTTTACTCATTCCAGACTCGTAATTTTTTATCTAAACAGCACATGAGAAAAGAAACGTTTTTAACCTGGATTTAAAAATGTCTACATTTGGTCAAAGTTTAATCTCCACTGGCAGTTTGTTCCACTTGTTTGCAGCATAACAGCTAAATGCTGCTTATCCATGTTTAGTCTGGACTCTGGTCTGGACTAGTTGACCAGAGTCTTTGGATCTAAGAGCTCTGCTAGGTTTATATTCTCTGAACATATCACAGAACATATTAGATCGATTCACCTCACAAGTTGACTGTGTTCGATTCCTTATTTTACTAACACAGGAATCCAACTGGGTCCAGGCTTGATCTCATATCTCATGGGTGACACATGTGTTTAATAACCATATGTTGAGACCAAGAAATCTACTGAAAAGTTCAATTCCTTCACCCGCTGTAGGAATGGGCCCTGAAATGTGAACATGATGTGCTCCATACTGACACAGTCTCTCCAACAGCAGAGAAAAGTCTTTCTTCAGGATCTCGGAGCCAGTTTTCCTCCTCAGAATATCATAAGACATGTGGACACCCATGTGGACAATAATCTTCATCCCATCTGGATATGAAGACAGAATGGTCGGCAAGATCTTTATCAGTTTCCTGATTGATGGATCAGAAAATGTTAGATTTTCTGTCTTTACCATTCTCACATGCGATGTTTTAGAGTCCCCAGTCAGAATTGTGTCTATTTCTTTTTGTGTGGAGGCGCCCATAGCTTCTCTAGTCCTCTTGTTTGTGGAATTTTGGCCTCTCTTCCTGGTTTGGTTAGCTCTTGGCTGAGTTTTAGGGTTTTTTATTGATCCTTGCATTACAATTATCATCATTCATTTTAATAGGAGCAAACATATATTTATTATGCAGTGAGACTTCAGGTGGTGGAGTGAGTGCTAAAGCTTTAAATTTCCTGTTGGATTTACCTCTGCGACGAACAACACCAGACTCGGTTCTGGCTGGGGTTGATGACTTTGGTCTGGCACCAACACTGTTCCAGTAGGAGAGATCAGTCTGACCATCTGGTTTGGGATTTTTCCCAACTATTCCAGTGTCATTTGAATACATCCAAGGAAGTGTATCAGCCAGGTCTGTAGCGGAAAGCTCCACATCCGACATGCTTTCATGTATGAAGATTTGACTTAGTTCATTTAACAACTCAGTACCTTGTACAGAGGTTGCAATAGAGTCAATAAATTCTTCATTCACATGAATGCCTTGCAGTGTTTCAATCCTCTTCTCAAGCTGTGTTATCCTCCAAGAAATTTGCTCACACTCAGTGCCAATCACTCATATTGCAGGGTTAGAAGACATTATTCCACTAGTTCTCTGATGATAATCAACTAAATTTATTTAAAATATACATTGTGCCAGTGATTTTTAAGTGACCAAGATTCCCTGTTCCTAAATTTCTTGCCAGTGAAGATAAGAAAAAAGAAGTAAAACGCAAACAGAAGGGATTCAGATTCAATATTCAAAGTGTTTATTGTCATTTGACCAGTAAGGAAACAAGTTTCCCTGAACCATGAAATTCTTACTTTGCTGTCCACACTGAATGCCATAAAAGATTATAAAATAAAATTAAAAAATAAACAACTTTAATAAAATAGATTATTTACTCAGAGTATTTATCTTCTATGTACATAAATGTGCAGTGTGCTACGTAAACTGTTGTGCCACATTCAACAATGAATGATTAGCTGTGCAAAACATTGTCATGAGGTAGACGATAAGACCAGTGTTGGGAACGTTACTTTATAAAAGTAATTAGTTATAGTTACTCACTACTTTTTCAAAAAAGTAACTGAGTTAGTTAAAAAATTACTTGATAATAAAAGTAACTAGTTACCAGGGAAAGTAACTATTGGGGTTACTGTATGTTGCTTTATCTCGAAGAGTTTTTTTTTTCTGAGTAGTTTTCAAAATTTACTTGAAATGAGTAAGAATTAAGCCCGTCCGGGTTTGTTTGTTAAAGCACTGGCTCTGATTAGCTGCCGTGAAACATGCCTGCTTTAACTGACAATGACATCAGCCAATCATTTTGCTTATCTCGCTCCAGTTCATCCAACCGGAGCTCTCCCAGTCCCAACCAACAGCCTTGTTGTGGAGCCGAAGCATGTTCTGATTTTGCAGTTCAGTCAGTTTATTGTAACGCACTGCCTTTACTGTACAATAACTATAACGGCGTTACAAATATGGGGAAAATAATTAGTTTGATTACTCCGTTAGTGAAAAAATAACGGCGTTACGTAACGCCGTTATTTTAAACGCCGTTATTACCAACACTGGATAAGACATATGTGCAATATCTATTATAAATAATAAGACGCATAAAATAGTAAACAATATTGCAGTTACTGTGCTTGACAATATAAAGTCAGTGTGCAGGGTACAGGCCGTTGTTACAGACTCCTATTAGCTGTTAAGGAGTCTGATGAAAGAAAGAACGAGTATCTGAGTCTGGTTGTCCTGCATTTCAGACTCCTGTATCTCCTGCCTGAGGGAAGGAGAGTAAACAGTCCATGTTGGGGGTGGGAGGGGTCTTTGATGATGGAGGCAGCTGTCCTGTGGACTCTGTGCTGGTAGATACTCTGCAGAGGGGGCAGTGGAGTCCTGGTGATCTTGGACGCAGTCTTCACCACTCTCTGCAGGCGTTTGCAGTCTGTGACGGTAGAGCTGCCGTACCACACGGTGATGCAGCTGGTCAGGATAGACTCAACGACGCAGCTGTAGAAGTTTCTGAGGATCTTTGGTGACATGACAAACATCCTCAGCCTCCTCAGGAAGTTGAGCTCTCTTCACCAGCTGTGTGGTGTTGCGTGTCCAGATATTTAAAGTTGCTCACCCTCTCCCTTTCCAGCCCACGGATAAGCAGTAGCTGGTGAGGGTTCCTCTCCTTCCTCATGTCCACTAATCATCTCCTTGGTCTTGTCAGTGTTGAGGGTGAGGTTGTTGTCCTCACACCATGACACCAAAGAGGCCACCTCCCTCCTGTAGGTTGCTTCTTCCCCGCCAGTGATATGTCCTATTGCAGCAGTGTCATCTGCAAACTTCAGGATGGTGTTGTCCTTGTGGGTGGCCACACAGTCATGGGTGAACAGGGTGTAGAGCAGAGGTCACTAACAAGCGGCCCGCAAGAGTTGCTAAATCTGCCTGTTATCAGCGACTTTGAGTTGGTTTTTCTGTTAAGTTTCTTGCAAATATCATCAGTTGTGGCTTTTTGGGCTTGTTTTATTCTGAGTGTAGTTGCTTATTTGGGCTTGTCCTGCTCCTGTTATGAAGCCCCCCTGATTCTCTCACAACTATCCACAATATTGGATATTAAGTTAGAAGAGTCCAGACTGTAAGAGGGGTGGTCTAGGTCATAATTTCTGATCACCATCAGAATGTGTACCTGCACTATAATGAACTCAGACTTAAATACAAGTTTTCAAGACTTCACTCATCTTCTAAGGCATACATGCAGACACAGATTCTGATGGTTCACAGATTTTGGTGTAACACCACCATGACCCTAGTCACATGTACGTTCAACTTCACTACACAGAGCAACAGTGACAATGCCCGCAAATAAATGTGTAAAATATATACAATAAAGAGTAGAAAAGAGAGTGTATTGGAGGGCTCATCATGCAGCCCCTCAAAAAACCTTCTTATCCGTGAGGCACAAATCAGTTTCACTGTTATAACAACATGAGGAGGAGAAAGTTTTCATTTGTTGTAGGTCTTACCCCAGGTCTTCTTGACACGAGTCATTTATGTCTTATTTTGAATAAAGTTAAACTTATTTAGTGTTTTCATTGTACGTACAGACTGTATTTAAATAAATATATACATATATATATATATATATATATATATATATAAATATATATACACACATTTATACAAACTGCTCATAAATAAAGGGAACACTAAAATAACACATCCTAGATGTCATGGACTACGTTCCAATCATCTTAAACACTCTCAGAAACACCAGGACTTGGTGGATTAATTTCCATAGAGTTTACTGAGAACTTGTGAAACTGCAACACAGTACATAAAATATTTGTATTACTAAACAAATCAACACAGCATGGAAGCAACAATGTAAGTTAGCTAGGCGAGCTATGTAGCTATTATCACAATAATGCAAGCTAATAAATTAGCAAGTGGCAACAGAAACATGAAGCTAGTCTGGTAGCATGATAAATACCTCTGCAGTCTGAACATTCACACAAGCTTAAATTGTCAATAGCCCAGTAATACAAAAAAGCACTACTTACAGACGTTGCCTGAGCAAAAGGAGAAAGAATTGTCCAAACTGAGGAGCTGACAGCTATATGTGCTTACACAACAGGAGCTGGAAACTGACAGCAAACTCCTCTTCCTGGTTTCCCAGCATGCACTGCTCCCAGATTGCTTTAACTAAACCTATCATACTGAACTGAATTAACAACACTTTGCCTGAAGCATAACAATAGATTTGGATGAATGAAATATTCTTATTAAACACTTGAATGTGCTGACAACAAAATCACACAAAAATTATCAATGGAAATCAAATTTATTAACCCATGGAGGTCTGGATTGTAAGTCACACTCAAAATTAAAGTGGAAAAACACACTGATCCAACTTTGATGTAATGTACTTAAAACAAGTCAAAATAATGCTCAGTAGTGTGCATGGCCTCCACGTGCCTGTAGGACCTCCCTACAACGCCTGATGAGGAGGTGAGTGGTCTCCTGAGGGATCTCCTCCCAGACCTGGACTAAAGCATCGCCAACTCCTGGATAGTCTGTGGTGCAACGTGACATGATGTCTCAGATGTGCTCAATTGGATTCAGGTCTGGGGAACGGGCAGGCCAGTCCATAGCATCAATGCCTTCGTCTTGCAGGAACTGCTGACACACTCCAGCCACATGAGGTCTAGCACTGTCTTGCATTAAGAGGAACCCAGGGCCAACCGCACCAGCATATGGTCTCACAAGGGTCTAAGGATCTCTTCTCGGTACCTAATGGCAGTCAGGCTACCTCTGGCGAGCATATGGAGGGCTGTGTGGCCTCTCAAAGAAATGCCACCCTACACCATTACTGACCCACTGCCAAACCAGTCATGCTGGAGGATGTTGCAGGCAGCAGAATGTTCTCCACGGCGTCTCCAGACTCTGCCACATCTGTTACATGTGCTCAGTGTGAACCTGCTTTCATCTGTGAAGAGCACAGGGCGCCAGTGGCGAAGCTGCCAATCTTGATGTTCTCTGGCAAATGCCAAAAGTCCTGCATGGTGTTGGGCTGTAAGCACAACCCCCACCTGTGGACGTCGGACCCTCATACCACCCTCATGGAGTCTGTTTCTGACTGTTTGAGCAGACACATGCACATTTGTGGCCTGCTGGAGGTCATGTTGCAGGGCTCTGGCAGTGCTCCTCCTGTTCCTCCTTGCACAAAGGCGGAGGTAGTGGTCTTGCTGCTGGGTTGTTGCCCTCCTACGGCCTCCTCTATGTATCCTGATGTACTGGCCTGTCTCCTGGTAGCGCCTCCATGCTCTGGACACTACGCTGACAGACACAGCAAACCTTCTTGCCACTGCTCACATTGATGTGCCATCTTGGATGAACTGCACTACCTGAGCCACTTGTGTGGGTTGTAGACTCCGTCTCATGCTGCCACTAGAGTGAAAGCACTGCCAGCATTCAAAAGTGATCAAAACATAAGCCAGAAAGCAGGAACTGAGATATAATCTGTGATCACCACCTGCAGAACCACTCCTTTATTGACTTGAAGTTACATTGTGTTGTTTAAGTGTTCCCTTTATTTATTTATTTATTTTTTTTTGAGCAGTGTGACCTTGGTTCCAACTTTTTTCTCTAACTGGACCTCTTTAAATTTTAGTTGAATACCCCTGGTGTAGAGGATGGGACTGAGGACACACCCACTGTGGTGTGCCAGTGTTAGTGATGATGCTGGCTGAAGTCCTGTTCCCAATCCTGACAGATTGAGGGGCTGTCCCCATTACGCCGGATTGCAGCAAAACCACAAAAGTATTTTAGCAAACCACCCTTTTATCCCCACGAAGCCAAGGATTAACCTCCATGAAACCGACCATGTCTGAAGCCAGGTACCACAGTGGATAGGTTTGAGTCCTCTGACGTCTGCAGTACTGTGTAGACAGCGAAGCAGCACAACTAGAGGATATGACATCAATGTGAAGAACAATTTCTCAAGTTTTTTATCTTTTGTAGTCAAGCATTTTTTGAAGAAGAAGCTCAACTTCTTCATTAGTCCAAACAAATGCTTCTCTTTTGCCTTGCAGTGAATCTTCTGCTATTTTCTCTTCTCTGCTTCCAATGTGAACTTCCTGCAACACGCAGTGAGCCTTTATCTGCGCAAGCATTGTTTTGCTCTAGCTGTGGAAAGTTACTCTTTAGCACCCCCCACAGCCTTGTAGTATGTACTACAGCGGTGTCGTGGGGATGTTGAAGCATTTCTGCTAGTTTTCGGCACCGTTTTCACACCTGAACCGGCTTCAGTACCATATGGATATAGCCTGAGTCAGAAAGCCCTGGAGCCAGTCACAGAGGATGGGGTGTAGTTCCAGGAAAAACAGTTTGTCAGTGAGCTTGTGGGGGATGACTGTATTGAATGCCGAGCTGGAGTCAGTAAAGAGCATCCTGATGTAGGAGTCTTTATTCTCCAGGTGTGAGAGGGAGGTGTGCAGGGCTGCAGCAATAGCGTCTGAGGTGGACCTGTTGGACCGGTAGGCATACTGCAGGGGGTCCAGTGTGTCTGGTAAGAAGCTCTGAATGTAGGTCAGCACCACTCATGAAGCATTTCATAATGATTGGAGAAAGTGCTACTGGCCTGTAGTCATTCAGACAGCTGGGGGTCTTTTGGGGGAGGGGAGCAGTGGTCTTAAAGCAAGATGGAACAGTTCTCCGGTTGAGGGAAAGGTTGAATATGGAGGTGAGAATGTCTGCCAGCTCGTTGGCACATACTCTGAGGGCTCATCCAGGGATGTTGTCTGGCCCTGCCGCTTTGCGAGGGTTGATCATCCTCAGAGCTTTGTTTACCTGGGCTGATAAGACGACTGGTGAGGGGGAGGGGTGTGTTGCTGTCCAGGTGTCTGAGAGCCTCCTCTCTGTGTGGGGGGTGGAGGTCTCAAACTGGGTGTAAAATGTGTTGAGGTCATCAGGCAGACTGTCTGTGGTGCTGATGGTGGTGAGAAGGGAAAGCAAAGCAGGAAGTTAATGTTTTCATTTATTGTCGTTCAACAACAAACAAGTAGAACAAACTGCCAGTGGAGATTAAACTCTCACCAAATGTAGACTCTTTTAAATCCAGGTTCAAAACATTTTATGTGCCTATGCATGAAATCTGTTCTGTATCTTTTAATTTTTCTAGACTGCTGCTTGTGTTTGTTTAAATTTAGTTATATGTTTTATATTTCATCATGATTTTTTAATTATGTTTTAATATGATTTTAAATGTTTCTGCATTGTCTATTGTCAAGCACACTGAATTGCATTCATATGTGCAACACAAATAAAATTGACTTGCCCTTTCTTGGCCTCAAGAAGGGGAAGTCAGCAGTTCATCTGAACCATTTCCTGTGTCAGAAGCTCTTCCTTCAACTATTAAATCTATAAACCAGTAACAAAGATTTCTAGATGCATTGTGTTGCTGCTGAATAAAGTGTAATTTGTGCATTGCTCCATTCACAATATATGAAATTTACAAGCAACCTTTTGTATTTATACAGTCCCAGTTAAGAGTTTGGACAAACCAACTGGTTCACAGTGAATACTAATGCATGAGTATTTTTATAAATGACACCGTGATCTGTACTGCTACTTCCTCAAAGTTCACAGCTGAAAGCTGCACAACACCAAAAGAAAAGAACAGACACTGAAGTCGGATAAATTATTTGTCAGCAAGATGTCTGCAGAAATTCACCCTGAGCCAGAACTGAGAGTGAAATACAGGACAAGGATCCATGAAGATGAAGGAGGCAGAGAGCAAAGCGAGGTGGAGATGTTAGACGATGGAGAGCAGCACTCTGATCTCGGCTTACAAAGACCTGGTAAGCAGGAAATATTGAAAATGGCTAAACATGAAGTTAAAAAAACAGTATTGTACACATTTGTGAATTTAAACAATTAAACTTCTCAGTTGAACTCCATAATTTATCATCCGTTTTAGTTCCTGTAACTTCAGCCCAAACAAGGCAAACTTATATGAATCATCATTTTAAATATTCATTATTCAGTTCAGTATGGAAAAAACACAGTCTCAGAAAAAATCCTTAAAAAAGAGATAATGGTTTCTCTGTGTGTTTTGATTCTGTAGAAAACAACAACCAGAAGAACCTTCAAGCTGTGAATAGAAGCCATGTTACAGTTTTCAAGGTGTTCCTGGGAGTGATGTAACCTCAGTAACCTGCAGCAAGGTGAGGTAATGATGCTATTTGCTAACATTTTTTATGCGTTGTTACACTCTAGTTAGCTGTATTTCTAGCCACTAGCCATGTACATCTATTGTTTCATGTGGCTCATCAGCTGGGTGTTTTTAGCCTGGTTGTTACGTTTGTAGCATTTCCATCTATGGTGTTGATCGCTAACTTTCTAGTCATCATTACATGTGTGTTACCTGCTGGTAGCAATCAGGTAAAGTAGGTGTGGGTTAATTCCTTTAGTTTGACTGTTGCTCACACACTATCAAAACAAAACAGACAACTAATTTGGTTTTACTTACAGCTTGTGGCTAAGGATCAGAAACGCGGTCCTTGATTGTAGAAACAGACCCTCCTTTCAGCTAAAGCCTGTTCGCAAATCCCTCATTGTACTGGCCCTTATTCATCCAGTAGTCTTTGGCGAAGTGTCGGTCACAAATACAAACGTTGGTGCAACTCTGTGGCTGGCTCCCAAAAACAATCTCCATCCATTGCTGTTTCCTTACGGAATTTGAACAAATGTAACTTTCTCTCACAGTCGAAGAAGCATTTCTTGTGTGACATGTTGACACTAAAAACATAGATGTGTCCACCGTGGTGTCTTCCGCTTTACACTGAGCAGTGAAGGTGGGTTTACCTTTCTTCTCGTGGATGTGGACAATCTGGAGAAGAGGACCAATAACTGAGTCCCCCCCTCCTGGGATGTCACTAAAACATCAAAGTAGAAAAAACTATTAAACCTGTTGTTTTCAGCGTAATGGAAACTGAATACAGAAATACACTGGGAAACTCAAATGTCCGTTTATGTGATGAAAAAAGTTGCCGCTCACTTTTCTGATGAGTATTCACCACTGTAACACTGAAAAAAGTTAAAAATAAAAGTAGAAATAGAATAATTGTGCTCTTTAAAAAAATAGATTTTTTCATAAAAAATTGTCACAAAGTGCAAATTTAAATGAATTTATAAAACCTATTTTTCGCAGAGTCCTGTTAGTCGTGCATTACGATGTCTGTAACATCAGCATTGTCACCGTCTCTCTGTTAAGTTAAATTTTGAGCATGTGTGTGTCTGTTGACACTAGTTCCTAAAAAAGGACTGTTGCATTCACATTTCCCGTTCCACATCCAGGGGTTATTGCTTTATGGACAACTGTAAGAGAATCAGGAGGGTTTCACAAAGGGAGCAGAGGAACGATGAGTAAGCAACTACACTTAAGAAAACAAGCCCAAAAACCTGCGACTGACAATATTTACAAGCTACTGCAGAGAAAAATAAACCCAACAAGACTTTTCAACTCTGCTCATGTTGTGCTGCATCACCGCTGTAAACAGGAAGATCACAGCTGCTGGCTGAAATGTATTAATTTAGCTTTAAAATGACATCAAAAAATGATTGACATGTTTGCTACAGCAGATATAATATATATAATATCACTGTGTAGAGATGTAAAATCTAAAATGTAGAATCTTACAATTTTCCCCTGATAAATATGAAAAATCAGGAGAAAAATTTAAGTTCTTTCAACAAGTAACAACAACATTCAACAACATTTCTGGAGGATTGAGCAGCTTTTACAGAATTTAATGAATAAATAGAGACAATGTTGGACTTTATCAAGAGTCCATAAATGATCTATAATCAGTCCAGACCCATAATCCTGTGTGTTGTCACATGTGTGTACGTTCTATCAGATGATGAGAAAAGAAATACAGAAAACATCTGAAACTTATAAAGAGGAAATTTATCTGAATGTGGAAATAATCCTGAATTCAGTCCAGTTAAATGTGATGTTTTATTTGTCCAACAGGTTCTGGAAAGATGGAGAGCAGAACAGTTACAGCAGTTACAGTGTGTACAACAATTATGAAGAGAAATGGAGAACAGCACACTCCAGTGGTCCCGCTCACTGGATCTGTGAGAAAAACTCTTCTGTCTCAGTGATATAAATGTGTTTGCAGTGATTAAACTGTCAAATTTGACCCCGAAAAATATTAAGAAAAGTTTTCTTTGTTGTAAATTTCAGATGTCATGTGTCACTCATAATCTACATATATCGTCCCTCTGTAGTCTAATATATAGACAGAGTAGTGAAGGTGGAAGTCATCCATACAACAACAACAACATATAAACTTTGTTCCACTCATTTATTGTAAAAGAAGGAAAACTGCAGCCTCTCTTTACTTTGTTTACTTGCTTGATTTATGATGTTTTTCTTGCTAAATCTACAGTCAGTATGATCTTTAATTTATCTGGCACACATGAAGGTAGCAGCTGAAGATTTTAACAAGAAGAAAAATCCTCAATCTTAGTTGTTTTAATCTGGATTGTGTGAATAACTGCAGACTGATCAATGGAGGAGAACTTTCCTCCTTCTGATAAATGTAAACAGAAATGTGTTACGTTTCTTTTGCAAACAGCAGGATGTACTGGAGAATGACGTTAGTGGATGCTTCTATGGGCCACAACTAATGTCTACTTTTTACATGTAGTACAATTGTAAGGATTGTGTTTTTATACTGAGATGGAAAAAGTAAAGATACTGAGCTCTGGACAAATGAGAATTTGTGTTCTACAAATTTAACTAAACACTGAAAAACAACATATTATGTTGGATCATATAGAAAAAAAAAGTTCAACTTGTCATCCAGGCACTAATATGTGGACATTTCTAAAAGTCCCCCAGTTACAAAACAATCTTACTTTTTGTTAAATGTTTTTATTTCTTATCAGTATTTGATCCTTTTTACTCATTCTAGACATGTTGTGTATGTTGCATTGCTAAACCTGAAATTAAATCCTATATCTTGAGCCTCTACTTCTGCAACCTCACAGACCTTGCAGTGCTTGTTTAGCTTCTATCAGAACGTCAGTGGGATTCACTGTTTTCATGAACCCTGTGAAATGTGGACTGAAGGCATGACTGGTGAAACTTGCACTGAGATCTAAACAGCTTTCAAATTAATGCCTGTTTTCATGATTTTTGATCTTTTTCAGTCAAATGAAACTTATTTTTCCAACGTGTGTGTCAGTTTTTACTTTATGTTGTTAGACAGATTTTATTGTACTGGTTAATTATCCAAGGCCATGATTATGTTTCAGTGAGGAAACATTTTAGTAAAATTGCAAAGATATTTGATTAATTAAAAATACATAAATAAAACTTTTATTTTTTCCTTGAAACCGTTTAACTGCACTTCAGATGTTCCTGAATGCGACACCAAGCAGCTCAAAGTTGCTGGTTGTTCTTTTAAAGAAGTGAAGACACAAGTGTGAACATCATGTTTTTTTTTTGTCAGGAAAACAGTTTCATGCTTCTCGTGTAAAATTCTAATCAAAATAAACTGAAAAGTGAAAGAAGCTTCTGATCATTTTTTCACAATGTATATATCCACTGCTGTTCAAATAAAAACTAAACATTCTGGGTTTATTTTTATCCGTCGCATTTATGAAGCAAATTAATTGTTTAAATTTATGTTTTGGGGAGGAAACAAATGCAGGACAGAGCAGACAGGTGGAAGCCAGATGAAGGTGCAGGAAGCTTTAATACACAAAACCAAAGATGCTGACAAAGCAGCACAAAACCCGACCTCATGAACATCTCCAAAGATCTGATGCTCTGACTTTTCAAAACATGTGACAATTTGTTCTGTGTTAAAATCTCTCTGATTAACAAAACTGATCATTTTTCATATTTCAAACACATTATTTTGATTGTCTACTGGTAAATAGTGACGGGTGCCAGTCAAAATCTGACCCTGGCAAATTTAAACCTCAATATTACAACCAGCTCTGATTCACTACAAACAACTTGATACCATAAGTAGAACATCATCCCTACAAACTGGGACTGAAGAACACAACTAAGCCAGCAGCAAACAGACAGCACACATGCACACAATAATCAGTAGAAAAATGTGTTTGTAAATCCAGATATTCAGGATGAAAGTGAATCTATATGAAGTGTCCTGTTTAACTCCACCCCTGATTCAATGTTTCAGGCTTTTGAAGTAGAAAGTTCTAGTGGTAGAGACTTTCTGAAACTGTGCTGAAGGAATTCTGCAGTCAAAGAGAGGTTTAGTGTTTATGTCCAAACTTTGAAAGCTGTTAGACCAGGATCTAAAGTTCTGGTCCTTGAGGGCCACTGTCCTGCAGGTTTTAGATGTTTCCCTGCTTCAACACAGCCGACTTAAACTAATGGTTCATTGTGTAGAACAAGATGTTGGATCCATTTAATTTTTTCTTTTTTTCTTTTAACACTGTCCTGTCCCACATCTTTACATACAGAACGGTGGTCTGTGTGCCATATTTTGCTTGACAGATTTACTCTATCAAGGGAGACATGTTATATACATGGCTGCCTTTGATATTTTTATTATTTTTATTGTAATCTTATTTTCTTTAGTCTTTATATGTCAGTGCCAAATCTGACAGGGAGATAGAGGAAGAGAAAAATACAGGATTAAAGTGTGAAAATAAGTGTTGTCTATGCTGCCTAAACCACACCACAAAAAAACAATATACACTACCACATTACTACATGATACATAAAAAAAAATAGGATAATGATTTGAAAAAGTATAGCAGTCATCAAACGTACCTGCAGAGAAACGTACCAACACACAAACATCAGCAACATCTAGTCAGAAGCGGATGGAGAGATGAGGACGTTTGTGAGCATGCACGTGTGAACCTGCATGTGTGACCATGCAACAAGGAAGAAATGTGTGCTTGCAAGGGGGCCGTGATCACGCCGCACCCTGAAGCATCAGCGGGGGACGGGGGGAGCCCGAGGCCCCGAAGGCCCAGCAGGTCCACAGAGCACCAAGCCCAGGACGGCCAAAGCAGACAGAGCAGCGGCCCACTCAGACCAGAGCAGAGGGACCCACAGACCGGATTCCCCCGTTGTGACGGGGCAGGAGGGCCAGGCAGCACAGGTTGATGGTGAGCAGGCCCACAGAGGGCAGGCACCCCACAGGCCCAAGGGCCAACCATTCCCCCCAGCAGAGCCCCGCCCAGGAACCCAACGGGGCCCGACCGCCCCGGGAAAAACCACCGCCGACCATGCCAACCCAACACTAAGGCTAGGCACCCCAGGGACAAGAACATGTCCGCAGGACATGTCTCCAGGATGAAAATACATGGTAGGAGTTCCAGAGGTGAGAATGAGCCGACAAACTACACATTAACAATCACACTGCTAGTAACAGGCAAGGTAACGGGGACATGGACGGACTGAATCACTTCCTGCTGTGTCATATCTTGTGTGGTGCATCATGAGGTTTAAATACGTCAGGCTTTTTATTTGTAAAGATGTTTATGTCTTGTCCCTTTTTAACCTTCATCTACATTTACTATGTGTAGTTCCTCATGCTGCATAACTTTTCTAGAGCACTGCTTGCTTTTATTGTTTTAATTTAGTTATATTTTATATATTTTATCATGATTTTTGCAGATTTTTAATTATGTGTTAATGTGATTTTAAATGTTTCTGCATTATCTACTTTTTCTGTTCTCTAAAGCACACTGAATTGCTTTCATATGTGCAACACAAATAAAATTGACTCGCCCTGTCTGGGCCTCCAGAAGGGGAAGTCAGCAGTTCATCTGAACCATTTCCTGTGTCAGAAGCTCTTCCTTCAACTATTAAATCTACAAATCAGCCACTAACAAAGATTTCTAAATGCATTGTGTTGCTGCTGAGTAAAGTTTACTTAGTGCATTGCTCCAATCACAAAATCTGAAATTTTCAAGCAACCTTTTGTATTTATGTATTTATACAGTCCCCGTAAGGAGTTTGGACAAATCAACTGTTTTACTATGAACACTGATGCAGATCTATTTTTTAAAATGACATCATGGACTGTACTGCCACTTCCTCCATATTAATAGCTGAAAGCTGTACAACATCAAAAGAAAAGGACAGACATTGAAGTCGGACCAGTTATTTGTCAGCAAGATGTCTGCAGAACTTCACCCTGAGCCAGATCTGAGAGTTCAATACAGGACAAGGATCCATGAAGATGAAGGAGGCAGAGAGCAAAGAGAGGTGGAGATGTTAGACGATGGAGAGCAGCACTCTGATCTCGGCTTACAAAGACCTGGTAAGCAGGAAATATTGAAAATGGCTAGAGATCATTAAGTTAAATAACAATGTGGTGCACGTTAACCTCCTTAATTTATCATCTGTTTTAGTTCCTGTAACTTCAGCCCAAACAAAGCAAACTTATACAAATCATCATTTCAAATATTCATTATTTAGTTCAGTGTAGAGAAAACACATTCGTAGAAAAAAGTCCTCAAAAAAAGAAATAATAGTTTCTCTGTGTGTTTTGATTCCTGTAGAAAACAACAACCAGAAGAACCTTCAAGCTGTGAATCAAAGCCATGTTACAGTTTTCAAGGTGTTCCTGGGAGTGATGTATCTTCTGATTCTGGCCGGAGTCATAATACGCTGTGAGGACTTGTATTTTTATACTTTGAATGTATAGATAGAGTTACTTAGAATAATAACCTCAGAGTCTCTCACCAGTCATGTACAAAGCAACAGGCGACACCAGATGTTACAAAGACGGTAAGGAAAGCACGGACAGTTAATCCAGATGTGTGATAGTGATTTTTTTAAATGTAATTATGGCTATTTAAAGAGAATTAGTATTTGAAAGATTTCAGGCTCATTTCAGGCTAATTTACTTTAATATGTGAGTCCACAGGGGCAGGAATCAATCTGGCAATTTTGACATATCCCTTTTGTTGTCTACTCAAATACCATTCCACATAGCCAGAGGGCGCTATTGGCTTATGTTGCACCGTTGAAGGAGAAGTGTGGAAGAATAAAAAAGATATAGGCTGTGTCCGAATGTGCACCCTATTCCCTAACCCCTCGTTCACTACATAGGGCTGCACTACATAGCACACTACATAGTGCACTCATTCTCTTTGCGATTCGGAAACGAAGCTCCTTATTTTTTCTTCACCGGAAACCACGTGACTACCGCCGTCACCACTCAACCAAAACCTGCGTGACTCGATGCAGTATTCTCTAAAAAAACAGAGCCTAATGAATGTTACTAAAATCTAAGGATAAAATGTAAATCAGTAGTTACTAAAATGTAAGGATAATATGTAAATGAGTAAATGAATAATAATATTTAAAAATATTTGCAACAACTCCCCCTGTTGGACTGAAGGAACCCTTCAGTCCACTAAACCATCCTCCTGTGTGGTTAACCCTTAAATAGCAATTGTACGAGAGATCCGTTGTCTCCCAGTGCTTCAAACCCTCATCAACCAACACAGTACTGTCTGTATCTTTAAGCAGGAAGTAAGCTGCAGAAAATTCCTGTTCCTCTATTTCCTTCAGTCCCTCCTGGTCTGAGAGTATCTGAAATAGCTGTGGTTGATAGCCAGTGACGTTTTTTGCTGCTTTATCTGCCACTGCGTTTCCTCTGGCTTGCCTGTCCTGGCTTTTTGTGTGTGTTCTGACTTTAACAACTGCTACTTCTGTGGGTTCTAAGAGAGCCTGTGCCAAGTCCTTCATGAGTTTGGCATGTTTAATTGGTTTGTGAGTGGATGTCAGATATCCACCTTTTTCCCACTGTGGAAGTTCCATATGTACAGCATTTACAATGTAAGCAGAATCTGAAAAAATATTCACTCTTCTATGTTTTGCATATTTTAAGGCTGCAATGATAGCTTTTAGTTAAGCTTTTTGTGCTGACTTGTGTTCATCTGTAATGATTTCAGCTAGGACAGTTTCAAACTGTCCATCTTTTCCCTGTGTATTTACATCTTGGACCACTGCATATCCAGCCCTCAACTCCCCCTGTGCACCCCTGAAACAACAACCATCTGTGAAGAGTGAGAGATCAGGATCAGAAAGAGGTGTGGCATACAAGCCAGGGCGAAAAGATGAAAGAGAGATAACTCTGGGCATACAGTCATGTGGTTCACCTTCAGGGAAGGCCTCAGCAGCATTAGAACGGGTGCTCTCAAAGGTGATATGGGGCTGACACACAATGCGGGAAAGTTTTGTTTGTCTAAGAGGAGAGAGAGTGAAAGCAGAAGAGTCCAACAAAGCTCTAACTCCATGAGGAGTGTGTACAGTGAGAGGATGACACTGAACCACAGGAGCAGACTTCACCAGTAGAGCAGCGACAGCTGCAGTCGCGGTGACACAAGTTGGCTGTCGGACCTCCATGGGGTCAAGTGTGACACTGTCATAACGAAGAATATTGCGTGATCCCTCCTTAAGTTGATATAAGACAGAATGAGCATGTTTTCCTGACAATGAGGTGTCCAAGTGAAAAGGTAAGGAGTAGTCAGGTCTGGCCAGTGCAGCCGCAGAGGCCAGATCCTGTTTAAGGGAAATGAAGGCTTCCTCAGCTGTAGTAATCCATGAGAGTGTGGCTTTAAGATTACGGTGACCAGCCTCTGTGACCATGTCTCTGAGAGGACTGGTGCGCTCCGTGTATGAGGGGATATGATTTTTGCTATATCCCACTAAGCCAAGAAAAGAAAGCATGTCCTGAACAGTAAGAGGTTTGTTAGCATGAAGAATGGCATTTTTGTGATCAGGAGAGACAATCAGATTCTGGCCAGAAATAAGACGTCCCAAAAACAGAACTTCAGGTCTGCAAAACTGCATTTTGTCTTTTGAAACTTTGAAGGCACTATCTGCCAGTTTCTGTAGCAGGGACATGGTGAGGTCAAGACAGCTTGTCATATCCGTTCCAGCCACTAGGAGGTCATCTACATACTGTAAAAAAGTGGTGCCTGGAGGAATATCCAGGTCCTCTAGAAAACTTCTGAGACATTGGTTAAAGATCCCAGGGCTCAGAACCCAGCCCTGAGGAAGAACAAGGTAAGTGTATTGCTGTCCTTCAAAGGTGAAAGCAAAGAGTGGTTGAACTGATGGGTGGAGAGGAATGTGAAAGAAAGCATTCTTCAGATCAATGACAGAGAAAAACTGGAACTGGGAGGTGATAGAGTTCAGGCATATAAGGATTAGGGACTGCTGGTGGTTTGGTTTTGGTTATCTGGTTAATGAGTCTGAGGTCATGTGCCATTCTGAAAATGTCAGTTCCTGGTTTGGGGACAGGAAGAATAGGAGTGTTCCAGGGAGAAGAAGTAGGATAAATAACCTGTTTAGCTTTGAGATCAGCAATGACAGGTCTCAATCCAGCCATAGCTTTTTCAGAAATGGGATATTGAGCTCGGAAGACAGGTCTGGGGGACTCATAGTCAAAGGTGACAGGGGAAACCTTCATAGGTGTTCCCACATCACCAGGCCCCTCAGCCCACATGGAAGAGGGCAGAGTGGAGCAAAGAAAATCTTTATGTGGATGGTCAGTTTTTTCACGGCCATGCTGTCTGTCCAAAAGAAGAGTTTCAGGTGTAGCTTTGTCCTGAGTGAGGGAACAGATTTTGTACAGTGAAGTTGAAGGAGAAAATAAAACCTGGGGCAGCTGAGTGTTCACCCAGTCAGAAGCATCTGAGGCCTGCTTACACACAGGGCCTAAATCTTTAGCAGAATGAGTAGGACTGACTGCCAGAGTGACATGAGGTGCTGCAGAGGGAGACATTTCATAAAAGGATAACTGTTCAGGGGTTAAATCAATTAGAGCAGCCACACCTTGGGGGCCCAAAACAATGCCAGAGCCAGACAGGTCCCAGGTCCCCACAGCCTCATCTGGCCATCTGTGATAACAATCAGTGCTGGTGTCCCAGCGATCATATAGCATAGTACAGTGAGGAGGGTCAGGAGGGGGGCCGTAGGGAGCGTGGTGATGGATCCAGGGGGACCATTGAGCATACAGGGTGAGCAGTGACTGTGGTGAAGGTGTGAGGTCATCCAAAAGAAGCCAATATATACGTGCATGTTCAGTTTGCATGCTGGGTGCAGAAGCAGGAGGGGTGGAAAGAAGCCATTGTCCATGTGAGGCAGAATGAATGAGACCAGAGTTGCAGTCCACTATATTTCCATTAGGGAATATGACAGTCACTCCATCTGGAGAACAAAGAATTTCTGCCCTCAGCTTAGTGAGGCTGTCTCTGCCCATCAGTGGGACCGGGCAGTGTGGAGAGGAAACATAGCAATGTTCAAAATGATATCCAGCTGCCTCGGTGGGAAGAGGAGCAGTTAGTGGCAGATGTTGAACAGTCCCAGAGAAGCCAGTGAGTGCCAAAGTATCAGTGGACAGAAGTTCAGGTGAAACAGAGGTTAAAGTGGACCATTTTGCCCCTGAATCTACCAAGCAAGTCACAAACTTTCCACCCACTCTGACGGTCATCATGGGTTCTGCCTCCTCCCCCATGACTGGATACGCTCCTCCTGGGCATCCCTATTGCTGAGGTATCCACCCTCCAGTTCCAGGAGGAGGTGGTGGGGGCGGAGCTGCAGAGGCATAGGGTGCCTGATGTGGGAGTGGCTGAGAGAAAGGACACTCCTTATGCCAGTGGTCGAACTGTCCACAATTGAAACACCCCTGCTGTCCTGGCCCACCCCTTCCTCATCCACCACGCCTAGGGCCACCCCTTCTACCACGTCCCCTGAAATTTCCCCGCCCACTTGGAGGGCCGGAGTATGGAGGATAACAGGACTGATGCGTAGCTGGGGGAGGGACCTGTGGAGCTACAGTCACCGGGGCCTGAAGCTGGCTGAGCCAGGGCTGACATCCCGGCTCAGCCGCATTTTCTGCAGCACAGCCCTTAAACCACACACGACACACAGTATTAAATAATTGCAGCAGCAGTAGTACTTACATTAAATTAAAATAATAAGCTTACTCCCAGCCGGCAGCCGAAGCAAACCTCCTGCCATTAAAGAGGTGGTCCTCCGCCACATGGAGGCGGACCAGCCTCTCCACGTCCTCAGCCGTCCCTAAAAAGACAAAAAACGGGATATATCATATACTACAATATAATCTAAACATGTACCCAACTTATTTTTTTCTGATAAGCAGCTAATTAATAATTAGTGTTAGAAGATGTCATGAACATCGCTGAGCAAATGCACGGAAAGCTAACAAAAGCTGAATGCGATAGTTGACTATCCTCAATTTAATATATTGATGCCTTGCAGCTGACGTCACAGATGCGTTCCACTGCGTTCGAATGCTTGCCGCCGCCATATTGAGTACCTGCGCTGAGTACCTTAACCACACAGGTAATCGGAGATGCCGTCAAAATGCTGTGCAGTTGGGTGTGACAAAAAGAAAGGAGACGGAGATATAGCTTTTTATCGATTACCAAAGGAAGAAGAATGTCGTCAGAGATGGCTTTCAGCGATCAGGAGGGTTAACTGGACGCCGACAGCAAGTAGCCGTCTGTGCAGTGTACATTTCATATCAGGTGAGTTTCAATACAAGCTAGGAGAGCTAGCTTTAGCTAGCGAGGTCTGATAAACAAACTTTTTAGAGAAGTAAGTGATTAGATTAAATCCGATTAGACTCTTTGTGCAACAAATGCATTTGATTAGCATTTCATATGAAGATCTTTCAACAGAGATAGCAGTTGTTAGCTTAGCTTACATATCGGTCTACAGCAACAAAAGTTAGCTTACACCACAACAAGCTAAGCTGCCAAAGGACGCTCCTCTGCAGTCTGTGCTGTCTTAATAATAACTGACGATCGGTAAAACAGCAGCGGATATTTTAATCGTTTCCCTGTTGTTTTATTTATGGCCACTTCTGTGCACTAGCAGCATTTACAGTTTTCAGTTTCTGTTAACTTCGGGTGGTAGGTCAATGTTGATAGTTTATTGTGCTTAGATCAACTTAAGATATTTCATTCATCTGGTTACTTGGTTGTAGCTGCCTGGAAAACAGGTCGAGTAATATTAACTAAAACCTCTGTCTCATCAGGTGCAGAAAGCCAGAACCCACTAAGCCCAGACTATGTGCCAACAATATTTCCTCATTTAAGTTCTCCCAACAAGCAGAAGAGGATTTATCAAATGAAAAGGTTTGAACGAACTCAGGCCCTGAAAAGAAAAAGGGCAGTGAGCAGAGCTGACAGAGGACAGACAGGAAAAGCAGGAGAGGACAGACAGGAGGAGGACAGACAGGAGGAGAACAACAGCAACCTGCAGGACCAAGGAGAGGACATACAGGAGGAGGACAACAGCGACCAGCAGGACCAAGGAGAGGACAGACAGGAGGAGGACAACAGCGACCAGCAAGGGGAAGGGGATGCGCAGCAGATGAATGACAGAGAGGAGGCTGAACTGGAAATAGATGGTTCCTGTATTAATGCAGCTTTTCAACTCACAATTAAAAGTTTAAATGAGGAATGTATGAGATTAAACACTGAAATCCGTAAGATTAAAGGTCAATTAAATTTATTATCTTTCAATCAAGAAAGTTTCCAAGGCAAAGATGAGAAAGTCCATGAGTTAACCGATCTGCCTTCTTATTAGGCCCGAGCACCGAAGGCGGTGCGAAGGCCTGTTGTAATTGCTCCGTTTCTTCCTTCTTCTTCTTCTTCTTCTTCTTCTTCTTCTTCTTCTTCTTCTTCTTCTTCTTAAACATTGGAGGCATTTTTGGGGACCTGAACATGCACGAAAACGCGCCTATTTTTGTGTACCCCACCAAAGGAATGCGAAAAATTTGATATTTTGGGGTGCTTGGGACTGTTCGGGCAAAATTGAATGAGAGCGCCACCTATTTACGATGCCCCGCCACTGCACGTCATCAATCTTTATGAAAATTGCTACTAATATTCTAAATGTTCGGGCGAACAAAAAATCCTCTTGGAGCAACAGCCTAAAACCAACAGGAAGTCGGCCATTTTGGGTCAAAGTCGCCATTTTGGCGTTTTACTGACATTTTCAAAATCTATCTCCTCCTAGAGATTTTATCGTACCGCTACCAAAATAGCTCAGGATGTCCAGAAGGCATGTGTCTTTAAAAGTTATTGAAAGTTTTCTAATAGGAGAAAGGGCATGGAGGGGGTGGGGCCTCAAAGTTTGATGTGTCGCCGTGAAGAACGAAAGTGATATACCTTCCACATAAAACAATGTATCTGAACCAAAATGGCCATGTATGATGCCAGTCCCATCCTGAACACATCTACATGTCAATATTTGGGTTATGAATTGGCCACGCCCCCTGGCGACAGGAAGTCATGGTTTTTACTTGGAGACCCTCTTATCTGACGTTTTGAACACAACCAGGTCCAAACTGGGTCAGACAGCAGAAAACAAGTTGGTGATGATAACCAGTGAAAACTGTTGCTCTATGCTGCAGGGCGAGACCGTGGCGCCATGGCGAACTTTGATAAGACGCCATGACATCATAAATCACTATAAATCCCGCAATTCTGATCCAATCCCCATCAGACTTGCAGGGATTAATCAGGGTCCGGCCCTGAACAGATTGATATCACCAATTCCGGTCTAGCCCTAAGCCCCGCCCACTTCCAACAGGAAGTGCTTTTTTTCAGATGCAGGGGTCCATCTCCTCAGGAATAAAACGTACACACTTGAAAGTACTTCACAACAGGTCAAACCCTTTCATGATACCACAATAAAAATCTCAAGTTCCTTCGCCAAACGTAACCATGGCGAATAGCGGTCCGACGCCATCAAACAGGAAGTACTTGTAACTGACCCATTGTACTGCTGATCTGCACCAAACCTGGCAGGGAGGAGCGCAGACCAGCCGAGAACTCAGCCACATTGACATATGCTGGACAAATTGCAATATGGCTCAACAGCGCCCCCTACAAATATTTAAATGTTCATATCTGCCCACTACATTGAGCGATATGGCTTAAATCCAGTATATTGATAGAACTTGGACAGATGTACAAAAAAGCCTCTTGGACCTATATGATAACTTCAACAGGAAGTTGGCCATTTTGAAAAAAGTGTCATTTTTGTGGTCATTTTTGCATGTTTCTTTGCCTTGCATTTGAACGAACTCCTCCTACAGATTTCATCGTATTTACCTCAAACTCAGTCTGAACACTCCAGAGGCATGTGTGGTCAAAAGTTATTGAAAATTTTCTAATAGGAGGTGGCGTTCAGCAGCGGCGTCTCATCAAGTTTTGATGTTTCGCCATCAAGCACGTCATCCATTATTTCTGAAATACAACACTCATTCTGTACCAAACTGCCCATGTTTCACTTCAGTTCCATGCCGACCACATCTACATGTCCAGATGTTGTCATCTGGACATTGCTCAACGCTGCATGGCGAGACCGTGGCGCCATGACAAGGTTGGATAAGACGCCATGACATCATTAATCAGTATAAATCCCTCAATTTTCATCCAATCACCATCACACTTACAGTGATTAATCAGGGTCTGCTCCTGAACAGATACATACAACTACTTCTGGTCTTGACCTAAGCCCCGCCCACTTGAAACAGGAAATGCCCTTTTCAGACACGCGGGTCCCTTTCTTCAGGAATGAGTCTCACACATTCTAAAGTGCTTCAGATAAGGTCAAACCCTTTCATGATACTACAGAAAAAAGCCCTCAAGTTCCTTCGCTAAGCAAAACCATGGCGAATGGCGTCCACCGCCATGAAACAGGAAGTACTTGTAACTGACCCAATGTACTCCCGATCTCCACCAAACTCGGCAGGGAGGACAGTGGTCAGACCTGGATCTGATTCAAATGGACATATGCTGGTTATGTGGCTCTATAGCGCCATCTATAAATATTAAATCTATCAGCTCCAACCACTGCTTTGACTAACATTGATGAAATGTAGCATATTTATTTAACATGCCAGGAAATACAAAAAAGCCTCGTCGAGTCCTGATGTTGTCAACGCCATAGCCCCGCCCCCTGGGAACAGGAAGTCCCACCATTTTACCCCTTTATTATCTGTAAAATCAATTCATACTCATTAATATCATCCTGCATGAACTCATGGTTGAAAATAGAACTGAATTCTTGCAACATCATGATTAAAATAGTTTCCTGTTCCGCTGGAGGGAGGCTGCTGGCTGATGGGGCGGTACAATAGGCTGAAGCGGCGCCAGAGGTGCGAGGGCCTCCAACGCTGCTTGCAGCTTTAATTGTAAATTGATTTTCTCTTTATATCATCTTTCCTTAAAGTTAAGTCATGTCTATCACCTTTTCAGCAGCTGTTACTAACATTAATGCATTTGATATTTATATTTATACCCACATTCCTTTGTTATTCAGCCCCAGATGGACTCAGTCCACTAGACAAAATGGTGAAAGTGTTTTCTGTAGTCTTTGTCCTTCTGTTGCTCCACCAGAGTGACATGCAGAATGAATCATCCCAACACACAAAGAACTGATATTTAAATAAATCTGTGAATTTTGTTTAACAATATGCTTGTTTCATTATTACAATATTTTAACATTTTTAAGGTTTTACCACAGAAGAGAAACATGAAGCCGTTTGTCAATTGTGATTTTAATACCATGACATATACAAAATCTAAAACAAGAAAAATAAGACATTATTACTCCTCTCCTCTTCCCACCTCATCCTTTCATTTCTTTTCCTCTAGCTCTCCTCTCACCTTCCTTCTCCTTTCATTTCCTCCTCTGCCTCTCTCACCATCCTTCCTCATCCTTTTATCTCCTCCTCTCCCCCTCTCACTTATACTGTCCTCTTTTTCTCCTCAACTCAGTCTAGATTTCATGTAAAGTAGGTTCAGTAAGTCAGAATACAATCATTAGAATGATTTCATTCATTCAGGATGCTGCTGTGGTGAACCGGAGGGAGAACCAGAGGATGTTGTTATCTGCAAATTATAACAGTGCAGAAGAAACTTTCACAGGTCCTGCTTGTATATGACAAAAGTTCCAAAAGTGTGGAGATGTTATGAATGCAGGAAGGTACAGAACAAATGAGACCTTCCGCTGTTATGCATCAGAAATAGTAAAAAAAAAAACATTTGAGAATCTTTATTTTTTATTATATTTAGCCCAAGGTTACGTTTTCTAATGGTTTCATTCTAATGATTGTATTCTGACTTACTGTACCTACTTTACATGAAATCTAGACTGAGTTAAGGAGAGAAAGAGGAGAGTATAAGTGAGGGGAGGAGGGAAGAAGAGAGAGGGAGAGGAGGTCCCTGTCATTCCTCCGCCGCGCATCCCCTTCCTCCTGCTGGTCGCTGTTGTCCTCCTCCTGTCTGTCCTCCTCCTGTCTGTCCTCTCCTCGGTCCTCCTGGTCGCTGTTGTCCTCCTCCTGTCTGTCCTCTCCTGCTTTTCCTGTCCCTCCTCTGTCAGCTCTGCTAATTTTGCCATTTGGTAAATCCTCTTCTGCTTGTTGGGAGAACTTAGATGAGGAAATATTGTTGGCACATAGTCTGGGCTTAGTGGGTTCTGGCTTTCTGCACCTGATGAGACAGAGGTTTCAGTTAATATTACTCGACCTGTTTTCCAGGCAGCTACAACCAAGTAACCAGATGAATGAAATATCTTAAGTTGATCTAAGCACAATAAACTATCAACATTGACCTACCACCCGAAGATAACAGAAACTGAAAACTGTAAATGCTGCTAGTGCACAGAAGTGGCCATAAATAAAACAACAGGGAAACGATTAAAATATCCGCTGCTGTTTTACCGATCGTCAGTTATTATTAAGACAGCACAGACTGCAGAGGAGCGTCCTTTGGCAGCTTAGCTTGTTGTGGTGTAAGCTAACTTTTGTTGCTGTAGACCGATATGTAAGCTAAGCTAACTGCTATCTTTGTTGAAAGATCTTCATATGAAATGCTAATCAAATGCATTTGTTGCACAAAGGGTCTAATCGGATTTAATCTAATCACTTACTTCTCTAAAAAGTTTGTTTATCAGACCTCGCTAGCTAAAGCTAGCTCTCCTAGCTTGCATTGAAACTCACCTGATATGAAATGTACACTGCACAGACGGCTACTTGCTGTCGGCGTCCAGTTAACCCTCCTGATCACTGAAAGCCATCTCTGACGACATTCTTCTTCCTTTGGTAATCGATAAAAAGCTATATCTCCGTCTCCTTTCTTTTTGTCACACCCAACTGCACAGCATTTTGACGGCATCTCCGATTACCTGTGTGGTTCAGGTACTCAGCGCAGGTACTCAATATGGCGGCAGCAAGCATTCGAACGCAGTGGAACGCATCTGTGACGTCAGCTGCAAGGCATCAATATATATATATATATATATATATATATATATATGTGGTCACAGTGACCAAAAACCTTCACATCACAAGTTGTTTTTTTTATTTCAATGCATTAACAACATTCAGTTATTGAATATGATTAATAAAATACTTACATTTATAGGTCATTTTGCGCCACTCGATATTTTCGCCTCCTTGCACCATGTTGAGCTTTGGCCCTGCAATGCATTGTGGTCTACATTGACCCGTCTAGTGACCATTGATGCTCACTACTTTTCAAGATGCATTGTGGGAAATTTTGAGTGCCCTACTTTTTTCTTTCTGGACATTCGGACACCCCTACAAAATGGCATGTTCCCTATATAGGGCACTATGTACGTAGTAGGGTGCACATTCGGACACAGCCGCAGTGAAGCTTACGAGGAAGTCTGCCTCTTGATTCGACTGCTTCTAACGTTCCACTAACTACACAAGGATACAACAAATTGGCGACGTGGATGGGATGTGTTGTAGCCCGGTCCTGCATTGTTCTTACCATCAGCCGGACAACCGCTGATTCCGTTCGACATGTGGATGAAAATGTTCGATAATTACCTGCTTCCTATCCGCACAGAGGGGATGACTGGCCAGACAAGCGGAAACGTGCATTGCTCCTACACTCCCTGGGCACCGAAAGGCAACGTGTATTATACACAATTTAAAATGGAGGTACATCAACTGTACACGCACATTTCAAACCAGCCATAAATGTTGTGCTAGAGCGGCACAAGTTTAGACAAAGGCTACAAAGACCGCCTGAGACTGTTGCTGAGTATGTGGGCGCACTGCGTGAACTGGCGGTAACATGTGAGTTTGCTGGAAATACGGACGAGATGATACATGACCAACTCATTGAGCATGCTAGCTGTCCAAGAATACGTGAGAAGCTGTTGGTGCAGACAGAGGAAAATCTTATGCTGGACATGGTGGTTAAAATGGCATGTCAGGTGGAAGCGACAATCGGGCATGCACAAACTCTCACCATGCAGCCCCAGGCTCCCATACAAGTCCTTAAGGGAAAATCAAAACACCCATTCAAACCCAAACCCTGGAGTAATAACTCTGCTGAGCTCACTGCAGCAGCAAAACAGGACCGATGTTGTTTCAGATGTGGTTCATCGTCTCACCTGGCAGACGCACCAGACTTTCCGGCACGCAAAGTAACCTGCAGAAACTGCAACAAAATAGGACACTTCGCCCGCGTATGCAAGTCAGCACCTAAGTCCACGCCAAACATTGTCACCATCTCTCTGTCAAGTTAAATTTTGAGCATGTGTGTGTCTGTTGACACTAGTTCCTAAAAAGATTACTGTTGCGTTCACATTTCCCGTTCCACATCCAGGGGTTATTGCTTTATGGACAACTGTAAGAGAATCAGGAGGGTTTCACAAAGGGAGCAGAGGAAGCCTGAGTAAGCAACTACACTTAAGAAAACAAGCCCAAAAACCTGTGACTGAAAATATTTACAAGCTACTGCACAGAAAAATAAACCCAACAAGACTTTTCAGCTCTGCTCATGTTGTGCTGCATCACTGCTGTAAACAGGAAGATCACAGCTGCTGACTGAAATGTATTAATTTAGCTAGTAACAAACAAACGTGCCATAGTTGCTTTATTCAAAGTGTGATTCATTAGAAGTGTAGTTACAAAAACGGTGCTACAGTAACGTTACTAGTAACACGTTAATACCAACACTGCTCAGCACAGAACCTCAATGATGTGAAAGCAGTGCAGCTTACTGCAGCTCCTACCATCATCATCATCCATGGCAGCTGATGAAGGTTCTGCTGTAGCAAACATGTCAATCATTTTTTGATGTTTGTCTTTTTAAAAGAATGTTTTTAGTGCACCAGTTTTTCTGCATCTCTGTTTTCTCTTCTTGGATCTGACAGGTAACTGCATCCAGTGGTACAGAACCAAAAGGGGTTTAAAGTATCTGATTGTTTCATGCGGTGGTGGTGGGCAAATTACTCCTGTTAATTAAATTAAACAGATTTTGTGTTGTTTGTTTTTCAGTATCCTGGAAAATACGCGAACTAAACAACAGTATCAGTCAGCTGCAGGCCAAACTTACAGGTAAGAAAGATTTTTATCTGAATAAACAAACACTAATATCACACTTCATAATATTTACCTCAATATTGTCATGTTTTACATTTTTAATTATGGTTGTTTTAAAGTTATGAAAACTAACTTCAGTCAGCTGCTGGATGAAATTAAGAAGCTGAAGAACAAGATTGAAGTTGAGAGAAGACTGAAAACTAACACATAACATCACCTCTGAACATGTGACATGAATCTAGCTTTACCTTGAGAATGAACAGTTTTACAGGGTTTTTCACCCTGTTCACATACTAGATGATAAAAAGGAAACACATCAAAACAAGTTTCCATGCAATTTGGTCACAGATTGGAGGAACAACAACAGCAATATTAAACTGTACACAAGTTGATTATTTTCCTATAATTTCAATCTGTCTTATTAACTTACATTTCAAATTAAAATATTAAATCAAATCTGTTATTAAATTAAACTCTATTAATTGTCTTTACTTATAAACTTTATTAATCAATATAGGAATTTGTAACAAAATTTTTTCAGAATCTTTCTCTTGAAACTTGTTGTCATTTTTACAAACAAAGTTGTTATAAATTTGATAATTAACATCATCTTTAACATTTTAAAGATAAACAGAACAACTTGACAGGATAACATTTATAAAATTTGATGAGCCAGATTACGATTTACGCTGCATGACTCCAGGAACTCAGGGCTTAAGTTAAAAAAAAAAATTCTGAGCCTGAACTTTTTTTCCTGGGGAGTGGAGGTGCAGTGGATCTGACGCATACACACTATAAGCAGGGTACAAGATGAACTACAGTTTAAATGTGAATTTAATAATTATTAATACTATTAATAATTTAATTGTAAATGTAATAATATTATAAGGACATGTGAAACTCAGTCAGGCTAATTAATTTAAATTATTCATTAAGTAATCATTTAATTTAGTAAAGGGCAATTTATACAAAAAAAAAAAAAGTTAGAGCAATAGTGAACTGTAATTTTAAATTGCAACATTTCCACCATTTTTGTTAAAAACAAACAATATCAAATTAGGTTACAGAAAATACAAAATAAACAAATGCAATTTAATACACTAAACTACAAGTCAGTTCAATTAACAGCAACAAAAAGGTTAAAGTGTTCCAAGACCTGATTAAACTGTATAAGAAATTAATAGAAAAATACAGTTTACTTCAGAAACTGAGAACTGCTAAACTGAAGCATCCAGTACAATCATCACAGCTCAATGACACATTTTCTCCTGTTCTATTTCTTCGTTCTTTTTTTGGTTGGGCTTTGACTTCTCTCCTTTTAAACATGGATCAGTCATCGGGGCCGCCACATCAGCTGTGGCTGTTGCTCCCGCCGAACGACTTGGACAGCGCAAACTGCCACTGGGGTCTCCTTCGTGGTGTCATAGAACTTTTTTGTGCTAGTTCCATACACCATCTTCTTCAAACACAACACACAAACAAGTAGGCCTACCTGGCTCTCTTAGTTTCTGGCACCAACTCCCAAAAAGCTTGCCGTCTCCACCCCTTCTTCTATCCATGCCCAGCGCCATTTGTTTCTAAGGCTTCTTAGGATGTGTTACGACCCCCAATTCACAATCCAGGGGATAGGGGTCGGCAACAAAACGAACCGCACCAAACTTAAAGATATACAACAAATTTTATTACAAAACCCGGGTCAAGGGAACAGTATAACAAAGGGTGTCCAATATTAAGTATATCTAGTCCGGAGGAATTACAAAGAAACACAATTAACAAAAGGTGTCCTCAATTGAGGTTAACAATTAACAATAACAATTACCAATTAAACAAAGGGATAATCAATTCTTTTTATAATCCAAAAGTCTACTTAATATTAATGGTTTTCCAAAATCTTAAACCAAACAAAAGGAGTCTGTTGTAGAAACTAAACCAAAATACAGTAACACCAAAAGGTAGCCTTCAATACAAACAAGAGTGCTATTTAAACTTCAAACCAAGGTCAACTATAAAACTTAACTCAAAATCTACTCAAGAACCATGAGAGATTATATTCTCAATCAACTCAACCAAAGCACAATCATGTTACTAAACTAAGGGATTTCTAAAGCTCTTAACACAAACCACAAAGGGTATTCAGACCAGCGACTTCTACATACACAATCCCAGTTGGCGAGCTGTGGGCCTAATGGAACACAGCTGCCCTGAATACTGGTGCTTCCTCCTTCTTAAAGGCCAGGAGGCCTCCTGGTTGGCTGGCAGAGGGGAAGTGCTGGAATGTAACTGTTCAATCAGAAGAGTCGGAGTTCTGGAGGTTGGTCTCACCAGGGTGTAAGCTGAACTGGAGGCGACCAATCAGGTAGGCGAAAGGGAGGGAGGTCCCTGCTGCATCTTCCAAGCCTGGGGATATGACAGACGTCTTTCCCTGGCTTCATGGATTTACGCTCCTTTTTTTTTTTTATCTGATTTCTTTAAAACAACCCTTGGCTTAGATGCTGCATTCAAGACCACTTGGAGATAATGTTCATGCTACAGGTTAACTTGGTGGAGAAAAAGGAAGTGTGGCATATTGTCACTATTTCCTGAACACTGAAAACATAATAGCAGCAAGTTGTGCTTATTTTCGAAGATGAATATATGTGTAATTTCAGACTTTAATGCTGTTCATTGTTCAATTCATTTTCTACAATTCAGAGCCAATTCAGAGTCTCAACCACTATAACCATAGTTACGTTTGTTTTTTATTTTTTTTTTGTTTTGTTGTTGTTTGTGTTTCTTGAATCATAGTGAAAAGCCAGAGATCCAGCATGGTGCCGGAATACTTTCAGCCCTGGGAACTAACAGAACTTCACTGGTTTCACTTTGGAAACAACTGATCGCTTTATTGATTAAAACAGCACCACTTCTTTCTGCTCATGACTAATAAGATGTGAATAATTTTATGGACCACTTCCCTTCACTTTGTTGTTAATCCTGAACATCATTAAGCTGCGTAACATTAAATTTCCCCATGGGCTCACCACCTGCAGGAGGGGCCATAGGGGTCAGGTGCAGTGTGAGCTGGGCAGCTGCCAGAGGTGGGGACCCTGGCAGTCTGATCCTCGGCTGCAAAAGCTAGCTTTAGGGATATGGTATGTCCCCTTACTAGTGGGGAAGGAGCCTGAACTGGTGCGCAAGGTTGAACGGTTATGGCTAGATATAGTTGAACTCACCTCGACGCATGGCTTGGGCTCTGGAACAATTGCCCTCGAGAGGGGCTGGACCCTCTTCCATTCTGGAGTTGCTCCCAGTGAGAGGCGCCGAGCAGGTGTAGGCCTGCTCATTGCCCCCCAACTTGGCGCCTGTACGTTGAGGCTTACCCCGGTGGATGAAAGGGTAGTCTCCCTCTGCCTTCGGGTAGGGGGACGGGTCCTGACTGTTGTTTGTACTTATGCACCAAATAGCAATTCAGAGTACCCACCCCTTTTGGAGTTCTTGGAAGGGGTGTTGGAGAGCACTCCTTCTGGGGACTCCCTCGTTATGCTGGGGAACTTCAATGCTCGTGGGCAATGTCAGCAAGACCTGGAGGGGCGTGATTGGAAGGAACAGCTCCCCCTAATCTGAATCCGAGTTGTGTTTTGTTGTTGGACTTGTTCAGACATAAGAGTGCCCACATGTGCACTTGGAACCAGGACACTCTAGGCTGCAGTTCGATGATCGATTTTGTAGTCATGTCGTCGGACTTGTGTCTTTATGTTCTGGACACTCGGGTGAAGAGAGGGGCAGAGCTATCAACTGATCACCACCTGGTGGTGAGTTGGCTCAGATGGTGGGGGAGGATGCCGGTCAGGCCTGGCAGACCTAAGCGTGTTGTGATGGTCTGCTGGGAACGTCTGGCAGAGTCCCCTGTCAGAAAGAGTTTCAACTCCCATCTCTGGCGGAGCCTCAATTGTCAATTGTCGAGGGGCCAGCCACAGCTGTGGCTGTAAGGTCGTCGGTGCCTGTTGTGGCGGTAATCGCCGAACTCGTTGGTGGACACCGGCAGTAAGGGATGCCGTCAAGCTGAAGAAGGAGTCCTATCGGGCCTTTTTGGCCTGTGCGACTCCAGAGGCAGCTGATGGTTTTCGGCAGGATAAGCACAGTGCGACTTCGGCGGTCGCTAAGGCAAAAACTAAGGCATGGGAGGAATTTGGAAGAGGCCATGGAGAATGACTTACGGACGGCTTCGAGGAGATTCTGGTCCACCATCCGGTGGCTTAGGATGGGGGGCTGCTGACTTCGACTCGGGACGTTGTGAGGCGGTGGACGAAATACTTCGAAAACCTTCTCAATCCCACCAGCACTTCTTCTGATGAGGAAGCAGAGTCTGGGGTAGCTGGTGCTGGCTGTCCTATCTCTGGGGCTGAGGTCGTTGAGGTGGTTAAAAAGCTCCTCGGTGGCAAGGCCCCAGGGGTCTTTGAGGGGGCATGTGAGTTTGCCAACCACACTGTCTTCATTTTCTGATACCAAATTTTACAGGAAATGAAACCGTCAAAGTTTCACTGATCAGTAAGAAAGATTTGATCTGCTAGTTACACCAAAGCTTTTCATTAACTTGCAAAGAAATTAAAGTTATTCTTCTTGCTTCTAATATTTTCATGTAGTCGGATTTGTACATTTTAAATAAACATGAATAAAACTGAAATATAAATAGATTTGATCAAAAGTAGAAGTTTTAATGTGAATCAGTTTTTATGTTATGACTCATCCAGCATCTGGACTGTTTCTGGTTTGACTCTGACTGTTAAACCTTTCTAACATCAGCTGATGGTTGTCAGGTTAACCCATCATCACTGCAGCTTTTAGAAAACTGGACCATATGACCAGTCATAGCTAATATCAGGTTGCTGAAGTTAATGTAGATCTTTTTCTTTTTCAGCTGGTCCTGTTGGAGATACAGGTGTACCTGGACCTCAGGGACCCCCTGGACCACAAGGACCCAGAGGGCGCTCCTTTATTGGACCTCCGGTAGGACACAAGACCTTCTGTCTTCATCTTCTCAGTCTCAGTGTTCAGGCTTCAGCTCCAACTTTATATGTTACTTTATGTGCAGGGCGCTCAAGGAGAGAGTGGACAGAAAGGTGATCCTGGACAGCAAGGACCACAGGTACCAGCTGTCTACACAACAGCACCCAATTTAATCTGGGATTATAGACATATCACCACAACACTGAAAGAATTCTTCATGTTTAACATGTAATTCATGTTTTTCCAAACATTTTTAATAATTATTAATGCCCACAATCACTTATTGTTGCTCAGGATGCTCCCAAACATAAATAATATTTACTTTTTCAGCTTGGTTATGTTTTTTTTTGACGTTTTCATTCTTCTTTGTTTTTTAGTCTTTTAGCCAGAAAATGCCAGTGTACCTGTATTTTTTGTTTGTTTGTTAGTTTTTGCTAAAAAAAAAAAAAAAAAAAAAAAAAATATTTAAAAATAGATTTTATTCTCTGCTGTAAGATATAAGGTCCTACTCAGATTTCTCTTTGTTTTGATTTGTTTACATTGTCAAAGCATGACTTCTGTGCCCTAGTTAGTCACACAGCTCCAGTAAGGAGGGGAGAAAATATTAGTCTGCTGTATTTTTATTTTAAAGCCACTAAGTGCAGAAAAAGTGAAAAGTACTCAAACTTGTTAACTTGTAGAGATCTGGAGTTGAGTTTAACCTCTGCTCGTATTTCAGGGAGTCCCTGGAAGAGGAGGAGCTCAAGGGAGAGAAGGACCTCCAGGACCCAGAGTGAGTCTCAACTGAAACTCTAAACACTAAAAGTACCGAAAATGTAGAAGCAACAAATTTCTCATGTAGATGAATTATCAGCAATACAATCTTATGAAATTTACCACCAATATTCTTAATGTTACCTTATATTTATTCAGTGGTTCTAGATTTTAGAAGCAACTTTTAAAATTTATTTACTAAATGTTTTAAGACTAAATGTAAAGTAAGTCAAACATAGTAAAAAAATCAAATAACTGGAGGAAAAATGCACAAAGATCTACATGCAATATGTGGAGAAAAACAACTGAAACACAGAAAATGTGTTTCACTGTCCACTTCCAACTTAACAGGGTCTTAAAGGTAAAGATGGCCCACCAGGCAGACAGGGCCCCCCAGGACCTATGGTAAGTCACTATGAAATTCTTTATCATGTGACAGTTTTTTTGTTTTTTTTTTTTGTTGTTTTTTTTGTTTTTTAAAGGAAATGAGAAAACAGAAACCTGGAGGCTGTCATGTTTAAGATGTGTGTCAAAAATAAATTGTTGTTTGCAAAACTATGCAGGAAACAGCCATGTTCTGAATAAGACAAAAAAAAAGAATATTTATGGCTGGTTGAGCAGCTGGCTCATATACAGAAGCTACAGCTCCTTAATGCAGCTGATCTAGGTTTGAATCCCGGCCCAGGGACCTTTGCTACTGCCTACAATGATGCCTGCATCAGCTTCTCAGATCAGATAGTCTTCCCCGTCTCTTTCACATCATTTTGTCTTGCAATGCAGTGTTTTGGAGGAGTATAAGCAGAGTCTTGCAGCCATGCCATCTTTCCTAAGCTGTTATATATTATTTCTGGCATTCTTCCTCACACTAACTTCTCCGTAGCAACAACACCGGCTTTGACTTTTACAACCTTAGTTACTCAGAAACTGATCTTACTTGCATGACTGCTGGATTGAGGATAACTTCTTAGTACTTGTACTTACAGGCTCAAGACATCATCATAGTTTACTGATCGCAAGAGCATAGCTATCAGAACAACGGAAGCCAAGAGCAGATGTGCTTGACTGTTATTCTTATTTTTTAATCATTATCTGAAGATAGCAAGTTAAATTTCTCATTAGGTCGACGTAACAAAGACTTGTTATCTCGAGCAGAGTTAGACCTTTAAGCACCTCCTTGTTTCCTCTCAACAGCTGTAAAACTACTATTGATACATACATGTTTAAAATGATTTGGACTTTAGATATTTCTAGAAGGTTATTCAGTTTGCTGTAAAAAATCCAAATAACAACAACCCAAGGAAGGTCTTTTAGAAAAGTTTGCTTGTGTATACGTGAGAACGTCAAATGACTGAAATGCTTCTCTGCGAAATATACACACATCTCAATCATCCCTCAATTAAAATAAACAGGATTATTCTCATATAAACAGGTTTTATTGTGTCTGCAGTTTATTAATATTGTTACACTTCATCCGTTCAGGGAACTCCGGGAGCTCCAGGTTCCCCAGGAAATGCAGGACCTTCAGGAAAACAGGGGTCACTGAGTCAGGAGATAACACAGTAAAGCTGTCTCTCCTCATTAACCTTTTTATTTGTCTCCCAGACTGTTTTTTATTTTACCTGTTATAGAGGAGACCTCATGTTTCTTATCACCTTTCTAACAACCACTGCTGGAAAAAATGTAACTCTGTAAATATCCAGGAGGCAGCAGGAAGTAGTATCAGACAGGCTTAACAGAGTCTGTCAGCTGATCACAGAGAACTCAGGGAGGTGACCAGTCTAGTCTGACGGTCGATGGGCTTGTCTGATGCACGCTTAAATGTGAGGCGGAGTGAAGTGTATTCATGTTGACACCTGAAAGACAGCATTTCAGGCCACTTTGTGAAAAAGAAAAACTCTTTTTTTCTGAGCCTCAGTCTTAAGGCCCATTCATGCTCTACACAGAGGACGGATACTTCTGCATCATTTACGTGCATAATTTAATCAGTTTTCAGAGCCGTACTATGATGGAGCAAACAGTGTGGTACCACTGGAAACCATGGGGGCAGTGTTGAGCAGTATAGGTGATGTGAGGCCCTGGAAAAAGCAAAGAAGAAGCTGTGATGTATTTAAGGGCTGCACAGACCCCCTCCATCACTGTGCTGCCTCCTATATGTCTCTCACTGGGAATGTACATTATCATGATCTCCTCCATCGTCACCATGTTTACTATTGACTAAAACTGATGTTGAAACTCAGAGGTGAACTCTAAATTCCACACTGCCCTCTGGTGGATGTACCACCTAACAACCATGCCAACACAAAGGACACTTGGAAGTATGCCAGCAGGACGTACATGTTTACACATGTAAAGGGAGTATAAATGGTGTTAGACAGTCTAACCATTCTGTACTGCTTAAATAAGATATTTCACTCAGGCTTTCCTTTTCCCAACTGTTTCTCACCCCTGGATCAATAAGTTCCCAAGATTTAAGCCTTTTCAGTTTTTCCCCTTATTTTTTTTATACATTTGAAAAACTGAACTAAATCTCATATTGGGATATTTAAATTAGACTTGTAGCATTTAATATTTTTAGAATGTTCAAAACTAAACTTAGAAAAGAAAGACCTGGACATTCAGAGGTAGAACATGGGGGAATTTAATATCTGTGTTACTTTAAAAACAAAGAAATCTTTGCTCGGCTTATCTTTTCAAAGCCTCTCTGCACATTGCTTTGTTTTTTTTTAAGAAACTGAACATTAAAGTGCATCTGATAAACAGATTGAAGTGCAGCTCAGCTTCCATTACTGTGTGTGAGACTGCAAGAATTTTATTGTCTTTAGTGTAGAAATATTCAAGTTCCATCTGTTTCCAATATTGTTTTCCACCTTAGCAGATCTTGTGTTTGAGACATTTTCCCTCAGCATGTGATCAGTCTTTGCTTTTGCATTTTGTGCTGCTTTATTGAAATAAATTCCATTTCTAGTGTGTCTCCAGTGAAGAGACGAGACTCTGTGGGAGGTGATACGAGCAGCTGATAAATGGCTTTGCGTCACTCTGATAAAACGTTGTGAAGTCTGTAATTTCAGGTCTGACAGCACTTATCAGCTCATTAACACTATTGTCAGTTTCAGGTGTTAATGAGGACCTACCGGAGGAAAATAAACCGTTTATAAGTTTTCAGTAATGGCTGTCTTTATAAAAGGTTGTTAATTAATAAAGGGAGTTCTTGTCACAATAAAAGATTAAATTGTGAATCTTTTTACCATCAGTTGTATTTTATATGTTTAGATTCTGCCTGAATGTGGTAGAAATTTTTATGTATTTGAACTGCAGATAGTTACTATTGTCATTGTATGTGTCACACCTTTTTTAATGTCTGTTTTTACTTCTTTTTTTTTTTTTAATACAAGCTTAGTAAAATATGCCAAAATCCAAGATTAAAATATGCATTTCCCTCATTACAGAGGGAACAATAAAGTCCTGAAGTTATAGTTAATGTGAAAGGGAAAATCAGAAAGAAAGAATTGAAAGTTTTTGAAGGATTTGGGATCTTCGATGTTTATAAAGTGAGGAATGTGTCATGGTAATGAGTTCTGATAAATGTGTTTCTCTTTAAGTCAAATCTGACACTTTTTTCCTTTTTCCATCAACTTTTCTTGTGCAGGGTCCTCCTGGAAACAAGGGGGATAAGGGTGAACGGGTGAGTCGCCTCATATTCACCACAATTACAAGCTCAAAAATGATTAAGTACACCTTTTGTGCTACATGGAAATGTTTCCTACATTTTCTTTTCCAAATCATAACAGTGACCAACAATTTTCATCATTTGAAACTATAAAGTAGTTATGACTTTACAGCTGAATGAAACAAAACAGAATTCCTGCATCTTTATGTTACACTTTTATGCTTGGACATGTAGTCAAAAGTAACAAACATTTTCTAAAGAGGCTCCAGCAGCAATAATTATAACAATCTATTGACAGTTAAGTAGTTGTTTACTTGATGAAAAATAAGATTCATGCAGCTTTTATTACTTTAGATGAGCATATTTTATCCAAAAACTCGGCATGTAACTATTTTTGTCCTTCTGTTATGTTTTTGTTTTGCTACAGTAGATAAAAAGAGACAAAACAAACACTCCTCTCAGTTTATCCACCCCTTTGGGTTTAAGGGTTTTTTTTTCATTCATACTTGAAGGTGTAAGAGATATTCATCTTCTTTCAGTTTGTAATCTTGAATTTGATGTCACAACATCCTCCTCATGGAATTTTTAATCTGCGTTCAGCATCTTCTCTAAGAAAAAAAATCCATTCATTCATTCGTTTAGCTTAGTTTGTTAATTTTTTAATGAGGGATCCTGGAAAAACTTCATTCCTCACTCTGAGATTTCATTAAAGGTTCCGAAGTAACACAGGAAAAAACAAAATGAGTATTTAAGTGTGCCAATGTAACACAATTAGATGATCAGAAGTTTTGTCAATGTGCATTTAAATCACCTGCCAGCAAAAGGTTGGTTTTTATTCAGAGAGAAAAATTAACATTTTCCTTTGGGGAGAAATATTTGCATTTATGTGCAAATAATTCCTGCATGATAGTGGAAGAAAATAAAACAGCATGTTTGTGTTCACATTATCAGCCATGTAGTAATAATCATAAGCTGCAGAAATCTGATGTTTTTGCAGCATCTTAGGAAAAAATACACAGACCATTTCATAAAATAAGAATCCCACATGACAATAAATAAACAGTTCTTTGGTTTTTCAGGGTGACCTTCAGTCCACAGCATCGGTTCAGGCCATCGCCAGGCAGGTTTGTGAGCAGCTGATCCAAAGTGAGTAACAACACTTTCTGTGTATCTTTAACTATGATCCACTGTTACGAACCCTGAAACGCCAGGAGTAAATAGGGTCAGTAACAAAGCGGGTCGGATTTAACCCTAAATGGTATAAAGTATAATATTTATTCCCAATAAATAAAAAGAAATCACCTCCAACGGGTTCAGTTTTAACAAACAAAAGGTGTATATATACCCTGTTCAGCAATGATTAAATAAAGTAAAGAAAGCTGTAACAAAAGGTGTCCTTATTCAGGTAACAAATAATATAAACAGTAAACAACAAACAAAACAAACACAATACAAAGTGTTTCTTAAACCAAAACTAACTTTACAAAATACCAAATTACCACACTCAAAATGTCTCTAAATGAAAATTTATACCACTCTGGTAATAATAACAAAAAGCGTCTCCAACTGAGAGTGTCTTTAAACAGAGCACACAACTAGCTTCTCGTAACCGAGAGCGTCTCTTCACAATTGCCCAAACTTTTCTCAGGGAAAGCTTGTTATGTCTTCACCAACACAACCTCAAGGGGTTATCCACAGCCAATCTCTCAAACACGAGCCCAGCAGGCAAACTGTGCGCACATGGAGCACAGCTGCCCAGAGTGGTCGTAGTCCTCCTCATTTAAAGACCAGGTGCTCCGCTGATTGGTTCTAACTTGTGGCGAGGGGAATGAAGGCGACCAATCACAGTGGAAGGGCAGGAAGGTTCCACGTTGGTCCTGCAGCCAATCCTCAAGTTGCTCCAGAACAGTGGAATCAACTCCAGCTCCAGGCTGAAAGACCTGGCAACGTAACACTCCCACCTGTAAAATTCTTCCACTCTGTCTCTTTAGTTCTTCTGGTTAACAAATCACATAAATTTACAGCATTTTCACATACGAGATAGAGCATCCACAAACTGGTTGTCCACACCCCGTTTATGGTGTATTTCCAGATGGTATTTTTGCAATATCAATGCCCATCGAATTAACCTCTGGTTCTGGTTGTACATACGTTCTAGACAGGTTAATGGATTGTGGTCTGTGTACACCTTCGTGGGCACAGAAGACAATCCCACATACACAATGAAGTGCTGAAGAGCCAATACCAGTGACAGTGTCTCCTTCTCGATAGTTGAGTAATGCCACTGATGCTAGCTGAACTTCCTAGAAAAGTAACATATGGGGTGATCAATCCCGTCATCATCAGACTGCAGGAGCACGGCGCCCGCCCCCACAGTGTTAGAGTAAGCTGAAGTTGACAGTTTAAAGTTCCTCCCTTAAGCTTAGGTAATGACTTGCAGTCTCACCTGCTCTGCAGAGGACAGGATGTGGCTGTCACTGCCCTGTGCGATAAGGGTCATGAAGTGATGTATGCTGATGTTCTTTCCTGTTTGAACTTTGCTTGAACTTTGCTTGCTCTACTGAAGTGTGAAATCTGCTCAATAAAGAGGCTGCGCTGGGGTTGAGACTTTGGAGTTGACAGCAAACACTCTCTGAGTGCTGAACTACTGGCTCTCCCCATCGTGATGAAGCTGACCTCACTCTGAGTTCTTTCTGTCTTATTTTATGATAGAAAAATACCCATCACACAGCATTGATGTCAATTTCCAGCTTAAAAGGTTGCAGCTAACACAGGAGCTTGTATCAGGAGAGCTTTAGCAATATCAAAAGCTTGCTGGAACTCATGAGTCTATTTAAATTCTTGTTTTGGACTCATTAAGGACGTCAACGGTGTAACATCTGTAGCAATGTTGAGACAGAAATTGCGATAATATCCTGTCATTCCCAAGAATCTGCGCAGCGCTTTTCTGGTTTCCGGAACCGCATGAATCTTGGCATTCAGAGGGCGCACAGTTATTTGTCCTACCTATTACTGTGGCCGACCAAACACATTTCACTAAGTTATTTGTAAATTATGGGTTGTCTAACCGTGAAAATAAAGCGGGACAAGTGATCCTACCAGGTGTCTGTGTTTATCACGACATCATCTAAATAAGTGCAATACGGCAAGCTAGAAAACAGTGTGTTTACCAAACACTGAAACAAAGCAGGTGCGTTGCACATACCAAATGCCATTACAGTTTATAGCAAAAACCGATTGGGTGTTACAAAAGCCGAGATGTTCGTAAGGGGGACTTGCCAATATCCTTTTAATAAATCCAGTTTAAACACATAACGTGTGGATCCTAAAGTATCCACACAATCCTCGATATGGGGCAAATGATACGCAGCTACTCGAGTCACTGCGTTTACTTTCCAGTAGTCTGTGATGAATCTTGGAGATCCGCCCGGCTTAGTCTCCACCAAACAGGGAGAACTCCAAGGACTATTACTGCTTTTAGCAAAGCCATGTTGCACTAAAAAATCTGTTTTCTGTTGCATTAACTTTCTCTTACATGAGTTACATCGGTAGGGATGTTGCTTTATGGGTCTATTATTATCAACATTTATGTCATGGGTTATGACGTTAGAACGTGAGGGAACATCATTAAAAAGATTACAGTGTTTTATGATCAGAGATAAAAATTCTAATCTCTGACTATCTGTGAGTTGCAATTACATTATTTGTATCAGACGAGCGCCGTTTTATCTCATACGACCCTGAAAATCGGACGTCTGCACTGGACCGGCAGAGGGCAGTAAGGCTAACATCGTAACATCCACTGAGCTTCAGGATGTTTTTAAGGAGAAGGACTGGGATAAAATCAGCTTGTTATTGGGAATATTGCAGCTGCAGAAGTAAACTTTACATGCCTCACCTCAGAGTCTACTTTCAGTCGATAATGAGCATCATGGAGCTTTGAGGTTCATCACAACTTGTAGATCACTTACTCATTGTTTTTTCTATAAATATGTTGGATGGTTCTCTTTGGCCATATGAAGGCGAAGACGCTGAAATATTCTTATTTACAAGGCGGTTGTTGGTCTGCTTCCTTCCTACCTCTCAACTCTCCTCCAGCTGAAACATTCAGGACCGTACAGTCTTCGTTCACAGGAGATTTTAATGTTTTCAGTCCCAAAGGTGTGAACTGAGAAGGGAAAAGGGTTTTCTTTATATACTGCACTCTTTGACTGGAATGAACTGCAATCAGACTGGAAACATCATGATGTGGGAGCATGGATGCTTGATGATCAGTTTTTTTTTTTTCATTTGTTTGTTTGTTTTTTGTTCGTATTTCATTTTTGCTTCATTTGGGATTTTAAATTGTTTTATTTATTTATATTTCATTACTTTGTTTTAAAAGCTTAGCCAGTTTGAATCTAAGTAATCTAAGGATACTGTTAAAAAACTATTTAAATCAGAATGAGGCTTCTGGCTAAATAGAAGTTAAATAGAAAAATAAATGAAGAACAATAATGTCACAGTTCTTTGATTTTCATCAAGTTGTCAAATACATATGATAGTTTACATTTATTCAGAATTTATAAATACCCATTATTATTTAATAACAACAAAACATTCTTTGGATCTTTAATCAGATTTTTATCATCTTGATGTTTCATAGCCTTGTAGTATGATCCATAACTTCATGATCACCACTGTCCCCAATGCTTGAACCAGACCTGAAGTGTTAAAGCATCCCTGCACCATCAGGGTGTCCAGGTCTTGCTTGTTTGTCCCTCATCCAACACACAGCCCAGATTTCATGATTTTAAATTATGTTTATGTTTATTATGTTTTGTTATCTTGTTACTTGGAGTGGCCGTTTGATTTGTCAGTTATAAGGGAGTGACATTCACACCCACACCTCAATGTGTTTTCATGCCTTAGCACAGAAATGTTTAAGAAGAACACGACATGTCTGTCAGGGTTTCTGCAGAGCAAGAAGCATAAAAAATGCTTGTACATATTAATAGATAAGTTGGAATTAACCCTTTCATGCGTAATTAAAAAACAGTGCTACATGTTTTTCATATTAAATATTTTACTTCTACAGGCATACACAGTGATGCCTTTTTATTTCTTAATCATATTTTACTTTCATCTATTTATGTCTACAGAGTGGATCATTTGCAAATTTACCACCTTCACCCGTCTATATACTAGAAACAGATTTTAAATATGTGTCCACTGTTGTGGACATTATGAAAGAGTTAAGATGTAGAATTTGTTGTATCAACTGGCAGAGAGTAAATATTTTCTGGGAATGTTATTATCAGAAATGAAAGCATTTCTCAGCACTTTTTGTCTGCGTCCAGGTCAACCAAGAGAGAAGGGGGAGAAGGGATCTGCAGGGGCTGGTGTCCAAGGCCCCAGAGGACCCCCAGGACCTCCTGGTAAATAAATCCAAATCAACATTTTTTGGTCTACATTATTTATTTTTATTTATTTATTTATTTATTTGGCATATTTATAAGAATGAACATGTATCATACTGCCTGCATAAGAAACATTTGTTTAGATTGGTGCGTTTGTCCACTGAAATCTTTATCATCTTCCATCCATCAGGACGACCTGGAACTCCTGGAACTCCTGGTTGTCCTGGACCAGTTGGCCCTCAAGGGCTTCCAGGATACTGCATCATGAACTACTGTGTTGGTTAGAACGTTGGAGGTACGTAGCTTCCAAGTAGTAAGTATGATGCATCAGCTAAAAACCTTGATTCTAAAGTTTGTCGGAGTTCATCTCCTTCACTGTGGTAGTTCGGTAATTACAGCCACACACTGGAGACTGTAGTATCAGATACTTAGAACCTTAAAGTAGGGATGAAGCAGATATTCAACATTTGCTTGTTCTGTATGTGACTGTGAAAATTATCATGTGCATTTAAATGTGTTGATAATGTACAGAGCATGAAAGCATGTCCATACTGCTTGTGTCTGTTTGATTGAGGATCATCAGATAAACTGTTTAATTCACTCGGTGGCTTTTCATGTTGTAAAGATGCCAGTGAGTTAAACAAACCACCTGCCATTGAAGTTATTTCATCCACTCTTGGTGTATTTGAGGGAGTAACTTATAAACCTTTGAAATACACTCACAGTTAAGATACAGAATTCGGCTTTATTATCAACCTGGATGTGTGTGTTTCAGTTGCATCTCTGAAACACACAAGATATTTGTCTTTAAAATGTGTGGTTTTTACATTTTGAGCAATTTTAAGCTTCACATGACACACTTTGCTTGTTTAGGATGGGACACGATAGTAAACATCCAGACAACAAGCTGCCGCAGAATAAAGCATTAACTCTAAAGAAAACCACATTTTTCAGTGTTAGTTGTATGATGGTCGGTCATTTCACCCAAAATTTAGACATTTCTTCGGATGGTTTCTTTTACATATCCACTATTTTTTATTTATTTATTTATTTTTTTGTAAACAAGATGAGTTCCTGTTAATAATTACAGATTAAAAAAAATAGATTTTCTGGAAAATATCTTATGTTAAATACATCATGTAGGAAACTCCAACTTTCCCTTAGTATCAGAGTATTACATCTGTGACCATCTCCGGTGGCTTCCTGTGTTTCAGTATTTATTTTAATAATTGTTACTTTCTCCACAAAATCTGATGAGCTTTTGCCCATGTAAGAGCAAAAACTAAGAGTGGAGAAAATAAAACTAAAAGGCTTTTTTTTTGTTTCAAGCTTTTAAATAGTTTGAGCACGGCCTCCATTTAGCGTCCTAGAGCTAAAACAGGTAATCACACATTTCTATTCTATTCTATTCTATTCTATTCTATTCTATTCTATTCTATTCTACAGTCATTTAGCAGACGCTTTTCTCCAAAGCGACTTACATTTGAGAGTAAGAACAACACAAGCATGAATTCAAACAAGATGGGACGTCATAATTAAGTGATAGTCAGACCGCTTTTGAGTCCAGTTGGACCCAGGTGCTGTCATGTAGTGCTAGAGGCAGTGCATATAATTGTTTTTTTTTTTTTTTTGTTTTGTTTTTTTTAGTCATTTTATTTAAATACAGGATCACGATTTCATCACACAATATCAACTTGGTCATAAGTGCATGATTTCATCACATAATATCAACTTGGGCATAAGTGCACACAGCTTCTTCAGTACTTGGTTGAGCCAAAAAGCTGGACAAATCTTTCTGACTCATTTAGTTAAGCTAAGTGTGGGAATGCTCCTTGAACAACTGAGTCTTTAGCTTGGTCTTAAAAGTGGATACGGACTCTGCGGATCGGACGGAGTTTGGTAGATCGTTCCACCACCGGGGAACAACAGAGGAGAAGAGTCTAGCTACTGATTTTGCGCCACGTTGTGGTGGGAGCACTAGGCGTCTTTCACTGGTAGAGCCAGTGGTGTAGTCTACGTGATACGCAGGTATACGCCGTATACCCGCTAGAAAAATGTCACAAATTCCCGTATAACCTCTAAAAACTGCTCAAAGATGCGTATCAACATGTTTCGTGACATAACTTTTACTTTCCCGGTCATAAATTAACCAAGAAGCCGGCCCGTTTAGACCATGAGGAATTACGTCAAAAGTGACGTCGAGCCGCTGCAGCTTGGCCGTCTGTCCTGATCCTGACCTGCGGTCCTTAACAGCTGGTGGCTGGTTGCTAGACAACCGCGAATTAAAGAGTGGCGGATGAGAGGAAGAAGAAGATGCAGTAGCAGCAGTAAAAGAAGAGGAAGAAGATTTTTTTTGGGGGGTACGAGTAGTTAGTGGAGAGGGAACGCAGAGAAAAAACATGAAGAGAAAACAAAGTCAAATCACACTGTTTCAGTGTGTCAGTGAGCGTGTTACTGGTGCTGTTTCCACTGTCGAATCGGGGGACACTAAGTCACACAGTTACGGGCGGGGAGGAGAGCCTGACGCTGGCGTCCAACCTGAGCCCCGTTTCAGAAAGCGGGTTCAGTGAAAACTCAGAGTTGGTCAACCCAGAGTTGCGCTTTAAACTCAGTTTGTTTAACCCGCTTTCTGAAACCCCGGTGAGTCTCTGTGTGTGCGCGCACACTTCGACCTGGCCGGTCTTGTGGAGTGAGTCAGGTAGGGGGATTTAAAAACAGGCATCCTTGGTTAGAGTGGAAAAACGGAAAGTTAGGTAAATGTTGGACATTTAAAGCTGGTAGAAACTATTTAAATGTACAAAGTTAACGCTATATTAGCATGTTATTATAGTTAAATAAAAATGCAGACAATTCATAGTCATCTTAAATGTCCATTAATAAGGACACCTTGTACACCATCAAAGAAATAACTTATGTGTGTTACGTGTAGTTGTCTCATTATTCAAGCTATTCCAAAAGTGGAATGTTTGCCTCTATATTTTTTCATGAATTTTTATTTATTGAAAAAGGATTTGTCTTGTCCTCTCAGTGGCTGTTCAGTGGTTAATTAAAGTGCAGCTGTTAATCAATTCACATCAAACTTTATTTATAAAGTGTTTTTCTTGCCAAAGGCAACACAAAGTGCTTTACATGATGAAAAATGTATGCATATTAAAGTAAAACAAGCCTTCACACACTATATGACATAGCAATTTAAAAACACACCCATCACTGTCTCTCTCACAGTCACACAGATGTCCACATACATGCACAAACAGAGCAGTCCCCCCTCCCTACATTATACACAAACAAGAACTCCACAGCTTCTGTTTCTTAGTACAAAAATAATAAAAGTTATAAACATCTGGCTTGACGCCGCTGTGAGGAAACAATATCTTGGCATCCAATCACACCAAGAGCCAGCCCACCCATTTCCACAGAGACTACCAAATCAACCACCCAGATCAGGGCAGGCTAAAGTCCACATCACAGCTGTAGGACTGCAGTGCAGAACCCCCAGCCACTGGGACAAGGGCAATCACCACGGCAACAACCCCAGTCAGAGTATACCCACTAGAATAAACTAGACTACACCACTGGGTAGAGCGTAAGTTTCGAGAGGGAGTGTAGCTCTGGATTAAGGAGTGAAGGTAGACCGGAGCCGTTTGGGTTATTGTTTTGTAAGCCAGAAGCAGAGCTTTGAATTTGATGCGTTTGATGTACATTTGTAGCGGCTGATGAGAACTACACAGAGATGAGTTCAGCCCCTAATGCTCCTCTCAAACAGGGAAACACCAGTTTTATTCTCATGTTCTAAAAAACATGATATAAAAAGTTAATTTGCTATTTTGTGGTTTCGGACAAAGCCAGTCTAACTGTTGCTACCTGTTTAGTGTCTTTAGCTAAGCTAAACTAAGCTAAGCTAATCTGAAATAAACAGAGCCAAACTAAACTTCAACTAACTGCTTCCATATTTACTTTAAGACATTCCCTTTTTTCTAACTTTTTGAAGAAAAGTTAATGTTTACAAAATGACACACTTTTAATATTAAATTAGTTTGCATTATGAGATATGATTAAAATAATTTTTTATAGAATTAGTCAAGAGTAAGTATCATTGCTTTTATCCAAACTCAATAAATTAGAAGGATGAGGAGGATATCATTTTAGTTCAGTTTTAAACCGTATCAATTAGAATAAATAATTAAAACAACTTGTCACTACTGCACATACAAAACACAAGCTTTTTCTATCACTCCAATATTTCCCTCTACAGAACTGTTTTAAACCACCAATTATAGAATGAGTCATAAACAAGAAATCAACATGTTTGATGCTAAAGTCACTGAGTGACAAACACTGAGCAAATTACATTCTGTGGTGTGTTAATATTAAAGGAACAGAAATCAGTATTTATGTGTCTGAAAATGAATCAGATCACATCAGTAGAAAATGTCTAATGAATTGGGTGGAAATACCTTTATAGTTTAGTTTTGTCATTCTTGAGTACCTTACTGCTGTATGTGTGTCACTGCATGGTTTGCTCCACACATCAGCAAACTGTGACCACACGGTAAACACATGACCACTGAAATCTGCATCTTAACATGATGTTTTTGAGCTGTGGTGGTAAATTACTCTGGCGTGGTGAGTGTGGGTTTATTCAGATACTAAAAAATGCTCCATGGGGGGTTTTCTGATGTATACAACTCTAATGAAATATATACACAACCTAACAATTTTTTTTTTAACAATTTCACACTGAGTAAGTAGACACCACTGCAGGCTTCCAGGACATTCAGAGTATTAGTAGAGACCACTGAGTTGATTCTCACCACATGTAGATATCAGCGAACATTACACTACAGAAAACCCTGCAGGAGTTATAATTAGCCACTAAATGCATGATTATGTTCATGTTTAATGTGTGTTGAGGTTAAAGGTATCGCAGCAGCCTAAAAGGCGCTGTGCAGCTTGCAGCCTGAGGGGGCATTCTGTGAGTAACGTCTGCATGTTGTAATCATTTTTCTGTCTGCGTTTTTTTTTCTCTTTATCTGTGTGTCCCCACCATCCCCTGGTCTTATGATTTTTGCTCTTAACCAGCACATCTTAGTGACTACTGACCAACGTTCACAAACACACAAAGCAATAACAGTAAGGAGTCATAGCTTTAACTGCTGCAGAGGATGCAAAATATTATAGATGATGGAGATGGTGTCAGTGCATTAGTTAATAATTCCTCTACACATAAATATGGTGTTATATCATATTCATGTGTACACACAGAGCTGCTGTGATTAATTCAAATTAATATTGGCCACTTGCCTTAGTTATACATGTTAGAAAACTGAATTTCTTGAAATTCTGGGCTGTTTATGAGAAAACTGTGAAAAAACACAGAGAATTGTCAATGATCTTTGGCTTTTTTGGCACTTTTTATTATTATTAAACCATCCACTTAAATGATTTTACAAAATGCTCTTTCATTTACAATAACCATTATGTCCATTATCAACAACTCCCTCAAAAAGACAACAGAGCATGTCTTAATCTATCTCACAAAAGATGTAGACGTTTACTTAGTCTGCATCTGTAACTCATGTTATCTGTACATTTAGTTTTATAGTCATAGCAATTTTTAGTGATTGTTTTATAATAAAAGGGTTGATTTATAGTCACTATAATAAATAAAAAAAAGAAAAAAACACTTTTGAAAATAAAAGTTTTTTGTTTTTTTTTTATTCGGCTGAACCGTATCTTCCCCAGATGTAAAGTGAACCTGCACTGACACAATCATCCTTTCCTGACTTTTTTTACTACATTCTTTAGGGTAGAGAAGGAGGGAGAGAAAGCTGGGTCGAAGAAGAGGCTAAGGAGAGGAGGGAAGACCTTGTCTGGACTAACTAACTGAGAGGAGGTGATTGGAGGACAGCGGGCCGCTTGCTGTTTCTAATTGGCCAGCTTGGAGCCGTTATGAACTACTCAACAAGTGCCTGATGTAGAGGATTTCTTACGGACATTGTAGAGGAAATGGGATGGGGTATGAGCTTGGGACTATTTTAACTTACCTATGCTATTGAATTAACTTCAAGAAAACAGATTTATGTAGTTTTATTAATTTTGTTTCAGTTTTTTTATGTTGTTTTTTCATCCCTCTTGGTTGCTTAAGTGCCTCTTAATAGTCTAACAAGAACCTTTTTTCCCACATTTATTTCTGGAAAAATCTTGTCCTCGAAGGTGTCATGGTGAACTGCTGAGCATTACCATCCTTGGCGTTATCCTTTCATTTCTGTTAATGTTGAAATATTTTACTTTAACTTTAAATTTTTCTGATTAACAAGTAAAAAGATTAAAGGGATTTGATATAAAACCATCTGCTAAGATACATTTTCCTTTAAATCAATGTAATTTGGTATGTTCATGTTTGTATCAATCACCTCCATTTTTTGTATTGAAGGCTCCGAAACTTCACAACCATTTTTACAGTTTTAGAGCAATTATTTATGTTTTGCATGTTGTTTTTTTTCCACTTGCTATTTGTATTATTTTCATATGTCATAGAACCACAGAAATATTTTACAGTTGCATATATTTTGTTTGTATGAGCAGTTATTACAGTATTAAGCTCTATCTGATGATGCTCAGTGTTTCAGAAGGCTGATAAAAGTCTATGTAACAACCACACAATGATAGTTTACTTCAGGAGAGAGAGATTATGTGTGTGTGTAAATGTTTTCTGCTTCTGTTAAGTTGTGTCAACAGAATCTGTCGAGCTTGGTGCAAAGAATTAGTTTCAGTCAGTGAAGTAGAAAGCTAACTGAACAAATATTTGAGCAAAGAAGTTGTTTTTATACCTGTCTCTCACCGTGTGATTTTTAAAAGTATTTCATTTTTCTGTTCTTGAACTTTTTCTTTAGCACATCCTGTCTCAGTGTGTAACATTTATTATTAACCTAAATAAGACAAAACTCTGGATCTCCTTGCAGGAACTTGAGACTGACTTGATGAAAGAAACTCAACAGCTCACTTAGTTTGAAGATGGAATGACTTTGGATTAATTTATGTTTCTGAATTATTAGATTAGTTTAACTGCTGGATATGCATTATAAACTCCAGTTATTTGGAATTGTTTTTCTCTGTAAGAGTGAATAAATTGAGCCAGAATTTTAAGCACATTTTAACATTTTTCTAACATCATCTCAGTTGAGTTAGTTTCCTGGGCCTTCAGTCTGCGAGGACAGCCTCTGACCAGGATGTTTTAAAATAAATTCAAGGAATTCATTTATTTTTTACTTGGTGTTTTTTTTTGTTTGTTTGTTTTTTCAGAACAATAAAACTGAAGTAGCGCTGGTGTTGTCCGTGTCTGCGTATGTATGCGTGTGTGTTTGTAGGGATTTGAAAACATGTTGCTTTCTCTCAGCAGGAGATGTGACTGAGCTGTGAGGTCTAATTAAAGATGAACTGAGCAGGTAGCTTTAAGGGGAGACGTAAAACCTTTTGGAGCTCCAAGCTGCTGGAAGCTGATTGGAAACCTGCAGGAAGGCTGGACCACCTGGCTAAATATCACACCTCCGCTTTCAGCTTGTGATGCTCAGACCAGGCTACAAATCTGCTTTTAAAATATTAATTACCAAAAGGAGGGAAGCTGTTCGACTGCAATGTGTTTCATTCAGTTTAACTTCTAACCCAAACCTGGGACTGAAATGAATATTTAATTATTTAAAGTTTTCTATTTTAATGTAATACATGTTCCTACTTTCTGAATATCAATGTTTTTTAGTGCCAAACACATGAATTGCTCTTAATGAATCCAAGGTGCTTTTAAACCTCAAACCTAAATGTTAAACAAAAAGAAATAGGATTTGTTGATCTTAAGAATTCATTTTCAGAAATGTTAAATGATTGATAAAAACACACAATCCGTCCATCTGCTCTATGCAGCATCATTTTTCCTTTCTTTGAGAATTTCTAGCGTGAGCCGACATCAGTTTCAGACACCGTTTAGCAGCAGTAATGCGTCTCTATAAAGTTGTTTCCAACTGCCGAACTTGCCCTAAATACTCGCATATAGTCATTCTTCAAAAGTTGTTCTTCTTTCTTCACTTGTTTTCATTGTTCTTCTGCTTTTTTGTTCCCTTCCTGAATCTCTTCTTATTCTCTGGTTTGTTTGTTTTGCTGGTTGCATATCAGCGATTCTGCTCAGCACTGCCCCTGTGATTTCCAATGGTATCGCTCCGTCTTCTGCATCAATCGATCGATGGACAGCTCAGCTCGCGGACCAAATTATGTTTGTAAGCGACACAAAAGATGGATGAAACTTTCCATCCGTCTGCGTATCTGCCTACTGCATCAAGCATAAATAATAAACTAAGATAGTTGTTGCAAATATTTTTAAACATTATTATTCATTTACTCATCTACATTTTATCCTTAGACTTTAGTAGCATTTATTAGGCTCTGCTTTTAATTAATAGAGCTACATTATTATATTGTGGTTATTATTCCTTCACAGCTTACAGACAATGCATTCACAAACAGGACACAAACTCATACAGGGTTACTGAGTTCCATACTGAGAAAATAACAAGGGACCTTGAAAATGTTCTGGATGTCCAGTAGGGAGTGGTTGTAAATATTGTTGTATCTCCTTACTTATCTATTTCTAACTCCAAGCAGAACGGAATTCACAGTAACTCAGAGAAATTATTAAAGAGCAGCCTTTGTGTGAATATTGTGGGAATGGAGGAAGGGAGTCAGTAGAAAGGCAGAAAAAGATAGCGAAGCAGAGCATAGTATCTTCTTTCCTTTCAGCTCTGACGCACGTCAGACGAAGGACCTGGAGGAATCAAATTCCCGGAAGAAGGAGGGACCACCTTGCAAAATACACATTCACATGAATGCGCACTACATGCACGCACATAGCCACAATACATTATATCACTATAAATGAGGAGGATAACTTAGGTAGGCGGGTCTTTTGGCTGAACCGAAGGGTCCCGACACTTCATGTATTAGTGGACCAGAAGCTAAGCTAACAGGCCTCCTCTTAAGAGATATGTATTGCTTCTTATTACTGGCTCAACAAAGAATTATCAATTCTACTCAATCTCTGGTGTTTTTGCCTTCTTTTAAAAATGTGGATTTTTGAACACTCTTCCTTCTGATGATTTATTTACAGGTGGTGAACAAATAATATTTTAAAACTTCAATAGCAAACCAGAACAGTAAATGCATGCAGAGGTGGAGCTAGAGGGATGGTCAGGGTGGTACTGGCCACCTCTGAAATCGGTTTGGACTCCTCAGGTGCTATCTCAGGTTTCTTTGTTTATTTAATAGCATTCCCATTAGTCATCACTCCAGCAATGGATATTCTTCCTAGGGCCACGAGGGCAACTTACTATGCATAAAAAAAACATGTAAAATCAACAACCTTGAATAATACAAACTAATTACATTTAAAAATTTAACAAAAACTAACAAACAAAAAACGGAATCAAGAAGTTAGAAGTTTTACAATTACCTTTCGAAATACAATCTTATTAATTTATGTTTAAAATTACTTTGATTAACCAGTGACATAAGCTGATGTGGAAGCCTGTGCCACTCCACCACAGCTCTGTACATCACTGTTCTCCTCAATGCGCTGGTTCTCGGCAAAGGTACTAAGAACCTGTTTTTCACTGCTTGTCTTGACTTGTGGTGTCTATTAATAGTTGGGACTCATTGTTGTTCATTGTTGTATGCAGTTTATATATTCTTAAAAAACAGAATCAGACTGTATGTCAACCTTTTTCTTATCATTACTTGCGTATTTCTGACACATTCTCCTTTTTGGAGCACGGAAGTAAAAGGTAAGCGGATCTATTTTAAGTTAACTGGAGTTTTGTCATGTTTAATGTGATGTGCAAGACCAGACTGTCGGACAACAGTCTAGATGTGCGGCATTATCATTTTTAATGATGTTTCCTTTAAGAGACTAGCACGTCTTCTGATAATGGAAATACCCCAATTCATCTTCATGACTATGTTTGCAACATGAGACGTCCATGAGAGTGTTTCATCAATAGTAACACAAAGCAGTTTAGCCTCTTTAACCTGTTCAATAAAAATTTCATTTAGTGAGAGATAACTTATGATCTGACCTTGGGGCATATTTAGAACGTAGACATTTGGTTTTGGAAAGATTCAATTTGTTTCCATTTACTCACTTGGAAACCAACATAATTTTCCTTTCAAGTTTCTTTAACCTGCTTAGAGTTTGAAGCAGAGGCAAATGTAGTTGTTTCATCAGCATAAATTACCAATCCTGCATTCTCCAACATATGAGGCATATCATACACATAAACAGCAACTACCACATTCAAGTGTAACTGAACTAGATATTGAGCTATTAAAAATGACCCTAACCCTGTGGTCTATAATGTCAAATGGAGGACTAAAATCCCAAAACACTGCACCCACCACTTCCTTTTCATGAATCTGTTAAAATTGTTAAAGCAGTTGCTGTTGAGTGTCCTGCTTATGTTATGTGTGCTAGAAGTTGGTATTTAATCCAGACTTATTGAAATACTGCTCATAGATAATACCTTCAAATAGATAGATAGATAGATAGATAGATAGATAGATAGATAGATAGATAGATAGATAGATAGATAGATAGATAGATAGATAGATATTATTATGATAGATTATTTATGTAAAGATGTTTTATTTCTCATATATCTAGTGTTGCCACAGCTATCATAGCAGTATGCGAATGTGTGTGTGTACAGAAGAGGAACACAATAATTCCTTTTCTTAATACAAGAGTAGACAAAATCAAATATAAAGAATAAGAATGGCACATATGTTTGTCACAATACAGCAGCCAAGCCACCATTCTGCTTGCTATGACGCTGGTCAGGACATCTTAAACAAAATAAAATCTAGTAAAAAGTATGTGCAGCTCTAAAGGTTCATCACAACAGAGGAACCTTTACATTGTCATTTATCTGTATATTTGTAGTGGTATTGTATAATGCTTTGATTATGGCTAAAAAATACACAATATAAAGATAAAAGTCTATAAAATATATCAGTGAGCTGCTGCTAATGCATCAGACCGCTTTAAGTGGTTAAACGTTGTTAGACCAAATTGTTTCATTTTCTCCTTGTAAACCTTAAATCAAAATAGATTTATCTCAAAAACCATTTTGACCTTTCAAATCCTTTTTTTTCCCAGCCCACAAGCTGCTGGTTTCACATAGTTTCCTCAGAGGAAGTCATGGTGTTGTAGAAAAATTACCAAGAGTCTGGAATGAGTAAAAGTATAAAAGGTTTATTTACAGGAGAAGTATTAAAAAAAAGAATTACTTGCAAGTAAGAGAGTGGTCGTCCCGACTCGCATGAAATCGGCAGAGACTCTGATGATTCATCAGAGAGAAACTTGTTTTATTCAGCTGGTCCCCAGCTGAAGATCAAACAGCAAAATAATAATATGAAGAATAGAAGACTTAGTGTGACTTTCTTCCAGTTTTCAGACAAAGCCCACATACCACAACAAGCTGATATCCCAAACAACTATTACTATCTAGCAGGTCGAAAACCAGTCTCAACTCTGCCATATCAGAGCTCTGGGAAGAAAGTGGTCAGTCTGACCTCACACACGCATACACAATGAAAACTGTAACTTCAGTATTCTGTAGAATGAGAACACACAATATGAAAATGTAAAAGTGAATGGATTAACAATATTAAATTAATAAAGAAACTGAATATACATGTGATTATTAGTAGTACTAGTATATATGAGGGATTACCATATGCAGCTACATTTCTTTCACAATTCCCCACTTTTGATTAAAGGAAAACCTCGTTTAATCACATTAATTAATCGCACAAAACGCAAAGAAATTTACCATAACACCTTCACACAACAGAATGCCACTGTTATAATCACATCAAGGGTCAAAATGCACCCAGATTAAAAAAAAAAAAAACAAAACTCATAATCAACACAAGTGGGAAATGAAGGAAGGATAAGAGCTGCAGATCCTACATGAGCATAGACACCCCTAGGTTGTAGTAAAAGCAAAAGTTTAGAAAATATACACTGACTTACCACACCTGGTAAGGACCCATGAACCTCTGAGCCGTTCAATGCTCCCTCTGGGGTCCTCACCTACAATCCAGCCACCCTACATCAGTGTGTGTGAAACCCGTCCTCAGCTGGTTTTGGGAGAGCTGCTGTCACCACCTGTAAAGCCTCAGAAAGCACAAGGAAAAGGTTTCGCAATAAACCAACACTGAATCCTCACCAATGACGATTCCAGGTAGGGCCGGCTCAATTCCAAGACCAGGAGGCCTGATAGAGAGAACCTGAAATGGACTGAGGTTCAACCTTGTCCGATTACACATCCTCATGCAGGTCAGGAGGAGGTAGAGAGCCGTCATGCAAAGCAGAGAATGGAATGTGAAGGGAGGGGCAGAGGAGAGAGGGAGCGAGGAGGAGAAGTAGGGAGACGTCAAGTGAGAGACGGCGAAGTGAGACAGACAGAAGTAACGGTGCCTGCCAAGGTCAGCAACCCAAGACACGTCCAAAACCAGCTTACCGTCTGGTTTTTAGACTGGTGTCTGCGTCGCCAGAGCAACCAGCTTTATGAGAGAAAGATGAAGACAAACAAACGTTCTAAAACACATCAACATTCACTCAAACCACAGGATAGTGTCCTACATGCACATACCAACATAAACATATTAGATATTTATTATAAAATCTGCTTGTTCCTGTAATCTAGAAAAACAAGTTATTATAAAATAACTAGATTGTATGACTGGATCCTGAAGGCCACTGCTCCGGTATCACCCCTGTGAAAGCAGCATCATCAGCAGTATGATAAGATGAATTAAACAGCACAAGCACCCATGTCCATGGTGATAATATCCTTCCTGTAAAAGTTTTTTCCAAAATGTCACAAGGGTCAATGTCATGTTTGATTTTCAAAATGCACATACACATATTCAAAAGAGATTTAGTGTAGACGTCTCTTCCTGTAGACAGATCCACATCATCAGTCCTGCTTATCAGGAAAATAAAGGTGTTTCTGGTTAATGGCATCAGAGTTAGCAGCATTATGAAACACAGCAACCATCCCTGTATGGAAGCAGAGTAGCGTCCTGGAGAAAATCCTGCTGGAAGGAAAAGGTCAAGTAAACGTCAGTCTGTTCGTTCAGGTCAGTCAGAACTTTGTTAGTTACGTCACTCGTTCTGCAGAAAAGCCAAATCAGAGCAGGTAGATTTTCCCTGCATGTAGGAGGATCCATAAACGCCAATATGGCATCGTTTTGGAAAGACATGAAGTCTGCTGGAGTTTTCTTAATCAATTTTTTAAACTCCAAGATGATATGGACATTAGGCCAATTTGAATTTCTGTTAATTATGTGTCCATCATCAGCCAGATTTTGCTCAAGCAGCTTTTTCTCTTTTGTTCTTTTACAAATCCTTTATTTTATTTTACAAGAAAATCAGTTTAAAACATCCATGGATATCAGATTATTATGAGATAGTGTGTATTTTCTCCTGGTACCTCTGTATTAATTCTTACAGTGCACTTTCCCATTGCAAATAACAACAACGACCCAAAAAAAACAAAAAAAATGTTGTCTATATTAATGTAGGTTTGTTGAACTAGTTTTTCAAGTTTCCTTTCTTTTACTTAAACTAATTTCCATCTGGGTATTTGCTGACAGTTAAAAGAGGAGCTTCTTTAATTTGCTCTATTTTTTTTTCCATTTATTAATCACCATTTTCTCTAAGTGCGATGGATTTATTTTCCTCTAAGCAAACTGTTTATTAATCCATCCTCTTTTTTTTCTTGTTCTTCTTTCTGACAGATTTCAAATCCTTAGTTTGCTTGATTGAAATATAGATCAGGCCTTCAGTGTTCTTAAAAGTAAAATAGCATGTATTTTCCTTCTTTTATATATGTTTGAGACCTTGATCTCAAAGAGCCATGTTTTAAATTTTAATTTACCAATTAGCCATGACAGATCAATACCAAAGAAAATCATTCCAGTATATTTGGATGTGGCTGCAAATAACCCCTAAATGCAGCATGTTATTATTCACACATGAGACCACGGGTCAAAGTTATTATGCAGCCTTTTTAAGAGCAAAATGGAAGCTGTTTCAGGTTTATTATAAATTATAGATACCAACATATTCAAAACCTTGACTTAAACCAATTGTGAGATAAAATAAAATAATCAGGACCCAGAGACACACACGCAGTTTTTGTGCAAATCACGCACACACTTAAAGTTCTCAGGAAATCTTGCAGCTTGCACCACCACACAGAAAAAAACGGGGAAACTACCGTTCGGTATTTACATAAATGCACATAAGGATCAGTATGTTGGCATTTCCACCTCTGGCAGGAAGGTTTTACTCACTCTCACTGCTTCAGCTGTAGGAATGAGAGAGATACCATCTTATCAGATCCTGGGTCAGCGGTTAGACGGTAATCTGGAGGAAATATAAATTCATGTGTCAGTGAGTCACCGTTAGGATGCATCTGAAGGGATCAAATAAAGAAAATATTATTTTCATCTCGTTTTACTAATTTCTCTTTCTTTTCAAAATGAGCTGATCAGTGTTGGATAACTGAGGAAAGGTTGTTGCCACCAGCTCGCTAAACATGTTCTCTGTTTTCAAAACAAGACAGGGTTAGTAGCTCATCATGTCATGTGATGTTGTCATGTCGTCAGTAGCAAGCAGATACTTCATTGCAGTGAATGTGTGTGTGTTTGTTCATGTAAATGTGTGTGTACATGTATGTGTCTCTTGTTCCAGTTGTAAATTAGTCTTATGTGAAGACCTATTCTGGAACTGAAGCTGTCTTTTGTTTACTTTTAGCGTCTTCTCTTCATAAAAGATAAGATCTGTTAAACTTCAGTGTATTAACAGAGTTTTGTATTAAATCATGAACTATTTATGGTACGAAATCAGAACGGTCTCACCATCAGTGTCACGTGGTCACATGACTGCTTCCATCGCCGAGTCAGCTCTGCCGTGGATCAGTCAGATGGCAAACCGCCTTTTGATTTTATGCCCAATGACCCTTCTCACCACATGGATGGAGATGTTGTCTCTCTGGTCAGCAGACCTGGATGGTTTTCCAACCTTTGTCCCCCACCACCCACCTCAGCCCAGTGGCCATGTCACCACGGAAACTGTGCAGGAAAGGTCAGTTTTCTTGTGACCTTTGGTCTTGTCCTCTGAATAAAACGCATGATCAGGAGCGTTGTGGAGGATGGTGTTCCACCATCCAAAAGCAGATGTTTACACGTCCATCAAACATCTGGTTTCAGTTTCTTTGAAACTTGAAGCAGAGGAACTCTCTGGTGGTAATCACTGGAAATCCTATAGAGCATCAGGAGGAGCAGGTAGGGGTGGGTATCAGTCTCAGTTTGTAGGACATGGTGGTGATAGAGTGTTTTTTTATATCAGTGGGTCTCTGCTGACTTTTATCTTGGCGGAAGAACTGAGTCGGGTCAGATGTGCAGCCTGTGAGCTTCAGGAAAGAGTGTCTCAGACAGAGACGGAGGGAGGAGGAAAAGGAGTGGGGGTGGTTTAATACAGAATTACTTGCAAGTAATGAGAGTGGTCGTCCCGACTCGTGTGAAGTCGAGAGAGACTCTAGGGAGGCAAGAGGAAAAACAATAGTTATACATTTCTGTAGAAAGAATCCTCCTTCCTGAAGACCTTGGGTGGACACACAACTCCAAGAGCTGGCATCAAAACAACCTCACATAGTTGTGTCTCCACCAGAACCAGTCTGACTAAAGGTCTGAGGAAGGACCAGATAAAGGTCATCTTACCCTCGTAGTGAACTTTTAACAGAGCATGTATATGAAGAGAATAAACCTTAAAAGTGAATTAAAGCATGATGAGTAAAACTGTACAATGTAAAAAGTGTAATATAGTAACAATCAGTGTAAATACAATTTATAAATGAATATAGTAAAGGAAGTAATTATAGGTGTGATTATAATATTATATATGGAGCATAATAAGTAAAATTTCTTCCACAGCATCTATGCACGATAACTTTAATCATTTTAATGTAATTTATGATTTTATTGTGATTCTTGCTAAGTGTTGCTGCCTTTTAATATTTCTTAATATCTGTAATGCTATTATTGTTTAACATAAAGCACTTTGAATTGTCCTGTACATGAAATTTGCTATAAAAATAAACTGTCTTTCTTGCCTAAGTTAAATTCTGTCATTGCATTTTTTATTTTATATAAAACTTTTCTTGGAAGAAGTTGGTCCTGAACTGCATCAGTTTGAGCCGTCCGGTAGGCTCTGGAAAGCTGTTCCACTTCACGGTGGCTGTGGCAGCTGCTGGAAGTTGCTGCTGCTACGATTTGAGCTGCTGTCTGTCGCCAGATGAGAATCAGCAGGTAAAGAATAAAGTCCAGTGTTACTTTAACACCCTCAAAAGCACAAATCCATCACATTGCAGCAATATTTTCTTAGAAGCTCTGTAAAAGTCTAAAAGTCTGAAACTAGTACGTCTACGTCAGATAACTAGTTCATAAATGCGACTGTACGGATAAAAGCAAACCCACAGTGTTTAGTTTTTAGTTGAACAGCAGTGGATATTTACATTGTGAAAAAATGATCAGAGGCTTCTTTCACGTTTCAGTTTATTTTGATTAGAATTTTACATGAGAAGCATGAAACTGTTTTCCTGACAAAGAAACATGATGTTCACACTTCTGTCTTCACTCCTTTAAAAGAATAATCAGCAATGTTTGAGCTGCTTGGTGTCGCATTCAGGAACATCTGAAGTGCAGTTAAACGGTTTCAGGGAAAAAGTAAAAATTTTTATTTCTAATTAATCAAACATCTTTGCAATATTACTAAAATGTCTCACTGAAACATATTCATGGCCTTGGATAATTAACCAGTACAATAAAATCTGTCTACAACAAAGTAAAAACTGACACACACGTTGGAAAAATAAATTTCATTTGACTGAAAAAGATCATAAATCATGAAAACAAACATTTATTTGAAAGCTGTTTAGATCTCAGTGCAAGTTTCACCAGTCATGCCTTCAGTCCACATTTCACAGGGTTCATGAAAACAGTGAATCCCACTGACGTTCTGATAGAAGCTAAACAAGCACTGCAAGGTCTGTGAGGTTGCAGAAGTAGAGGCTTAAGATATAGGATTTAATTTCAGGTTTAGCAATGCAACATACACAACATGTCTAGAATGAGTAAAAAGGATCAAATACTGATAAGAAATAAAAACATTTAACAAAAAGTAAGATTGTTTTGTAACTGGGGGACTTTTAGAAATGTCCACATATTAGTGCCTGGATGACAAGTTGAACTTTTTTTTCTATATCATCCAACATAATATGTTGTTTTTCAGTGTTTAGTTAAATTTGTAGAACACAAATTCTCATTTGTCCAGAGCTCAGTATCTTTACTTTTTCCATCTCAGTATAAAAACACAATCCTTACAATTGTACTACATGTAAAAAGTAGACATTAGTTGTGGCCCATAGAAGCATCCACTAACGTCATTCTCCAGTACATCCTGCTGTTTGCAAAAGAAACGTAACACATTTCTGTTTACATTTATCAGAAGGAGGAAAGTTCTCCTCCATTGATCAGTCTGCAGTTATTCACACAATCCAGATTAAAACAACTAAGATTGAGGATTTTTCTTCTTGTTAAAATCTTCAGCTGCTACCTTCATGTGTGCCAGATAAATTAAAGATGATACTGACTGTAGATTTAGCAAGAAAAACATCATAAATCAAGCAAGTAAACAAAGTAAAGAGAGGCTGCAGTTTTCCTTGTTTTACAATAAATGAGTGGAACAAAGTTTATATGTTGTTGTTGTTGTATGGATGACTTCCACCTTCACTACTCTGTCTATATATTAGACTACAGAGGGACGATATATGTAGATTATGAGTGACACACAACATCTGAAATTTACAACAAAGAAAACTTTTCTTAATACTTTTTTGGTGTCAAATTTGAAAGTTTAATAACTGCACATCCATTTATATCACTGAGAGATGGAAGAATTTTTCTCACAGATCCAGTTAGCGGTATTAGAGTAATATGTTGTTTTCCATTTCCCTTCATAATTGTTATACACTCCGTAACGGCTGTAACTGTCCTGCCCTCCATCTTTCCAGAACCTGTTGGAGAAATAAAACATCACATTCAACTGGACTGAAATTCAGAATTATTTCCACATTCAGATAAATTTCCTGTTTATAAGTTTCAGATGTTTTCTGTATTTCTTTTCTCATCATCTTATAGAACGTACACACATGTGACAACACACAGGATTATGGGTCTGGACTGATTATAGATCATTTATGGACTCTTGATAAAGTCCAACATTGTCTCTATTTATTCATTAAATTCTGTAAAAGCTGCTCAATCCTCCAGAAATGTTTCCTCTGCTGATCTGCTTCCTGGTTTTAAGCTTGTTAGTGGTTTTATTTCTGATCAGTCTGTCCTCCTCCATGACTTTTCACTGTAAACCATCAGACACTAGAAAAACCTTTTCAGCCATTAAATGTAGTAAAATACTTTGTCAGTTGTAAACATGTTTTGTTGTAGTTTTTCAGTCGGCTTGCAGGAAGTTTTTAGTGAACAAAGTTCAAGTTGTTCATTCAGAGAGATACTTGTTGAAACAAATTAAAATTATCTCCTGATTTTTCAGATTTATCAGGAGAAAATTGTAAGATTCTACATTTTAGATTTTACGGCTCTAAACAGTGATATTAATTAACATTGTAAAGAATTTCTTACGTTACTGTCAGTGGAGATCCGTCCAACCATTTCCATCCAGGTCCTGTCCATTCAAGACCGATCCAGGACCATGAACTCACTTTACTGACAAATTCCTGGACAGACAAAGAAAATGTAGAACAAAAAAAAATCATTATTCTGCTCGGCTGTTGTAGTAACATAACTGTAACAATATCTGAAAGAAAAACAAACTTTTTAATTCTTCCATTCTGCAAAAACCAAAAGCAACAAAATGTTAATGAATAATTTTCAGTCTTTGTTAAAACAAATGTTAAAATTTCATTAAAACTACTGACTTTAGTTTCCTGTAGTTTCCTTTGATCAGAAAACAGTTTTCACTGATTTTGTTGTTCTTGAAAATAATTTTTAATGTTTATGATTTATTCAGCAACATTTTTTCACTCATACTGATCTGGTCTTTGTTCTGGTAAATAAATCACATTTTTACTACATGTTTAACAATTATTCTTTTTTTAACAAATGTAGCAGAACTGAGTCAAAACAAAACCATAAAGTACTGAAATATGAAAATATTTACATTTTGAAATGAGTTTATGAAGTAAATCAAGTAAATGGATCTAATTGATCAGCTGATCCTGATTTTAGGACTTGAAAACCATTTAAAGTGAAATCCATCAGGACAGGAAGCAGACTGACAAAAGATCAAGACTAAAGTACCAGATCAGTTACATCAAAGATCACACAGACATAAAAAATCAAACACACACCCACCTGTTCCTCTTTGCTGTTTATGATCACCAGATCAGCTCCTCTTTCCTGACAGTCTTTCCTGCTTTCTGACCAGTTTTTCAACACAGTGGATTTAAAGTAACAACTGCTTCCAAATCTTATCCATCCATCAGGACAGCAGATCTCTGAATATCAAACAAGTATTTCAAAACCAGGTTTTATGTTATTTAATGTCAAATCAATAATACTTTCAGGATGTTTACTCCATAAATACCTCAAGTTTCTCATTTATATATATTGGTCCTTCACAGAAATATTCATACAGGAAAAATTAAATCAGATGTTAGTTTTAAGTTGCTGCCAACGATACATCACAGTAAATTCACATGAATTCAAAAACTAACCAGCAGATGTGAAAACGTGACTCGTATTGTAGTTCAGTGTGTTTTTATCCACTTTGTCTCAGTTAAATGTGATTAAATGCAGTGTAATGTAATGCAAATGAAGACGATGCTCTACATTTTAACATGCTCCATTAAGTTTCATTTTCAATCTTTAGTTCTTCTTAAAATGACTCCAGAAACCCACTGAAGTATGATCTGTTTCCCTGTTTCTCCTTTTCAGGAAGTATTGCCGTAGTATTCAGTCATCGTATCCAACGTAGGTTGGGTCAAGTCAGCTGGACTTGGTTTAGTTTCATGAAAACATTTTGCTCTTATCCAGAAGAGCTTCTTCAGTTCTGATGGAGAAAGTTTTACTGAAGTAGTGAGTCTACAAGCTGAGGTGTCATTAATAGCAACTATTGTCAGGAGTTTCACTTGAGGCTAAGTGGGGGTCAGTCTCTTCATTGTCTTTGGTATGGCTGAAGAGATGCTGCTGTAGGTGGGGGAGAGCTGATGTCTCAGTCCTCCTCCTCTGTTTACTGAAGCTTTTTCTACTTTGACATAGATGGCCTCTTTCACTTGCTGCTCAAACCACTCGTCTTCTCTGTCCAAGATTTTATCACTGAGGTCCTCAAAAGTCTGTATTTTAAAATGAATGAAGGAGAAAATCTGAGTCCTGATCTGATGAGTTTCTCTCCTGTGTTGAGCATCCATCTGTTGAGTGATTGTTTTCCTCAATATAGAGCTCATTGCAGTCCTCACTGCACTGACCTGCAACACCAGGTTGCTTTTTTAAGAGTGTGGAGTCGGGTCTTTAGGATGAGTCAGTTTCTGTGTGACGGGGTGGCTGGGTTTGACAAACATGGCTATTTGCTGTTTGTTAAAAATCCTCCTGAGTTTCTCAGATGTTCCAGCCACATCAGGGATGACAACGCTTCCCTTTCCTTTTTCTTCTTTTCCTTTCTCCCTGTGTCGGTGGTGTTTCTGGGTCTAGTTGCAGCTTTAATAAAGGTCCAGTCCAGGTAGAAACAATCCATAAGTTCTATCATCCTAAGAGATGTTTTTTCTTTGCTCCTGGGCTTCTACATTGGTGGGGATGTTTTCTGGCCGGTACTGAAGCGTTCTGATAACTCCGAGCTTGTGTTTTAAAGGATGAGGGTTGTCCAGTCTGCAGGCTCCTGTCCTCCATCATGTGGACAGTACAGTCCAGGAAAGGCAGCTGTTGTTGTTGTTCACATCTTTTCATGTGATGTTGATGTTCTTGTCCACATAGTTGATGTAATCAGTGAAAGTCTGCACTGCTTTGCTTTGACCCATGTCAGTCATTGTTGGAGACCACTTTGTTTACATGCAGCCAGCCATGAAAGCAGTAGAGACGGTAAGTAGATGTCTACTACAGGACAGTAGCCTCCTCCCCAGAAACAAGCTCAACCCAGTGGTTTCACATGTTACTGCAGTAAAATCTCCCCTTATCTCCATCAGAACTGAGGACGCTCTTCCTCGATAAGAGCACAATGTTCTGAAGGAACTAAAACAGTCCAGTTGACTTGAGACAACCAACACTGGATGTCATGACCTGGATGAATGAGAATCTTCAGACATCCAGTAATTATTCTTCTTAATTTAAACTTTTTAATCAAACCTGTTTTTCTTTTTCAGAAGCAGGTTTTTCACAATTATAACAAAGATTCTCTGATGAAAAACATATTAAACCAGGTCCATCTTTGTTATTTCCCATCTCCATTTTCTCTTTTCTAACACAGACATTACAAATTTAATGTTCTGCAGCTTAATGATGTTCAGGATTAACAACAAAGTGAAGGGAAGTGGTCCATAAAATTCTTCACATCTTATCAGTCATAAGCAGAAAGAAGTGGTGCTGTTTTTAGATCAACAAAAAAGTTTTAATCAATAAAACAATCAGTTGTTTCCAAAGTGACACCAGTGAGGTTCAGTTAGTTCCTGGAGTCATGCAGCCTAAATCGTAATCTGGCTCATCCTATTTTATAAATGTTATCCTGTCAAGTTGTTCTGTTTATCTTTAAAAAGTAAAGATGGCGTTAATCATCAAATTTATAACAACTTTGTAATAACAATAAAAACAATTTTCAAGAGAAAATTGTTTAATAAAGTTTAATTGAAATGACAGATTTGATTTAATTTCATTGGATTTTAAAAGAAAAGTTAATTTAAAGGTAGATTCATGTCACATGTTCAGAGGTGATGTTATGTGTTAGTTTTCAGTCTTCTCTCACCTTCAATCTTCTTCAGCTTCTTCATTTCATCCATTAACTGGTTGTGATTTTTACTCAGGATTTCATGACGGCTCTGCAGCTGACTGAAGTTAGTTTTCGTAGCTTTAAAGCAAACATAGTTAAAAATGTAAAACATGACAATATTGAGGTAAATATTATGAAGTGTGATGTAGGAGTGTGTTAATTCTGTCAACCATGAAAGACGATCAATAAAAGGAGAAATGCATCAGATCTAAGAGCGTTTGTTTTAGACATAGACGGTGCGTCATACAAATAGACCGAACCCATCCTTTACCTCACTAGTGACTGTGGAAGTCACTACATGTGATATTAGTGTTTGTTTATTCAGATTAAAATCTTTCTCACCTTCAAGTTTGACCTGCAGCTGATTTTTACTGTTGTTCATTTCGTTCATTTTCAAGGTTACTAAAAGACAAACGACAGAAAATCAGTTTATTTAAATTAACATAAGAAATATAATTAATGAAAATTGTTAGTAGCCATGTATTCCTCCATCACTGAGGGTGATGTAATAGACATCATGCACGACTAACAGGACTCCGCAAAAAAGAAGATTTTACAAATTAATATAAATTTGCTCTTTGTGACCATTTTCAATGAAAATTGCTTGTCTTTTTGTCTTTAAAGACTGTTGCTATCAACGATGATAGTGAAACAAAGTTTTTTAACACCTCAAATGGAGGCAAGCTGCTAAGTGGGAGAAATGCTGTATTCTACAAGCTGTACAAGACAGCAACCATCCACAAACTCTCATTAATAGACAACCTACAACAGGGTAATCCTTTGTCATGTTTTGTATGATAAAACCATCACTGTCACCCCCATCCTCAAGACACCAGGCAACAGTGACCTCAGCAATTCCTGGCCCATTGCCCTAGTGCCTGTGATGGTGTAATGCTTCTAGAGCAATGGTGTCAAACTCCGGTCCTTGAGGGCCTGTATCCTGCAAGTTTTCATTGTTTTCCCGATCTAACACACCTGACTGAAATTAATGGGTTATTTTGAAAAAGTTGACAAGAAGGATCCATTTGATTTTATTCTGGTGTGTTAGATCAGGGAAACGATGAAAACCTGTAGGATACTGGCCCTCAAGGACTGGAGTTTGACACCCCTGTTCTAGAGGCTGGACCAGCAGCATATCAGGTGTTACGTCCTCGTGCTCTAGGGGTAAGGAGGACGGAACACAAAGAGAGCCGAATACCAGAGTTAAACGAAAAGACAATTTATTGTAACAAAATGGGTCCAGACACCGCTCTGGTATCGGCCACACTACACAAAACAAATCGAAATGCTTAATCAACTTAAAGTGTCCCGTTAAAGGGTTTCACAAAAGACTAGGATAATAACCAAAAGAAAATGTCCACAAAACGGGAAACACGCACAAAGGCGGAATTAGATATACCAAACAAAACCAAAATGAACTTCACCTCACTCAGGGTAGGGAACACCACACACATCAACTTAAAGTCCTTAATGTTATTCTTTAACTCGCCAAATTCACACACAATAGTCCACAATTCTCTCAGCCTGGCAGGCATGTGTCCCACTGTCCACAGCTGCCCCGAATGATGCTGCTGATGAGGTTATGTAGGGATCCAATGACGAACAGCCCGCCTTCCGATAACGAGCCGGCCAATCCAGGTGCCAGGTGAGGGGGTGGGGCGGTGCCACATGATGCACCCTGTCAGTCAGCTCAGCTGCCACCAGGCTGCAGTCCTGCTGGTCGCCGAGCCGGCAAGCAGGCGGCCGTAACATCAGGTCTGCCTCCCACCAACATTTGAAGCTCCCAATTTACCTACTGAAGCAAACCGTGCACTGAGGACACCATTACTATCACTTTTCACACCATGCTGAGCCACCTTGAACACCATGGTAACTATGTAAGAGTCCTCTTCATAGATTATGGCTCAATCTTCAACATCATCACACCAGACATCTTAGTACAGAAACTGCGGTACCTGGACCTCTGACCTTCCACCTGCTCCTGGATTAGAGACTTCTTTCAAACAGACTACAGGATGTGAAGCTCAGCCCCCACCTCTCCTCCCCCCTCACACTAATCATGGGCTGAGCCCACTCCTGTATGACCTGTACACCCATGAATGTGTCCCCTGTCACCCCAGCAGCTACATCATCGGGTGTTCAGATGACACCTCAGTTATGATGCTTATATTTGACAGAATGGCGTCAGGTTAACAACTTACTCCTGAACAGCACAGCGACATTATCGACTTCAGGAGGAACAAGAAGGTTACACTCCTCTCCATATCAAGAGCATAATCACATAATGCATCACAGCATGAAACAAACAGGAAAGGTCTGCAGCATATGATCTGCACAGCTCAAAAAGGCATCAGCCTTGTCAGAACACGAAGCACACATAAACTGCAATATGACTATTAAACCATCTCTAAAATGCTTAGCACACTAAGTGTGTCTGTGTGTATATAAAGAGTTCATATGCAATATTCTGTGAACAATAATTCCTTTCAGTTCTGAATGTCAATGTCACAAGATTTATTCCCATCCAGTGTTGTATTATTTTTTTTTTAACCAAGATCTTTTATTGATGATGGGGGAATCCAACCACTGTGCAAGGCCTTCTCCAGCACGTCCCAAATATCCTCAATGAGGTTACGTTCTGAACTCTGTGGTGGTCAGTCCATGTGTGAACATGATGTCTCATGCTCCCTGAACCACTGTTTTACAATCTGACCCAGATGAATCCTGGCATTGTCATTTTGGAATATGCCTGTACGATCAGGAAAGAAAATAATCCATTGAGGGAATAACGGGGTCATTCAGGTATCAGCTGACCTCGTTCTTTAGCAGCATAATGTTGCTGAAACTTGACCTGAACAACTGCAGCAACCCCAGATCATAACACTGCCCCCACAGGCTTTTACAGTAGGCACTAGGCATGATGGCTGCATCACTTCATCTGCCTCTCCTTTTACCCTGATGTACCCATCACTCTGGAACAGGGTAAATCTGGACTCATCAGACCACATGACCTTCTTCCATTGCTCCATAGTCTGATCTTTATGCTCCCTAGCAAACTGAAGCCTTTTTCTCCAGTTAGCCTCTCTGGTTAGTGGTTTTCTTATGGCTACATAGATGTTCAGTCCCAATCCCTTGAGTTCCCTTCGCATTGTGTGTGTGGAAATGTGCTTACGTTCGCTATTAACCCTTTAAAGCCCATCCCTAGAAAAAAATGTGGAGAAAAGTCTCATTTTCATCTGAAATCTTTACATAGTCCTTTTACAAAATAATGAAACATATAAATTAAAGATAAATAGATTTTTTTTCTCACCACATTTCTTCTTCAAAGATGATGGTTCTCCACTTTCCTTCCAGTTTTTAATAATACGTTAGACAGTTTTTCCCAATTTTAGTAGTTTCTGCAGTGTTCTTAGATGTTTTCTCTGCTTGATGAATGTCAGCGATTTGACCTTCTTAAACAGACTAACATCTTTTCCATGACCACGAGGTGCCTTTCCACATGGTTGTTTAAGAAATGAGAAGCTGCTCTTTGCAACAGTTGGGGTTAAATAACTTGTTGCCAGCTGAAAGATAATCGCCCATGCAGTACTTATCCAATAGGAGGCTCATATCTATTTACTCATCACATTTAAAATATATTCTCATATTCACCTGGACATGCCTTTACCTTTACAGCAGAGACTTGGCAGTAAAGATGAAAATAAGCTGAAAATCATGTTTAATAGAACAAACATAAATTTGATGTAAATGGCAACATATTTTAAAAATCTTTTAATCAGGGAAGTTACATCTAAATGTTATTTGCTTGTAAAAAGACATTTTTTGCAAACACCAACCGTACAGAGATGTGGGGGTGTCCTTACACTATACTGTATCTGTTTCTATCATCTTCTTAGTCAATCAAGAGTTTTTCCTGTGGTCTTCATCACTGTATTAATTTAAATACAGTCTCTTCTTCCCTTTTCTCTTCGAGTTGAGCTTCCTGTTGGCGTTGTGTTTTACTTTCAACTCCCTCCAGATCCATGAGCTAGAGGACGAATGATTAATTTTCCAAATATTTAACCTCCATCTGCAATTCTTATGTTAAGTTCCGATTCCCATGTTTCTTTTATGTATTTTGTAGAATGTCTATTTTTTTATTATATTTCAGATATAATTCTTATTTTGGTTTCTTTGTTTGCTTTGTTTATGATTTATACCAGACTATTCACTTCTTTGGTGGGGTCCATCCTGATCTCTTTCCTAAAATAGCTTCTAAGTTGCAGGTATCTGTAGAATTCATGTTTATCCAAATCAAACTTTTCTTTCATTTCTCAAAAACGCTCCAGCTGTTCATCTTTCAGTGAGACACAACATGCCATAATTCCCTTGGTTGTTCACTGTTCAGACCTTTTGTCATATTAAGTTAAAAATTGCTGTATGCTATCCACCTTAGTAAATTGGTGTCTTTCTATATCTTATAACTCTTAATTATACTAAACCACTGCCTCAATGTAAACGTTGGGTTTGGATCTATTTGTTTTTTTTTTGTTTGTTTGTTTTTTATTTTCATCTTGTACATTTCTTCATCTCCTATAATACTCTCTATTGGGTTTTCACTGCATTTTGTTGCCATTTCCTTCCATTTTGCTGTATAATCTTGTTTACACCAACCTACGGTATATCTCAGTTGAGCTGCATGAAAGTAATATTTAAGATATGGGCGTCCCATTCCTCCTCTGTCCTTTGGCAGCTGGAGAGTTTCCTTTTTTATTCTAGGCTTTTTGCCTTCCCAAACAAACCTTGATATTATTCTATTCCAGCTTGTAATTTGGGACTTGATGACTACACTGGTAGAGAATTTGTTTATATTTGTTTCTTACTGATATTTACTTTATATCCTGATAGCTGTTCGTATGTTTGGAAAAGTTTCATCAATATAGGTAGTGATTTATTTGGATGTCTGATGTAGGTTATGACATCATCTGCAACAAGTCCTATTTTTTGTTTTACACCATTCGCCATCACTCCTCTGATCTCTTGGTCCTGTCTAACAACCTACACGAGAGGCTCTATAAAGAGAGCAATCAGAGTTGGTGATAGACGGTATTCTTGGCTTGTCGATCTCTGTAGTCTAATGTTGTCTGTCAAACTTCTACTGATTTTTACTCCAGCGGTTGGGTCTGAATTGTGTCTTTACACACTGTATTGATTATTATTATAATTGAATAGGTTCAATACTTTGTACAGAATTTTCCAATTAACATATTAAAAAGTGTTTACAGCGTTTATACTTAACACTGTGCTCTTTTTGTTTTTTGTTGCTTGATCTCTCGCCTGTAATGTTCTCCTAATATTATCATGTGTCTGACGTCCGTAAAATAAACTTGCAACAACACCTGCTGTTGTCCTTTTATCACTGCTCTGTTGAGAGTGTGTTATCTTATAGCATACTAGTGTAGTAGAACAGCAGCTCCACAGCAGACAACAAGCCCAGAGTGATCAAAACAACACAAAGGATAACAAATGAACACCGGTCTGCGTAACTGGGCAGCCAAAACCAAAAACACCATACTGTTGAACAGTTGTTATCCCAAAGCTAACAACACACTGAACACAGACCTGAAATTACAATGACAGTGACTGACTTAACAATTACTGTCATTTAAATTTACCACTATCGTAATTATTATGGTGAAATACTGACTGGTATCATGGCATCAATACCTTGTATGCAGTTTTATTACTGACAACTATGGGCATTTTTTCATTGTAAATACACTTTATACTTGCATCGCAAGTTGGGGTGTGAAAGTGTGATGGGTGTGAATGTCTGTGGATGTGTGTAGTTTGTAGTGTGTAATTAAATTTTGTTTTACTTGTTACTAAAAGAGAATATTTGTCCTTTTATTTCTTTTTATCTTTATTGATGGTAATGCACCAACACAAAGCAGTGAATTTTATCAGCTTTAAAGACAGTTTGTGGAGGCAAAACATGTTGCCAGGAAAAAATATTGTTACAATCAACCCAAAATACTCAGAACCCAGACTGCTGAAGTGTGATACTAACTGACTAAATTCAGTGTAAATGTCATGTGGGTGTAGTGTGCATGAAGACAAATGACAAACTCTGTCCCTGACACTTCATATTCAAAGCGAGTGGCATCTGAACCGTCCAATGTTGTTAGTAGAAATTATAAAGGTTATACAGCCGTTCTTTCTGTGTGTGACGAACAAACGATCCTGTTAACTGGTTTTGAGGTGTTGCATTTTATCTTACTGTATATGGACAGAGTGATGATCCCAGCTAACATCACCAAACACAGCACGGCACCTCCGACAAGCCCTCTCTGGACTGTAGGATGCTTTGGAGTCTGTGGTGCTACATGAAACAAAGATCACAGATTAAAGCAAACAATGGGTTCATACTTTCCTCCATCATGTTTGAATTAAATTTTTTTTAACATCATTATTTATTTACCTCCATCCTGTGACTGAAAATTAGTCCGATTACCCACAACATCGCCTGCAGTCTCATAGATGCTCACTTCCTTCTCTTCCCATTCTTCTCCGCCTTCTCGCTCTCACTTTTTTTGACAAATCTGGTTTGGCATAAATATCTGAGGACATTGTGGAACAACTGAGACAGCTGAGCAGATGCTGCACTTGCTGTGTGCTTCGTGTTGATGCTCTTATTTGTTCTTCTACCACACGCAACACTGACTGGCAGATACGCCCTGTAAATTTAAGGAAGTTAACACCAATACACACACTTCAGTCTGATATTAGTAGACAAACTTTGCGGAAGTGGCTAAAACTTAAGCAGCAGGCTTGTGTGTGTGTGTGTGTGTTGGTTATGGTTGAACCCCTCATATGCTTAATTTTTTGGGATTTCTTTTCAATAAAGGTTTTTGTGAAACCATTTACAAATAAACACATCAGTGTTTGTTGGGAAAGAAAAACAGATTTTGCTGATTTCTTCTTAGCTGCTGCTATGTTCATGCTGAGAAGTGGTACACACGAACACACCAGCACACATAAACCAGATTAGCAACTTGCACAAATTGGGAAATTTCACTTTGTCTCATTCTTTTTTTTTTTTTTTTTCTATCACTTAAAGAAACTGAAAGTGTTTTTAATCCACGTTCTGCTTTTTCTCATAGGAGCACTGGAAAACAAAACGTTAACCTCAAAACTATGTTTTTCTGTGTTCTTTCATTTACACACTGATTTATCATTTTCACATTTCTGGACCTGAAACACTAAAGTCTGAAAAAAACACATTTCACAAGTTTACTTTTCCAACCCTGACATACATTTTAGATATGCATCAAATTTCCAAAGCCATCAGTTAGCCATCTTTGAACCATTTAAAACAAACATGCAGGCACATTTTCCCCCACTTAAACATTTTTTAGTTTTTGCAAATTTCACACCAAAGTTTTAAACTTGTAACCTTTCAAAGCATCATCTGCTAACTCGTGCAATAAATACTGCTGGATATATAAAATGCTCATTTTGTCTGATATGTATGGTTTTCACACATGTGCCACATTGACAAGCTATGAAGTGGTTTTAGTACATTTTTACCACCGTATTACAATTTTCCAAGCAAATTTTACACCCGTTTGCTTCTACCGTGAGTCCAACGGGCATTCTTATTTCTAAAAAGTAGAACTTAACTTCTGTCCGTCCTATGGCTAACTGCTCATCACTTGAGTATCACGCAGTAAAGGTCTCTACACCCATTACTGCATACATTCTGAAATCACTGAAATAAAAACTGATGTGACTCAGACCATGACTTCCTCTGAGGAATCTATGTGAAACCAGCAGCTTGTGGGCTGAAAAAAAAGGATTTGAATGGTCAAAACAGGGAGAAAATGAAACAATGTGGTCTAATAATGTTTAACCACTTAGAGCGGTCTGTGGTTTTACTCTTTGAGTCTGATGCACTAACAGCAGCTCACTGATATTTTCTATAGACTTTTGTCTTTATACTGTGCATTTTTAGCCATAATCAAAGCATTATACAATACCACTACAAATATACAGCTAAATGACAATGTAAAGGTTCCTCTGTTGTGATGAACCTTAAAAGCTGCACATACTTTTTACTAGATTTTATTTTGTTTAAGATGTCCTGACCAGCATCATAGCAAGCAGAATGGTGGCTTGGCTGCTGTATTGTGACGAACAAATTTGCTTTGCTAAGAGGAGCTTTATGGGTATAAGGCCCCTCTTATTCTTTATATTTGATTTTGTCTACTCTTGCATTAAGAAAAGGAATTATTGTGTTCCTCTTCTGTACACACACACATTTGCATACTGCTATGATAACTGTGGCAACACTAGATATATGAGAAATAAAACATCTTTACATAAATAATCTATCATAACAATAAATAATATCTATCTATCTATCTATCTATCTATCTATCTATCTATCTATCTATCTATCTATCTATCTATTTGAAGGTATTATCTATGAGCAGCATTTCAATAAGTGTGGATTAAATACCAACTTCTAGCACACATAGCATAAGCAGGACAGTGGTGGGTGCAGTGTTTTGGGATTTTAGTTCTCCATTTGACATTATAGACCACAGGGTTAGGGTCATTTTTAATAGCTCAATATCTAGTTCAGTTACACTTGAATGTGGTAGTTGCTGTTTATGTGTATGATATGCCTCATATGATGGAGAATGCAGGAATGGTAATTTATGCTGATGAAACAACTACATTTGCCTCTGCTTCAAACTCTAAGCAGGTTAAAGAAACTTAAATGAGTAAATGGAAACAAATTGAATCTTTCCAAAACCAAATGTCTACGTTCTAAATATGCCCCAAGGTCAGATCATAAGTTATCTCTCACTAAATGAAATTTTTATTGAACAGGTTAAAGAGGCTAAACTGCTTTGTGTTACTATTGATGAAACACTCTCATGGACGTCTCATGTTGCAAACATAGTCATGAAGATGAATTGGGGTATTTCCATTATCAGAAGAAGTGCTAGTCTCTTAAAGGAATCATCATTAAAAATGATAATGCCGCACATCTGGACTTTTGTCCGACAGTCTGGTCTTGCACATCACATTAAACATGACAAAACTCCGGTTAACTTAAAATAGATCCGCTTACCTTTTACTTCCGTGCTCCAAAAAGGAGAATGTGTCAGAAATACGCAGGTAATGATAAGAAAAAGGTTGACATACAGTCTGATTCTGTTTTTTAAGAATATACAGTAGTAGCGGTTTAAAAGTTCCCATCCAAGCTGAAAGCCAGCCGAATACCTGCCGGCTTCCAGCCCAGTTCCATTCCAGTTCCAGCCAGCTGCCTTCCAACTTCCAGCCGCCAGAGAGGCCCCCTCCTTCTCCTGGGAGTGTCGATGTTTTAATCAAGCTCCACCCATTCCTTGTAATATGGGGTAGACCCAGAAGATGGCGCTTCTCTCACAGACTTCTCATCGCCCGTAGTCTGTCAGATTTTATCTGAATTTACACTGACCGGCAGAGGCGCCACTCAAAGCACCTCTGATGGCCAGTCACAATTCATAAAAATGCATAAAACTTAATACATAATCATCGTTTGACGTGGAATGTGAAATTGTAACATGCTTGTGCGCTGGCAATTGTTTTATTCAGAAATGAATGCTAGTAGGTTAATAAAACCTTTCAAATACTGGATCACAGCCCCTAGCTCTATTCTCAATAGGATGTATTTATCATACTGATTAATCTTTTAATATTAGCATTATTAACATAGACAAATCAGATTTGGATCAAGCAACACAGAATCTGTTTGAGGTAGCTAGGAAGGGTTATTTTATTCTCATATTATTTATTTCACCTCCATAAGAAGACAGGGCGACAGATAAAAGCCCCACGCAGGATCGGAGATAATTTCTTCCACTTCAATGTGTCTAATCGCGGGGGGACATCCAACACTCGCTGTGCTGCGACTTCCTGCTCGCCGGGAATCCCGATTACGTCACCCCTCCAGGTGGGCTATTCCCCGACACGCTCTGATTACCATTCCAAAAGGTACTGTATGCAGCCCCCAACTTGAACATGCGCCTTCTTCAACATTCGCACTTGCTCCAGAAAATTACCATCTCTTAGGCTCCTCCACCACCACTTTGACTGTGGATTGATACGTAAATGAGCCGCAATGAGGCAGCTGAACAAGTGACCCAGTTTTGTGATTGTTGCACATTGGGTAAGAGTGGTCAAACGAGTCCAGTTTGTGTTGTCATGCTACCAGAAATTCAGTATGGCTAGTCGGTCCTAATGCAGTGAATTTCCATGTTAATGTTGCCAAATTCAATAGCATAGCAAGAGATGAAAAAAGAAACAACGATATTTCTTCAACATGTTAACCAAAATATTTACCTCTTAAAGCATAAACCAAGTATTTACAACAAGCAGTGTGCTTTTTAACGTTAACGTGTGCCATAGCCTACTGCACCGCTGTTCCTCCTTCCAAGTCTTCTTTTTTATTATATTGTTGTTTTATCATCTGAATATACTACAACAACACAGAGAAAATATATGAAAGTTTATTTTACGCTGGTATTTGCGCAGCAGAGTTTTCTGCGGCCGGATTTGTAGTCCAGGAACGGAGAACACAGCTGCTGCCAGGAAAGGTGGATTACATTTTGTTAAAGCACAGCAATCTCCGAGTAGCCTATTATAAATACCCTCTCAGTGGCAAAATAAAACACACTGGTCTGGTTTAGTCTTCACTCTGAAATGGTTCAGTCAGAGGAATATAAAGCTGTTTTAAAAATGTTGAGCAAGCTTAAAATAAACATTCATAGGCTATCTATGTGTTTTAGATTAACACAATGATAAAACAACAATAGGCTATAATAATGGAAAAGAAGCGGTGCAGCATGGCAATGATGCGTTAATGGCTCGGGTCGCGGGTTAAACATCAGTCTGGTTCGGATTTAAATGGAATAAATACATTGGTGACGAGTCGGGTTCGGGAGTCATTCTAACGGGTTAGGGCAGGTATGCGTAGCAAAACGGAACCGTGCAGGACTCTGCTCTAAGCAGTTCGGACTTGGTTGACCTGGAACCATTTGACAATAAAATCTGGAGCCATCCTGCAACGCGCTCGCTTAGGCGTCCAGTTAAACCGTGTTTATTCAACCAGTCCCTACTTCATTGCATTCATTCTTTCCTCATAGCCTACGTGCACATTTTTTTCAAGATTGTTTATGTCAGTTTTGTTTTGGAAAATGAAAAAGGAGTCTTTGCGCAGAACTTATAACATTATTCTAATCTTGCCACTTGCCTATTTTATTATTGTGTATTTTTGTAATAACATGTAAATTCACTGCATAGGAACCAACTAGTCTACTGAATTTTGTGTGACAACACTAACAGAACTGTTTTGACAATGCAACAATTACAAAACTGCGGCTCATTTACTTATCAATCCATAGTCAAAGTGGTGGTGGAGGAGCCTTGGAGATGGTAATTTTATGGAGCAAGTGCGAATGTTGAGGAATTTAGTTCAAGTTGTGGGCTGCATATATGCAGCCCACAACTTGGTATACCTTTCAGAACGATAATAAACAGAACAAGACACACCAAACCAGGAGCTAAGACCACGAAGTTCAGCATCATGCTTATCTATCTTTGGCGTTTTTACACCAACATTTTTATACACTGGATAATGATAATAATTATCGATTAAAGTCACGGATAAAACTGCTGTTGTTAAAACACACCCATCTCTTACAAAATCTAAAATGTAAAACAAAAAAAACAACAAACAAAAAATCTGGATCACTGTAGAAATATCTTTATTCATTGCTGATCATCTGGCCATTGAAGCGTTTTTATTTGGAATTGGGAACAAATATTTTCCACCCTGTTATATTCTGTTCCACTCTGTTATGTTCCATTCCACCCTGTTAGTAAGGTGTTTTTTATTTTTTATTTTTTTACTAAAAACATTGAGGACTGTGAACCTTGTTGCACCATATTAGGAAGTGAGGAACATTAAATTGATTTTGCTTTTCTGTTCCCAGGTCAAAAGGAATGTAATTATCTCTCATTTGAAATACTTGATTATGCTTTCCTTCTTGCCTTTGTGGAAACAGAAACGTGATAATCTCTCACTTGAAAGCAAGCTGGGCGTACAATAGTGTGAAGGTCGATGAAAACTCACATGACCAATGCTCAATAAAGGGTACATGAAAATGTGAGAAATGGTCAAAAGCACAAATACCGTTTGTGGTGAGTGAAACTATACAGCACAGTCCACAAGGCTCTTTTCAAGCACACTCCTCCCCCCAAGGAGTATGCTTGAACAGCTAACGGCAGGTAATGGCTGTGTTTACAAATGTAAAGGTGCTAATTGTTGGCCATTGAATTGTTAATTTCAAACCGGACAGCCTTTTGGTTGTACTCTGGGCATGGTAGAGGGATAAGAAATCTCTGGGTTTTCTAGTGTTAAACACTGGAAGCGTCGCCAGCGGTCTTTTGATGACCGCCAGTCACGCTACCATGCTTATAGTGTATTAAAAACTAAACGGCTGAACCTGGTATTTTAGGACTTTTATTATATAGTTGTTGTCTATAGTTTTACCTGCTTACTTGTTTGGAAAAGTAAACACATCAATATTTACGAGCAGTTTAGCACGTCTAAACTTCCACAGAGCCGCTCAGGGAGACTCTTTCTCAGCCAAACTGTCGTATATCACGGCTATGGAGTTGTAATAAATGGCCGCCCTACTCTGCTTCTGATTGGCTGTAAGATCACAAACCCTGTGTGATGATAGGCTGCTGGTTCCTGTCATTCCTACCAGCCTTTGCGCATGTGCCTGCTTCAGACAGCGGGCAGGCGGCTGTCCCACCGCTGAGACACAGCTGTATGACGTTTTATCACGTTTTATCACTAGATCGCTATGAATAAAATCCAGGGACACTTCATTTCACAGTATAAACCATTTATTTACTTATCTACTTAGGATAATAGCACTTTGAGGCCTAATTCAGAATATAGGTTGGGCTGGGTCCGGACTTTTGTGATCCCTGCTTTACACATTATCAGTATTATGTTATTTTTACCTGCCGATATTACGTTATGATTTTGTCAATATTCAGTTATGCAGCAGCTGTATCAACCCCCACTGTGAATAACTTACGTTGCAGTCAAATGACCGCTGGCAGCGCTCCTCGGGATGTTTAGAAAGCTCGCTGCTAGTGACATTCACCACTTAGCCGACTTGAGGAGGTTGTGCTTTGCCTCATAACACCATTAGCTACACATGTCGGCTTTTTTGATACATTTATTTGACGCCATTTTCAAATCAAATCATTTTTTAAATGTTGGCAAAAATGCAACAAATGAGCAACACAGCTCATTATAAACTGTTTAGAGAGCAGCAAGATCAAATCACTGCTCCTCCCCGTGGACAAAAGAGGGATTGCAGCTGTTTTTTTACTTGGGCTACTTAGGGGCAGAGCCTCGCTGACGACGTCATTGCGGGGGATTACATTACCCCCACAGACCTGTGAAGGATCGGCCAAGGATCAGTCAAGGACCAGTCATGGAAACAGGGGAACTTTTAAACCGCTACTACTGTATAAACTGCATACAACAATAAACAATGAGTCCCAACTATTAACAGACATGACCACAAGTCAAGACAAACAGTGAAAAACAGGTTCACAGTACCTTTGCCAAAAACCAGCGCATTGAGGAGAACAGTGATGTACAGAGCTGTGGTGGAGTGGCACAGGCTTCCACATCAGCTTATGTCACTGGTTAATCTAAGTAATTTTAAACATAAATTAATAAAATTGTATTTAGAAAGGTAATTGTAAAACGTCTGCAGCTTGGAGCTCCAAAAGGTTTCACATCTCGCCTTAAAGCTACCTTCTCAGTTCATCTTTAATTAGACCTCACAGCTCAGTCACATCTCCTGCTGAGAGACAGCAACATGGTTTCCAATCCCTACAAACACACACACATACATACGCAGACACAGACAACACCAGTGCTTGTACTTCAGTTTTATTGTTCTGAAGAAGAAAAAAAAAAAAAAAACACCAAGTAAAAAATAAATTAATTCCTTGAATTTATTTTAAAACATCCTGGTCAGAGGCTGTCCTCGCAGACTGAAGGCCCAGGAAACTAACTCAACTGAGATGATGTTAGAAAAATGTTAAAATGTGCTTAAAATTCTGGCTCAATTTATTCACTCTTACAGAGAAAAACAATTCCAAATAACTGGAGTTTATAATGCATATCCAGCAGTTAAACTAATCTAATGATTCAGAAACATAAATTAATCCAAAGTCATTCCATCTTCAAACTATGTGAGCTGTTGAGTTTCTTTCATCAAGTCAGTCTCAAGTTCCTGCAAGGAGATCCAGAGTTTTGTCTTATTTAGGTTAATAATAAATGTTACACACTGAGACAGGATGTGCTGAAGAAAAAGTTCAAGAACAGAAAAATGAACTACTTTTAAAAATCACACGGTGAGAGACAGGTATAAAAACAACTTCTTTGCTCAAATATTTGTTCAGTTAGCTTTCTACTTCACTGACTGAAACTAATTCTTTGCACCAAACTCGACAGATTCTGTTGACACAACTTAACAGAAGCAGAAAACATTTACACACACACATAATCTCTCTCTCCTGAAGTAAACTATCATTGTGTGGTTGTTACATAGACTTTTATCAGCCTTCTGAAACACTGAGCATCATCAGATAGAGCTTAATACTGTAATAACTGCTCATACAAACAAAATATATGCAACTGTAAAATATTTCTGTGGCTCTATGAGATCTGAAAATAACACAAATGGCAAGTGGAAAAAAAACAACATGCAAAACATAAATAATTGCTCTAAAACTGTAAAAATGGTTGTGAAGTTTCGGAGCCTTCAATACAAAAATGGAGGTGATTGATAGAAACATGAACATACCAAATTACATTGATTTAAAGGAAAATGTATCTTAGCAGATGGTTTCATATCAAATCCCTTTAATCTTTTTACTTGTTAATCAGAAAAAATTTAAGTTAAAGTAAAATATTTCAACATTAACAGAAATGAAAGGATAACGCCAAGGATGGTAATGCTCAGCAGTTCACCATGACACCTTCGAGGACAAGATTTTTCCAGAAATAAATGTGGGAAAAAAGGTTCTTGTTAGACTATTAAGAGGCACTTAAGCAACCAAGAGGGATGAAAAAAACAACATAAAAAAACTGAAACAAAATTAATAAAACTACATAAATCTGTTTTCTTGAAGTTAATTCAATAGCATAGGTAAGTTAAAATAGTCCCAAGCTCATACCCCATCCCATTTCCTCTACAATGTCCGTAAGAAATCCTCTACATCAGGCACTTGTTGAGTAGTTCATAACGGCTCCAAGCTGGCCAATTAGAAACAGCAAGCGGCCCGCTGTCCTCCAATCACCTCCTCTCAGTTAGTTAGTCCAGACAAGGTCTTCCCTCCTCTCCTTAGCCTCTTCTTCGACCCAGCTTTCTCTCCCTCCTTCCCTACGCTCCTGGTGCTTCGGTACACCCCAGGGGACCTCAGCTCGATGTCATCAAGTGTGGGGTCATCGGGTGACACGGGTTGTGGGGCCGGATAGCTGGGTTGGTAGTAGCGGTATGGGTCATCCTCCTCAACCTCACCGTAGTTTTGGAAGACGTTGGGCGGAAGTTGGACTGAGGGGACAGCGCCGCCGTCAGTGTTATCTTCACCTTCTGCATTTCCAGCCAACCAGCACCCAGCCAGTCAGACAGACGGAGAATCAGGGAATGCCCAAAACAAAGATGGCCGCCACCATAGAAACAGTGTTTTGGAGCATTTTGTTGGGTTTTTATTAGGTTAGCGGGAAGAGGGAAGGAGCAAGAGACATAGATGGACAAGGATTACCAAGGGTTACCAAAGGTTACCAAGCAATGGTTATAAAGTGACTAAATTTAAAAGCAGTTAGAAGAAAGTTCCAGACAGTCAGCTTTATGTTAAAAGTTAGAATAAGCAACAATGTTTGGGTTTAACACAGCAAGTATTAGATCTGTTACCTATTAGCTGACATTCAATTTGTCACAATTAAAATAAATTTAATGTTTTCAAGTATTATTATTATTATTATTATCAAAGGTTTCTTGATGCTAACTTACATTAAAACGTGCATAATATAAATACAGTTTTGGAGGTTTTAGTTGCTCTACAAAGGTGCATGGTGTTATAGGAGTTTACAGTATAAAGTCTGTGAAGCCTGTGGATTAAAAAAGAGGCACCGGGTGATCATAATCTAGAAGAAAAAGTCAGGAAAGGATGATTGTGTCAGTGCAGGTTCATTTTACATCTGGGGAAGATACGGTTCAGCCAAATAAAAAATAAACTTTTATTTTCAAAAGTGTTTTTTTTTTCTATTATAGTGACAATAAATCAACCCTTTTATCGTAAAACAATCACTAATAATTGCTATGACTATAAAACTAAATATACAGATAACATGAGTTACAGATGCAGACTAAGTAAACGTCTACATCTTTTGTGAGATAGATTAAGACATGCTCTGTTGTCTTTTTGAGGGAGTTGTTGATAATGGACATAATGGTTATTGTAAATGAAAGAGCATTTTGTAAAATCATTTAAGTGGATGGTTTAATAATAATAAAAAGTGCCAAAAAAAGCCAAAGATCATTGACAATTCTGTGTTTTTTCGCAGTTATCTCATAAACAGCCCAGAATCTCAAGAAATTCAGTTTTCTAACATGTATAACTATGGCAAGTGGCCAATATTAATTAGAATTAATCACAGCAGCTCTGTGTGTACACATGAATATGATATAACACCATATTTATGTGTAGAGGAATTATTAACTAATGCACTGACACCATCTCCATCATCTATAATATTTTGCATCCTCTGCAGCAGTTAAAGCTATGACTCCTTACTGTTATTGCTTTGTGTGTTTGTGAACGTTGGTCAGTAGTCACTAAGATGTGCTGGTTAAGAGCAAAAATCATAAGACCAGGGGATGGTGGGGACACACAGATAAAGAGAAAAAAAAACGCAGACAGAAAAATGATTACAACATGCAGACGTTACTCACAGAATGCCCCCTCAGGCTGCAAGCTGCACAGCGCCTTTTAGGCTGCTGCGATACCTTTAACCTCAACACACATTAAACATGAACATAATCATGCATTTAGTGGCTAATTATAACTCCTGCAGGGTTTTCTGTAGTGTAATGTTCGCTGATATCTACATGTGGTGAGAATCAACTCAGTGGTCTCTACTAATACTCTGAATGTCCTGGAAGCATGCAGTGGTGTGTACTTACTAAGTGTGAAATTGTTAAAAAAATTGTTAGGTTGTGTATATATTTCAGTAGAGTTGTATACATCAGAAAATCCCCCATGGAGCATTTTTTAGTATCTGAATAAACCCACACTCACCACGCCAGAGTAATTTACCACCACAGCTCAAACAAATCATGTTAAGATGCAGATTTCAGTGGTCATGTGTTTACCGTGTGGTCACAGTTTGCTGATGTGTGGAGCAAACCATGCAGTGACACACATACAGCAGTAAGGTACTCAAGAATGACAAAACTAAACTATAAAAGTATTTCCACCCAATTCATTAGACATTTTCTACTGATGTGATCTGATTCATTTTCAGACACATAAATACTGATTTCTGTTCCTTTAATATTAACACAACACAGAATGTAATTTGCTCAGTGTTTGTCACTCAGTGACTTTAGCATCAAACATGTTGATTTCTTGTTTATGACTCATTCTATAATTGGTGGTTTAAAAACACTTTTGACAGTTCTGTAGAGGGAAATATTGGAGTGATAGAAAAAGCTTGTGTTTTGTATGTGCAGTAGTGACAAGTTGTTTTAATTATTTATTCTAATTGATACGGTTTAAAACTGAACTAAAATGATATCCTGCTCATCCTTCTAATTTAGTTTGGATAAAAGCAATGCTCCTGACTCTTGACTAATTCTATAAAAATTTATTTTAATCATATTTCATAATGCGAACTAATTTAATATTAAAAGTGTGTCATTTTGTAAAACATTAACTTTACTTTAAAAAGTTAGAAAAAAGGGAATGTCTTAAAATAAATATAGAAGAGCAGTTAGTTGAAGTTTAGTTTAGCTCTGTTTATTTCAGATTAGCTTAGCTTAGTTTAGCTTAGCTAAGGACACTAAACAGGTGGAAACAGTTAGACTGGCTTTGTCCAAAACCACAAAATAGCAAATTAACTTTTTATATCATGTTTTTTAGAACATGAGAGTAAAACTGATGTTTCCCTGTTTGAAAGAGGAGCATTAGGGGCTCATCTCTGCGTAGTTCTCATCAGCCGCTACAAATGTGTGATTACCTGTTTTAGCTCTAGGATGCCAAATGGAGGCCGTGCTCAAACTATTTAAAAGCTTGAAACATGGCCTTTTAGTTTTATTTTCTCCACTCTTAGTTTTTGCTCTTACATGGGCAAAAGCTCATCAGCTTTTGTGGAGAAAGTAACAATTGTTAAAATAAATACTGAAACACAGGAAGCCACCGGAGATGGTCACAGATGTGATACTCTGATACTAAGGGAAAGCTGGAGTTTCTTCCATGATTGTTTTACAGATATTAGTTTTATTTGTATTTAACATCAGATATTTTCCAGAAAATCTATTTTTTATCTTTAATTATTAACAGGAACTCATCTTGTTCACAAATAAATAAATAAATAAATAAAAATAGTGGATATATAAAAGAAACCATTCGAACAAATGTCTAACATTTTGGGTGAAATGACCGACCATCATACAACTAAGACTGAAAAATGTGGTTTTCCTTAGAGTTGATGCTTTATTCTGCGGCAGCTTGTTGTCTGGATGTTTACTATTGTGTCCCATCCTAAACAAGCCAAGTGTGTCATGTGAAGCTTAAAATTGCTCAAAATGTAAAAACCACACATTTTAAAGACAAATATCTTGTGTGTTTCAGAGATGCAACTGAAACACACACATGCAGGTTGATAATAAAGCAGAATTCTGTATCTTAACTGTGAGTGTATTTCAAAGGTTTATAAGTTACTCCTTCAAATACACCAAGAGTGGATGAAATAATTTCAATGGCAGGTGGTTTGTTTAACTCACTGGCATCTTTACAACATGAAAAGTCACCGAGTGAATTAAACAGTTTATCTGATGATCCTCAATCAAACAGACACAAGCAGTATGGACATGCTTTCATGCTCTGTACATTATCAACACATTTAAATGCACATGATAATTTTCACAGTCACATACAGAACAAGCAAATGTTGAATATCTGCTTCATCCCTACTTTAAGGTTCTAAGTATCTGATACTAAAGCCTCCAGTGTGTGGCTGTAATTACCGAACTACCACAGTGAAGGAGATGAACTCCGACAAACTTTAGAATCAAGGTTTTTAGCTGATGCATCATACTTACTACTTGGAAGCTACATACCTCCAACGTTGTAACCAACACAGGAGTTCTGGTCGCAGTATCCTGGAGGCCCTGGAGGGCCAACTGGTCCAGGAACTCCAGGCCGACCAGGAGATCCAGGAGTTCCAGGTCGTCCTGATGGACCCTGGCTGCCAGGTCGGCCTTGTCCTCGGGCACCTGGAAAAGAAAATGATAAAGATTTCAGTGGACAAACGCACCAATCTAAACAAATGTTTCTTATGCAGGCAGTATGATGCATGTTCATTGTTATAAATATGCAAATTAAATAAATAAATAATGTAGACCGAGAAATGTTGGTTTGGATTTATTTACCAGGAGGTCCTGGGGGTCCTCTGGGGCCTTGGACACCAACCCCTGCAGATCCCTTCTCCCCCTTCTCTCCTGGTTGACCTGGACGCAGACAAAAAGTGCTGAGAAATGCTCTCATTTCTGATAATAACATTCCCAGAAAATATTTACTCTCTGCCAGTTGATACAACAAATTCTACATCTTAACTCTTTCATAATGTCCACAACAGTGGTCACATATTTAAAATCTGTTTTCTAGTATATAGACGGGTGAAGGTGGTAAATTTGCAAATGATCCACTCTGTAGACATAAATAGATCAAAGTAAAATATGTTTAGGAAATAAAAAGGCATCACTGTGTATGCCTGTAGAAGTAAAATATTTAATATGAAAAACATGTAGCACTGTTTTTTAATTACGCATGAAAGGGTTAATTCCAACTTCTCTATTAATATGTACAAGCATTTTTTATGCTTCTTGCTCTGCAGAAACCCTGACAGACATGTTGTGTTCTTTTTAAACATTTTTGTGCTAAGGCATGAAAACACATTGAGGTGTGGGTGTGAAAGTCACTCCCTTATAAATGACAAATCAAACTTACACATGAGATTCTTCCAAGTACCTATTATCCCCTAATAACTTTTAAGTCTGTAGTTAACAGTTTTTCATCTTAAAAAGGTGGTATTATGAATTTCTGGCTCTCTGAGGTGTTATTTAGCTTAAAGGTGTGCAGAGCTACAAAGCTTTAATTCCTCAACAAGGGGAGCTATTTTCCCAGAAGAAACTGCTCCTGAACTGTATTTGCATGATGCCAGAACCTGAATATATAAATGAATTAATCTACTGCACCAAGATTACACACTGTACCTAGCTTAAAATGTCAATGAGTGGGTATTTAATTCTTTCCCACTTTGCGGATGTGATACACGGCGGTTTTCTGGTTCCACACAGCTCACAGCTTTTTATGACCACGTTCACCACAGACCACGTTCCTCCTGTAAAAGTCTATTTGATGGATTTACCTCTTTCTCCTGGGTTTCCGTTCTGCCCGTTCTGTCCTGGGAAGCCTGGTCTCCCTGGTGGTCCCTGTTCTCCTTGGGGTCCTGGGGCTCCCTGTCGACCAGGCTCCCCTGGGGGTCCAGGTACTGTTCGGATGGACACCGGAGGACTGGGAACGTGGTTCAGGATGGAGTTGTAGCGTGCCATGTGGCCTAAAAACAGAAAAATGCAGGAATTTCATAGTTTGGGTCAAAATGAAAGAACCACTGCCCTCTACAAGAGATCAAGGGATCAAATCTCTAATTAAACATAATCAGAAGACTGAAGGAAAATCAAGACAAACATGTCGGCCACTCTAAGTAACAAGATAAAACACACATACTTTAAAATCATGAAATCTGGGCTGTGTGTTGGATGAGGGACAAACAAGCAAGACCTGGACACCCTGATGGTGCAGGGATGCTTTAACACTTCAGGTCTGGTTCAAGCATTGGGGACAGTGGTGATCATGAAGTTATGGATCATACTACAAGGCTACAAAACATCAAGATGATGAAAATCTGATTAAAGATCCAAAGAATGTTTTGTTGTTATTTAATAATAATGGGTATTTATAAATTATGAATAAATGTAAACTATCATATTGTAACGGCTTCTCGACTGTAAGGATGACTCGATCAGTTGCTTTTATAACTGCTCTTTTAATCAGCTGAACATAGGTCGCTGTTGGCCGCGACCACGCCGTACAACTTCGCCCGGAACTCTCTCTCTTCTTCTACGCTCATCCCTCTTCTTCTACGCTCTCTCATCATTAACACTGCAGCATAACAGATGAACATGCAACTTAAGTAACACAGAATCAATGCTAACCACAACACATTACACTACCCCCCCTTCACTAAGCCACTCGCCCCGAGGGGTCAAAGACAAAGTCTCTCAGGTGGGCAGGAGGTCTTCTCCGACGTCGGGGCCGCCCCGGGGAGGGTCCATTGGGCTGTGGGGGTGAGTCAGGTGGTCGCACAGCAGTTGACGTAACTGGAGACGGTTGCGTCGGAAGGGCTGGAGTGGAGGACGGAACAGGGCAGGGGCGGGCAGCCGAGTAAAGAGGATTTGTGAGGTCAGCCCTCCCCTGGTTCTGAGGTGTGGACGGCCCAGGGCGCTGGTATGGACGTGCATCACCCCTATAGGGGGCCAATCTGTCCCGGTGCAGGACCACCCTCCGCCCCCTTGGTGGTAGTTTAACCCTGTATACTACCTCACCTAATCGTGCCAGCACTTCGCACGGCCCCACCCAGTGGCAGTCCAACTTGGGGCACCGGCCCTTTTTCCTCTTCGGGCTATACACCCACACCAGGTCTCCATCCACAAAACTCCTCCCCTTTGCTCTCACGTCGTAGTTCCGCTTCTGGCGCATACCTGCCTTCTGCAGCTGGTCTCTAGCAAAAGCGTGCGCAGACTCCATGCGGTCTTGGAGCTTCCTTGCATACTCCGGGCCTGGTGGAACTGCTGGCGAGTCGGGAGGTCTGCCCAACGCCATTTCCGCTGGCACCCGCAGCTCCCGCCCCAGCATAAGCAGAGCTGGCGTGCAGGAGGTGGAATCCTGCACTGCTGACCTGTACGCCATTAGGATGAGGGGAAGGTGCAAGTCCCAGTCGCGTTGGTGCTCAGCGGTCAATATGGCTAGCTGCTTTGCCAGGGTTCTGTTGAACCGTTCTACAAGCCCGTCGCTCTGAGGGTGCAAAGGTGTTGTACGGGTCTTGTGTATGCCCATCCGCTCACACAGAGCTGCAAACACACTGGACTCGAAGTTCCTTCCCTGGTCACTATGAAGGACTTCTGCCGCCCCGAACCTCGTGAACATGCCCTCCACCAGCACGTCCGCCACAGTCTCTGCCTCCTGATTTGGAATGGCGTAGGCCTCTGGCCACTTCGTGAAATAGTCCATGGCGACCAGCACATAGCGGTTGCCCTGGTCTGTGCGGGGGAACGGACCCATCACATCAACCGCCACCCTTTCCATTGGGGCTCCTACCTGTAATTGTTGGAGTTGAGCCCGCGACTGGTCTGAAGGCCCCTTATATGCTGTGCACAAGTCGCAGCGGCGACAGAAGTCCTGCACATCTCTTCGCTGCTGCCCCCAGTAGAAACTTTGCTGCAGCCGACGGAGTGTTTTTGTGACCCCAAAGTGCCCTGCTCCTGTTGTCCCATGTGAAGCCTGTAGCACTGTCTCTCTAAGCCCCTTCGGGACCACTACCTGCCATCTCAGTTCCCCAGTGGCCGGGTCAGTCCATGCCCTCTGGAGCACCCCACTGTCCAGACGGAGAGTCTCAAACTTTGCCACAAGCCCTTTTGTGGCTGGAGAGTGCCCTGCAACATCCTCCCACCGGGGTTTTTGTCCAAGCTCCACCCACTGTAACACCGGCTGCAGGTCTGCATCCTGTTCCTGCTGTGCCCTCCAGCTGGCCGCGTCCACTATTCGCGTCTCCCTGCAGACTGGATGTTCTTCTGAGTGCACAGCCTCAGCACGAAGCGCACTCTCACGAGCATCCCTCTTTTCACAGTAGCGACAACCATCTAGAGCACAGGGTCGCCGGGACATGGCATCTGCATTTGTGTGGCGTGCCCCCACTCTGTACTCCACGCTGAAATCATAAGGGGCCAGTTCCTCCAACCAGCGTGCAACCTGTCCTTCCGGCTCTTTAAACGACATCAACCACTGAAGAGCTGCATGGTCGGTCCGAACCGTGAAAGGCAGGCCACACAGATGGTACCGGAAATGGCGTATTGCCCTCACAATAGCCAGGAGCTCTCTACGGGTTACACAGTAGCGGCGTTCAGCCTTGTTGAAGGTCTTGCTGAAATATGCCACTACTTTCTCCCCCTCTGGACTATTCTGACTGAGAACAGCTCCCATCCCCACATCGCTGGCATCCGTGTCGAGAATGAACCGTAGGTTAGGGTCTGGGGGGGCGAGGATGGGGGCTTCAGTTAAAGCCTTCTTCAATGCAGTGAAAGCCTGCTCACACTCTGGCGTCCAAATGAAGTCACTGTCTCTCTGCTGCAACCGAAACAGGGGTGCCGCTATACATGAGAACCCCCTAACGAACCGCCTGTAGTAGGATGCCAGTCCAATGAAACTTTTCAGCTCACGCAGGTTAGCAGGGATGGGCCACTCCTTCACCACCTGCACCTTCTCCTCCAGCGTGCTGATTCCTTCTCCACCTACTCTGTGCCCCAGGAACTCCAGCTCTCTCCTCATGAACCGGCACTTATCTGGGTGGAGCTTGAGCCCAGCAGCCGCTATTCTCTGTAGGACCCGCCGCAGGGCACCCAAAGCCACCTCGAAAGAACTCCCATGGACTAAGATGTCGTCCAGGTACACCAGGCATTCCTGCCTGGGGACATCAGCCAAAACCTTCTCCATCAACCGTTCGAAAGTGGCCGGGGCATTACACAGACCGAAACAGAGGACCCGAAATTGCCACAGACCTTTACCAGTACAGAAAGCGGTCTTTGGTCTGGCATCTGGGCTAAGAGGCACCTGCCAATACCCGCTGCGCATGTCCAAGGAGGAAAACCAGGATGAACCGGACACCAGGTCCAGGGACTCATCGATCCTAGGGAGAGGGTAAGAGTCCTTTTTGGTGACACTATTTAGTGGCCTGTAGTCCACACAGAATCTCATTTTCTGGCTGTTCTTTTTATTGACCATGACCACTCCGGAGGCCCAGGGGCTGTCTGAGGGCTCAATGATGCCACCCTTCTGCATCTCCTCAATTGCGCTGTCAGCTGCAGTCTGGCGTGCTAGAGGCAGGCGCCGGGGGCGTGATCTGATGGGCCGGGCCTCTCCGGTGTCAATCTCATGTTGTATGAGATGGGTCAGACCCACTTCCTCGTCTGTGAAGGCAAAAATGTCTCTAAAGTCTAGCAGTAGCTGCCACAGCCCCTCCCGCTGCTCAGCCTCCAGACCTTCACAGTTGCGTCTCCATAGCTCCTGCACCGCCGCCAATCTGACAGTTTCTGCGTCTGGGGGCTGCAGGGCCATAGTGGGGGTTTGGACCGTGACTGTAGCACTGGAAGGGAGGGGTGCCGGTAAAACAGCAGGCGCCTGAAGCGGATGGTTGGTCTCCTGCTCTGTCTCTGCTGCTCTCAAGACTGGTTGCTGGGGACCTGGGGTCTGAGCGGGGTGTATCATTTTGACTGCATGACCTCCATCTACAGTCAGCGTGTTACTTCCCAGGTCTAGGACACAGTGGATGGTCCTTAAAAAGTCCAGCCCCAATATGCAAGGGTCCTTTACATCCGCAACCCACACCTTAAAGTCCACAGTTAATCCCCCCACTGATATAGTCACCACTCCTCGTCCCAGCATCGGGGCCAGCTCACCGGTCACCGTCCGAAGCTTCACAGCTGTCGAGTCCAACTGTGTGCCTGCTGGGACTACATCCGGCCTCATCAGAGTAGCAGTTGACCCCGTGTCCACCAGTGCAACACATGGAGTCCCAGCCAGAATGATTGGCACATGACAGACGTTCTCAGTGTGAGTCCAACCCACCACGCTGGCGGATTCAGCCCTATCGCCTGCTTCTGGGGGAAGTGGATCCCCACTTCCCCGGCTGTGGGGCTGGGCCGTACCTGATGACAAGGCTACAGTATGGGACGCTGCAGCAGGGATCTGCGTGGTCCCATCTACGCAGACCCCGGGCCGTTTCCCTGTACCCCAGCGCGCTTCGGGCACCGCAAGCTGATGTGGCCAGTCTGTCCGCACACCCAGCACACAGGGGGATCCCGGGCCCGGCCAGGCCGAGAGCTGCTGCGTGGTGGTTGCAGTGTGACCGCTCGGATGAGTTCGGTTAACTCGGTCGCCCAGGCTGGTCTCTCCTGGTCGGGGCTTTCTCCGGTCGCCGTTCTCACATCAAGGCTAGTTTCACTTGAGGTGACCTGTCCTGCTCCAGCTCCAACCACCTCACGTTCCACAGCCAGTTCTAACGCCTCCTGCAGGGTACTGGGGTGAGCTAGTTGTGTCTGCACGCGCAGCTCTCTGGGGTTTATGGCTCGTATGAACTGGTCTCTTGCTAACTCACTCTGTACATCGGCAGGCATGTGGCTGTATGCCCGTCTTGCTAGGGTCTCAATGTCATTAGCCAGCACCCTGAGTGGTTCTCCAGCCCGCCTCATCCTACTTGCCAGCTCTGAACGTAGCACACCCGGTTGGTTATACTGTCCAAACCGCCGCTTAAGAGCCCCAACTAATGCCTTATAGTCATTCCGTTCGGCCGGGCTGAGCAACAACAAACATGTCAGAGCCTCGTCTGTGAGGCACAGAGCCAGCTGAAGTGCCATGCCCTCGTCAGACCATCCGGCTGCCTGCGCTAACAGCTCGAATTGGGCATGGAACGCTTCCCAGTCCGCCTTCCCATTATACTTGGGCGTTTTCATTTGAAGCTGGCTACCATGGGCGCCGCCATCTTTGTTTACATGCGGTCTGGCGGGATGCTCGGCGACTCTCGCGGGGTTTTCAGCCCTCCCGGCGCGCTCTGCAGCGCCCACTGAGCCAGTCCCAGCCACACTAGTTAGCTTCATAGCCATATCCTTCACATGAGCCTTGCGGTCCGCCGGCCGGTCGAGCTCCTCGTCCCAGTCCGAACCCTCGTCCGGGTCGCTCATCAGCTCCTCCTTCACCCCAGGACAGATGTAAGGCACGTTGCGTTGAGCAGCCATCTTCCTCGTAAGACGACAGGGGTAGCCACGGAAAAACGACAGTGCGGAGCAATTGGCTGTTCACTTCTGACACCAATGTAACGGCTTCTCGACTGTAAGGATGACTCGATCAGTTGCTTTTATAACTGCTCTTTTAATCAGCTGAACATAGGTCGCTGTTGGCCGCGACCACGCCGTACAACTTCGCCCGGAACTCTCTCTCTTCTTCTACGCTCATCCCTCTTCTTCTACGCTCTCTCATCATTAACACTGCAGCATAACAGATGAACATGCAACTTAAGTAACACAGAATCAATGCTAACCACAACACATTACAATATGTATTTGACAACTTGATGAAAATCAAAGAACTGTGACATTATTGTTCTTCATTTATTTTTCTATTTAACTTCTATTTAGCCAGAAGCCTCATTCTGATTTAAATAGTTTTTTAACAGTATCCTTAGATTACTTAGATTCAAACTGGCTAAGCTTTTAAAACAAAGTAATGAAATATAAATAAATAAAACAATTTAAAATCCCAAACCAAGCAAAAAACAAATAAAAAAAACACACAAAAAACAAATGTAATTGCCTCCAAATCATTCATTGAAAGGAAAAAAAAAAAAAAAAGAAAAAAAAGCATCCAATATGCCCACGTCATGAAGTTTTAAGTCTTTTTGCAGTTCCCATCTCAGTTCACACCTTTGGGACTGAAAACATTAAAATCTCCTGTGAACGAAGACTGTACGGTCCTGAATGTTTCAGCTGGAGGAGAGTTGAGAGGTAGGAAGGAAGCAGACCAACAACCGCCTTGTAAATAAGAATATTTCAGCGTCTTCGCCTTCATATGGCTAAAGAGGACCATCCAACATGTTTATAGAAAAAACAATGAGTAAGTGATCTACAAGTTGTGATGAACCTCAAAGCTCCATGTTGCTCAGTATCGACTGAAAGTAGACTCTGAGGTGAGGCATGTAAAGTTTACTTCTGCAGCTGCAATATTCCCAATAACAAGCTGATTTTATCCCAGTCCTTCTCCTTAAAAACATCCTGAAGCTCAGTGGATGTTACGATGTTAGCCTTACTCCCCTCTGCCGGTCCAGTCCAGACGTCCGATTTTCAGGGTCGTATGAGATAAAACGGCGCTCGTCTGACACAAATCATGTAATTGTAACTCGCAGATAGTCAGAGATTAGAATTTTTATCTCTGATCACAAAACACTGTAATCTTTTTAATGATGTTCTCTCACGTGCTAACGTCATAACCCATGACATAAATGTTGATAATAATAGACCCATAAAGCAACATCCCTACCGATGTAACTCATGTAAGAGAAAGTTAATGCAACAGGAAACAGATTTTAAAAGCAGTAATAGTCCTTGGAGTTCTCCCTGTTTGGTGGAGACTAAGCCGGGCGGATCTCTAAGGTTCATCACAGACTACTGGAAAGTAAACGCAGTGACTCGAGTAGCTGCGTATCATTTGCCCCATATCGAGGATTGTGTGGATACTGTAGGATCCACACGTTATGTGTTTAAACTGGATTTATTAAAAGGATATTGGCAAGTCCCCCTTACGAACATCTCGGCTTTTGTAACACCCGATCGCTTTTTGCTATAGGCGAATCTTTCGTGACGTCAGTGTTTACCTTTTGCCGCATTGCATCACGGTATTGGGTGGCAAGAAGCTGCATACCTGCAAGCCTCACTGGTACACGCAGCTGTTGTAAGTCCTATCCTGACCGCTGTTTCTACTTTAAACATTAAAGCTGCTACATGACTGCATGTTTCTCCTAGACTGGATTTGAAAGAAAAATTTTGTAAGATGTTATGATCGTTTTTCACGATAGACCAAACGCCATTTAAATTATAGTTAATAGGACCAATAAAATTGAAAAACAGTCATTAGATTTAAAATGAAAAATTCAAAGGCACTGATAAATAAAGCCTTACCCGGCTTTGCAGTCGCAGTGACATGTGATTATTTCACCGTTTTCTTGGGCGATCACCCACGGAAGATGCGAATCACGCTGTGACTCTGCTTGGCCGGGTCTGACCTCCGCTTTGAGCACGACCACTGATTTTTGTTTCACCGAAAAGATTGGCCCAACCTTTCTTGAAACAAAATAGTTATAAGCTTCGAGGCTTTTAAAAGCTTTTAACTTCTCGTGGGTGAAGGGTCCAGGGCTTTCAACTAAATAAGAATAAATATCTCCCCAGCACATCTGTGGCCAAGATGCAGGTGAGTCAGACCAGTATTTTTCGTCATCCCAGACTTCATATGGGCTTTGTATTTGTTCGATTTTGTCTGCAACACAAATTTTTAGTTTCTCTCTAAAACTCCTCTGGTCTTCGGAGCTTAGCGTACTTATATAATTTGGATTTCGCCCGCTTACTTTCTTGTTTATGCTAGCAGGTTCCGCCATCTCAACAGGTCTTCTTGCCACCCAACCACACGCGCATGCGCAAAAAGATGTAAACAAAGATTCGCCTATACACTGTAATGGCATTTGGTATGTGCAACGCACCTGCTTTGTTTCAGTGTTTGGTAAACACACTGTTTTCTAGCTTGCCGTATTGCACAGCTTATTTAGATGATGTCGCCTTCGTTCCCCTCGCCACATGTTAGAACCAATCAGTGGAGCACCTGGCCTTTAAATGACGAGGACTACCACCACTCTGGGCAGCTGTGCTCCATGTGCGCACAGTTTGCCTGCTGGGCTCGTGTTTGAGAGATTGGCTGTGGATAACCCCTTGAGGTTGTGTTGGTGAAGACATAACAAGCTTTCCCTGAGAAAAGTTTGGACAATTGTGAAGAGACGCTCTCGGTTACGAGAAGCTAGTTGTGTGCTCTGTTTAAAGACACTCTCAGTTGGAGACGCTTTTTGTTGTTATTACCAGAGTGGTATAAATTTTCATTTAGAGACGTTTTGAGTGTGGTAATTTGGTTTTTTAGTTTTGGTTTAAAAAACGCTTTGTGTTGTGTTTGTTTTGTTTGTTGTTTACTGTTTATTATTTGTTACCTGAATAAGGACACCTTTTGTTACAGCTTTCTTTACTTTATTTAATCATTGCTGAACAGGGTATATATACACCTTTTGTTTGTTAAAACTGAACCCGTTGGAGATGATTTCTTTTTATTTATTGTGAATAAATATTATACTTTATACCATTTAGGGTTAAATCCGGCCCGCTTTGTTACTGACCCTATTTACTCCTGGCGTTTCAGGGTTCGTAACAGTGGATCATAGTTAAAGACACACAGAAAGTGTTGTTACTCACTTTGGATCAGCTGCTCACAAACCTGCCTGGCGATGGCCTGAACCGATGCTGTGGACTGAAGGTCACCCTGGAAAACCAAAGAACTGTTTATTTATTGTCATGTGGGATTCTTATTTTATGAAATGTTTTGTGTATTTTTTCCTAAGATGCTGCGAAAATATCAGATTTCTGCAGCTTATGATTATTACTACATGGCTGATAATGTGAACACAAACATGCTGTTTTATTTTCTTCCACTATCATGCAGGAATTATTTGCACATAAATGCAAATATTTCTCCCCAAAGGAAAATGTTAATGTTTCTCTCTGAATAAAAACCAACCTTTTGCTGGCAGGTGATTTAAATGCACATTGTCAAAACTTCTGATCATCTAATTGTGTTACATTGGCACACTTAAATACTCATTTTGTTTTTTCCTGTGTTACTTCGGAACCTTTAATGAAATCTCAGAGTGAGGAATGAAGTTTTTCCAGGATCCCTCATTAAAAAATTAACAAACTAAGCTAAACGAATGAATGAATGGATTTTTTTTCTTAGAGAAGATGCTGAACGCAGATTAAAAATTCCATGAGGAGGATGTTGTGACATCAAATTCAAGATTACAAACTGAAAGAAGATGAATATCTCTTACACCTTCAAGTATGAATGAAAAAAAAAACCTTAAACCCAAAGTGGTGGATAAATTAAGAGGAGTGTTTGGTTTGTCTCTTTTTATCTACTGTAGCAAAAACATAACAGAAGGACAAAAATAGTTACATGCTGAGTTTTTGGATAAAATATGCTCATCTAAAGTAATAAAAGCTCCATGAATCTTATTTTTCATCAAGTAAATAACTACTTAACGGTCAATAGATTGTTATAATTATTGCTGCTGGAGCCTCTTTAGAAAATGTTAGTTACTTTTGACTACATGTCCAAGCATAAAAGTGTAACATAAAGATGCAGGAATTGTGTTTTGTTTCATTCAGCTGTAAAGTCATAACTACCTTATAGTTTCAAATGATGAAAATTGTTGGTCACTTATGATTTGGGAAAGAAAATGTCGGAAACATTTCCATGTAGCACAAAAGGTGTACTTAATCATTTTTGAGCTTGTAATTGTGGTAAATATGAGGCGACTCACCCGTTCACCCTTATCCCCCTTGTTTCCAGGAGGACCCTGCACAAAAAAAGTTGATGGAAAAAGGAAAAAAAGTGTCAGATTTAACTTAAAGAGAAACACGTTTATCAGAGCTCATTACCATGACACATTCCTCACTTTATAAACATCGAAGATCCCAAATCCTTCAAAAACGTTCAATTCTTTCTCTTTCCGATTTTCCCTTTCACATTAACCATAACTTCAGGACTTTATTGTTCCCTCTGTAATGAGGGAAATGCATATTTTAATTTTGGATTTTGGCATATTTTACTAAGCTTGTATTAAAAAAAAAAAAAAAAGTAAAAACAGACATTAAAACAGGTGTGACACATACAATGACAATAGTAACTATCTGCAGTTCAAATACATAAAAATTTCTACCACATTCAGGCACAATCTAAACATATAAATTACAACTGATGGTGTCACGTCCCCTGGCCTCTGGCCTGGGTACGTGCTAGTGAGATGCTGCAAAGCCTGCACCCTGCACCTCGCCTCAGAGACCTCCTCCTTCTTCCTCCTTCCTGGGGATTGGTCGTCGTCGGCTCCACCTTCCTTCGGAGGAGACAAGCCTCCGACGCCTTACTGGATGATTCCTTCCACGCACTTCCTCCTCTTCAGCCAACCAGCACGACGCCTGGCGTATAAGGAGGAGGCGGCAACGCTGAGGATTTTAAGGGAAATCCGACCCTAGATCGTGTGAATCGGTGTAGAAAAGATGATTTGACAGTAATTGCTGATTGTTATGACATCCCGATAAATAAAAAGATGTTGAAGCGTGAGATGAGGGAATTAATCGTGGCTGGATTACTTGAAAGAGGCGTTCTGCATGGGGCTGTGACTGACTCTGCTGTCTTGCCTGTGATGGCTGGTCCGTCTGAGGTGGCGGGGCCCAGCAATGCTGAGCTTGATTGCCAGTTGAGTGCAGCTGGTGATGAGGAGTCAATTCCAGGGAGTGAGGATAGGAAGTCTCCGCCTATCACTCTCCCCAGGTTTGACCCACTCCTCCTCTCAGAGGATAGCTCAGGTTCCTCCCGGCTGGATGCCCGGTTGAAGGTAAAACTGGAAAGACTACGGCTGGAGCACCAGCACAGCCTGCAACTTGAAATCCGCCGGATGGAAATTGAGGCGGATAAGCAAGTGCGAATGCGCCGTCTAGAGCTGGAAGCTCAGACCCAGTCCACACTAACTGCCCCTGATGTCCCTAGTGGCTCATCCGGTGGCTCTCACCCCTCTCACCCCTTTGACATCTCCAAATTTATTCCTTTTGTTCCTGTTTTTGGGGACAGTGATGTTGACTGCTATTTTGCAGCGTTTGAAAGGATTGCCATAACCTTAAGGTGGCCACAAGAATGGTGGGCCCTGCTTGTGCAGTGCAGATTGAAAGGGAAGGCTCAGGAGGTAGTAGCAGCGCTCCCTCTGTTGGACAGCCAGCGCTATGACAAGGTGAAGGCGGCGGTCTTAAAAGCATATGAATTAGTACCTGAAGCCTACCGCCAACAATTTAGAAATTACCAGAAAAAGCAATCCCAGACATTTGTAGAGTTTGCTCGAGAAAAGAGCAATCTCTTAGACCGTTGGTGCTCTTCTGCTGGTGTGAGCAGTTTGGAGACGTTTCGGGAGTTAATTCTTCTAGAAGAGTTTAAGAAGCAGCTACCGGAGAGTGTAGTGGTGTATATAAATGAGCAGCGCGTTCATACATTGTCTGCGGCAGCTGTCATCGCTGATGAATATGTGCTGACCCACAAGACGGTGTTCAAACCCGTTAATGAAAAAACTCCTGAAAAGGTAATGAAATCAGTTAGACCCCGCGTTCTTGAAGAACGTTTGTGTTATTATTGCAATAAAGCAGGACATTTGGTGAGCAACTGCCTGAAGCTTAGAAACAGGCAAAAAGGACAATCTCCTCCGAAAAAAGGAGTGGCATTTGTAAAAAACAGACAGACTGGGACGGAAGCTGATGCAGCTCCGGACCCCTGTTTCGCCCCGTTTATCACGGATGGTGTTGTGGCTCTGTCAGAGAATGGATCGGATCATGTATCTGTGAAAATGTTGCGGGATACGGGTGCTTCCCAAACGCTCATTAGAGCAGATGCCTTGCCCTTTTCTGAAAAGTCTTATGCAGGGTACATGGTCATGCTGCGTGGAGTGGAAATGGGTTATGTGCCCCGACCTGTGCATTTGGTGCATTTAAAAACAGATGTAGCCACCGGCGTTTTTCCAATGGCTGTTTGTGATGAGTTGCCTATTGCTAATGTCTCTGTTCTTTTAGGGAATGACATTGCGGGAGGCAGAGTACTACCTGCCTTGGAAGTGCTGGATGTCCCTGTGGGCAGCGCTTCCAGCTGTGTGGTAACCCGTGCTCAATCCCGTAAAAATAACAATCTGGGTGATAATGACACTGATGTGGATTTATCTGATAGTTTTCTTGCTGAATCTTTTTCAGATGGTGGGAGGCAGATGGGAGAGGCAGGGGAGACAGAAAACACCCCTGACGTAAAAGCTCAGGGGGTTCAGCTGCATCCGACTGCTTCTCCGTTACCCCTGTCCCGTTCAGGTCTGTGTGCGGCGCAGAAGAATGATCCCACGCTACAGCAGTGTTTGGCTAAAGTAAGTGCTAAAGGGGCGATGGCGGCAGCCGACAGGGGTTACTTTATTAGGCATGAAGTGCTTATGCGACGTTGGTGCCCGGTTGCAGTTCCGGGGGAGGACTGGAGTGGGAATGAGCAAATTGTGGTACCAGCGCCGCTCCGGCAGCACGTATTGCGTCTGGCTCATGACGATCATTGGTCAGGGCATCTGGGGGTGAACAAAACCTACAGGCGAGTACTGAGGCATTTCTTTTGGCCTGGAGTAAAGCGAGATGTAGTTTGCTATATTAACAGCTGTCATGTGTGTCAAATCACCGGAAAGCCCAACCAGAGGATTCCGTGTGCCCCGTTACATCCCATACCGGTGGTTAGTGAACCATTCGAACGGTTAATTATAGATTGTGTAGGTCCTTTACCACGGACAAAATCTGGTAACTGTTTTCTGTTAACACTAATGTGCGCTACCACGAGATATCCGGAAGCTGTACCATTGCGTCGAATAACTGCCCAAGCTGTAACAAGGGCTCTGTTAAAGTTCTTTTCCACATTTGGACTGCCAAGAATAGTACAGACCGACCAAGGTAGCAATTTCACATCAAAGCTGTTTAAGCAGGTCTTATCTAAACTGCAGATTAAACATGTTACTAGCACGGCATACCATCCCGAAAGCCAGGGCGCACTGGAAAGATGGCACCAGACTTTAAAATCCATGCTACGAAAGTATTGTTTAGAGGAAACAAGAAACTGGGATGAAGGCATCCCATTTGTGGTATTTGCGGCACGGGAGGCTCCCCATGAGTCATTAGGATACAGCCCAGCAGAACTCATATTTGGATATTTGCTGCGAGGACCACTAAAGGTTTTAAAGGAAACCCTTTTAGACAGCAACCTCTCGGCCGACAAGAACGTATGCCAGTACGTGAATTCATTCCAAGCTAGGCTAAAGAAAGCTCGTAGCTTTGTGTCGGAAGCACTAAAGGTTGCTCAGATAAAAATGAAGCGGCATTATGACAGAAAGGCTGTAGTGCGTCAATTTACTGAAGGTGACTTGGTATTAGCCCTTCTTCCGCTTGCAGGAAATGCGTTAGAGGCACGATTTTCAGGACCGTACAAGGTTAAGAAACGACTATCAGATACAAATTATGTAATCTCGACGCCCGAAAGAAGACGAAAAACTAGGACGTGTCATGTCAACATGTTAAAGGCGTATGTATCCCGTGAGGTTCTAGCTAACGCTGAACCTAAGTTGTCAAATACAGCTGTCCCTGAGGTTCAGTGCGGTATTGTGATAGGGGATCCGGAAGTTGCTCCCGTGGAACGGCAGTGGTCAGATGATCTTACTGCAAAACTCACCCCGCGGTTATGTAACTCCGAAATGTTGCAGAAACTACCGGTTACATTAGACCATCTCTCCAATGACCAAAGATCTGAGTTACTCGCGTTAGTCCGCAAGTTCCCTCAGATATTTCAGGATATCCCTAGCCGTACCAATGTTATTTCACACGATATTGATGTAGGGAGTAACCGCCCTGTCAAGCAGCATCCCTACCGTTGTAGTGTACCAAAGCGGCAGATGATGAATCAGGAAACTGATTATTTGGTTCAGCACGGCTTCGCCCGACAAAGTAAAAGCCCATGGAGTTCACCATGTTTAGTTGAGAGGAAACCGGATGGATCGCCTCGATTTATAACGGATTATAGAAAAGTAAATGCTCTGACAGTAGTAGATGCGTACCCAATGCCGAGAGTGGATGATTGTGTGGATGCGGTTGGATCGGCTCAGTTTGTGACAAAGCTAGATCTGTTAAAAGGCTATTGGCAGGTCCCGTTGACAGATCGTGCTTCAGAGATCTCTGCGTTTGTAACCCCAGACAGATTTCTGCAATACACGGTGATGGCCTTTGGAATGTGCAATGCTCCGGCAACGTTCCAACGTTTAGTCAACACCCTGTTTTCCGATCTTACCTATTGTACTGCCTATCTGGACGATGTGGTAGTGTTTTCGGATGCTTGGGGGGAGCATCTGTCAGCATTAGAAGAGATATTTTCGCGGTTGGAGAAAGCAACCTTAACATTAAACCTTGCTAAATGCGAGTTTGGCAAAGCAACCGTCTCTTATCTTGGGAGACAAGTTGGACAAGGACATGTTCGCCCTTTCGAAGCTAAAATAGAGGTCATTGATAAGTTCCCTCGCCCCGAAGATAGGAAATCACTCCGCCGTTTCTTGGGAATGACGGGGTACTACAGGAACTTTTGTAGAAATTTTGCTACGGTTGTCGCACCGTTAACTGCGTTGGTGAGCCCAAAACAACCATTTAAATGGACCGACGAATGCCAGCATGCATTCGCCAGTGCCAAGGCTCTTCTCAGACATGCACCAGTGCTCGCCGCCCCCGACCAAACAAGACCGTTTCAACTTGAGATAGATGCGAGTGCTGTGGGAGCGGGAGCTGTTCTTCTGCAAACTGACCACAACGGAATTGATCACCCCGTTGGGTTTTACTCGCGGAAGTTCAACCGGGCCCAGATGCATTATTCCACAATTGAGAAAGAGACGCTGTCGCTGTTGCTAGCTCTACAGCATTTTGCGGTGTACGTGGGCTCCTCGTCTGTGCCAACCACAGTATACACGGATCACAACCCACTAACATTCCTATCCCGCATGTACAACCAAAATCAGAGACTTATGCAATGGGCTCTCATAGTCCAAGAATACGCCCTGGAAATTCGTCATAAAAAGGGGTGTGAAAATGTCTGTGCAGATGCACTGTCCCGTCTGGAGCTGGACGGGGATGATGGGGACTGAATTGTGACAATGTTTTGACATGAAAAAAAAAAAAAAAAAAAGTAACGCTTGAGGGACAATTGGGAATAGGTTGGAGAATGAAATGCATGTATGTAGTAACTTTCTTTTGTGTTCCTGTATTTAGAAAAGAATGTTTGTGATGAACCTGCATTTTAAGGGTGGGAGTGTCACGTCCCCTGGCCTCTGGCCTGGGTACGTGCTAGTGAGATGCTGCAAAGCCTGCACCCTGCACCTCGCCTCAGAGACCTCCTCCTTCTTCCTCCTTCCTGGGGATTGGTCGTCGTCGGCTCCACCTTCCTTCGGAGGAGACAAGCCTCCGACGCCTTACTGGATGATTCCTTCCACGCACTTCCTCCTCTTCAGCCAACCAGCACGACGCCTGGCGTATAAGAAGGAGGCGGCAACGCTGATCATGGCAGCTGTGTTTCTTTGGCCCACAGCTTGCCAGTGCTGGGATTGTGCTTGACATAGTAGCTGGACTGAGAACCTTGTTGGTTGTAGGAGCTTTAATCTTCCCTTTAGTTATTTATTTAGACACCGGAATAGGTTATTGTTTGAGATTCTGCGCCCTCTTTTGTATTCCTTGGTTTAGCGGACACCTTTTGTTTGTTTGTTGAATATACTTGTTTTGGTGTATGTATATCTATCTATATATATATATATATATATATATATAGTTTGTGATACGTTTGGTTAAGAATAGCTTGTGTTTAATTAATTCTAACCTCGAATGAGGACACCTTATGTTATTTATGATCTCGTTACTTACCGTGGGTGTTATGTAAAACTTGAACCCGTTTGTGTTGTAATAAATTATGGTGCATACTTTAAGTTTTGTTTCATTTTGATTTGTTACCGACCCGACTACCCCTAGGCTGAGTTGGGGTCGTAACAGATGGTAAAAAGATTCACAATTTAATCTTTTGTTGTGACAAGAACTCCCGTTGTTAATTAACAACCTTTTATAAAGACAGCCATTACTGAAAACTTATAAACGGTTTATTTTCCTCCGGTAGGTCCTCATTAGCACCTGAAACTGACAATAGTGTTAATGAGCTGATAAGTGCTGTCAGACCTGGAATTACAGACTTCACAACGTTTTATCAGAGTGACGCAAAGCCATTTATCAGCTGCTCGTATCACCTCCCACAGAGTCTCGTCTCTTCACTGGAGACACAATAGAAATGGAATTTATTTCAATAAAGCAGGACAAAATGCAAAAGCAAAGACTGATCACACGCTGAGGGAAAATGTCTCAAACACAAGATCTGCTAAGGTGGAAAACAATATTGGAAACAGATGGAACTTAATTATTTCTACACTAGAGTCAATAAAATTCTTGCAGTCTCACACACAGTAATGGAAGCAGAGCTGCACTTCAATCTGTTTATCAGATGCACTTTATTGTTCAGTTTCTTAAAAAAAACAAAGCAATGTGCAGAGAGGACGAGATCAAAGTGAAATAATAACCAAAGCTTTTAAAAGATAAGCCGAGCAAAGATTTCTTTGTTTTTAAAGTGACACAGATGTTAAATTCCCCCATGTTCTACCTCTGAATGTCCAGGTCTTTCTTTTCTAAGTTTAGTTTTGAACATTCTAAAAATATTAAATGCTACAAGTCTCATTTAAACATCCCAATATGAGATTTAGTTCATTTTTTCAAATGTATAAAAAAAATAAGGGAAAAAACTGAAAAGGCTTAAATTCCTCTCTTGGGAACTTATTGATCCAGGGATGAGAAACAGTTGAGAAAAGGAAAACCAAAGTGAAATATCTTATTTAAGCAGTACAGAATGGTTAAACTGTCTAAAACCATTTATACTCCCTTTACATGTGTAAACAGGTACGTCCTGCTGGCATACTTCCAAGTGTCCTTTGTGTTGGCATGGTTGTTAGGTGGTACGTCCACCAGAGGGCAGTGTGGAATTTAGAGTTCACCTCTGAGTTTCAACATCAGTTTTAGTCAATAGTAAACATGGTGACGATGGAGGAGATCATGATAATGTACATTCCCAGTGAGAGACATATAGGAGGCAGCACAGTGATGGAGGGGGTCTATGCAGCCCTTAAATACATCACGGCTTCTTCTTTGCTTTTTCCAGGGCCTCATATCACCTATACTGCTCAACACTGCCCCCATGGTTTCCAGTGGTACTACACTGTTTGCTCCATCATAGTACGGCTCTGAAAACTGATTAAATTCTGCACGTAAATGACGCAGAAGTATCCGTCCTCTGTGTAGAGCATGAATGGGCCTTAAGACTGAGGCTCAGAAAAAAAGAGTTTTTCTTTTTCACAAAGTGGCCTGAAATGCTGTCTTTCAGGTGTCAACATAAATACACTTCACTCCGCCTCACATTTAAGCGTGCATCAGACAAGCCCATCGACCGTCAGACTGGACTGGTCACCTCCCTGAGCTCTCTGTGATCAGCTGACAGACTCTGTTAAGCCTGTCTGACACTACTTCCTGCTGCCTCCTGGATATTTACAGAGTTACATTTTTTCCAGCAGTGGTTGTTAGAAAGGTGATAAGAAACATGAGGTCTCCTCTATAACAGGTAAAATAAAAAACAGTCTGGGAGACAAATAAAAAGGTTAATGAGGAGAGACAGCTTTACTGTGTTATTTCCTGACTCACCGGTGGTCCCAGTGACCCCTGTTTTCCTGAAGGTCCTGCATTTCCTGGGGAACCTGGAGCTCCTGGAGTTCCCTGAATGGATGAAGCGTAACAATATTAATGAACTGCAGACACAATAAAACCTGTTTATATGAGAATAATGAGGCACATGACTTTCCACACTCCCCAGGAATCCATCACATATCCAGCCGATTGCATTTAGGGACCAACTGATCAAATCCATGGTTCAAGATTTGAGTTTCGGAAAGAAATGCAGAGAGAGACTCAGAGATGACAGGACAAGTAGCAGGGCAGAGTGGGGAGGAGGAAGGGAGAAGAAAAGCGTCTGCCTTCGTCGAGAGCCGGAAGAAGAGGTTCCTGGGCCGGGATTCAAACCTAGATCAGCTGCACTAAGGAGCTGTAGCTTCTGTATATGAGCCAGCTGCTCAACCAACCATAAATATTCTTTTTTTATTTTGTCTTGTTCAGAACATGGCCGCCTCCTGCATAGTTTTGCAATTTATTTTTTAAATAATTTATATTATTTTTTAAACACATCTTAAACTTGACAGCCTCCAGGTTTCTGTTTCCTCGTTTCCTTAAAAAAAAAAAAAAGATTCACATGATAAAGAATTTCATAGTGACTTACCATAGGTCCTGGGGGGCCCTGTCTGCCTGGTGGGCCATCTTTACCTTCAAGACCCTGTTAAGTTGAAAGTGGACAGTGAAACACATTTTCTGTGTTTCAGTTGTTTTTCTCCACATGTTGCATGTAGATCTTTGTGCATTTCTCCAGTTATTTGATTGTTTTACTATGTTTGACTTACTTTAAATTTAGCCTTAAAACATTTAGTAAATAAATTTTAAACGTTGCTTCTAAAATCTAGAACCACTGAATGAATAAAAGGTAACATTAAGAATATTGGTGGTAGATTTCATAAGATTGTATTGCTGATAATTCATCTACATGAGAAATTTGTTGCTTCTACATTTTCGGTACTTTTAGTGTTTAGAGTTTCAGTCGAGACTCACTCTGGGTCCTGGAGGTCCTTCTCTCCCTTGAGCTCCTCCTCTTCCAGGGACTCCCTGAAATACGAGCAGAGGTTAAACTCAACTCCAGGTCTCTACAAGTTAACAAGTTTGAATACTTTTCACTTTTTCTGCACTTAGTGGCTTTAAAATAAAAATACAGCAGACTAATATTTTCTCCCCTCCTTACTGGAGCTGTGTGACTAACTAGGACACAGAAGTCATGCTTTGACAATGTAAACAAAACAAAACAAAAAGAAATCTGAGTAAGACCTTATATCTTACAGCAGAGAATAAAATCTACTTTTAATTTTTTTTTTTTTTTTTAGCAAAAACTAACAAACAAACAAACAAACAAACAAAAAATACAGGTATACTGGCATTTTCTGGCTAAAAGACTGAAAAAAAGAAGAATGAAAATGTCAAAACAAAACATAAGCAAGCTGAAAATGTAAATATTATTTATGTTTGGGAGCATCCTGAACAACAATAAGTGATTGTGGGCGTTAATAATTATTAAATATGTTTGGAAAAACATGAATTACATGTTAAACATGAAGAATTCTTTCAGTGTTGTGGTGATATGTCTATAATCCCAGATTAAATTGGGTGCTTTTGTGTAGACAGCTGCTACCTGTGGTCCTTGCTGTCCAGGATCACCTTTCTGTCCACTCTCTCCTTGAGCGCCCTGCACATAAAGTAACATATAAAGTTGGAGCTGAAGCCTGAACACTGAGACTGAGAAGATGAAGACAGAAGGTCTTGTGTCCTACCGGAGGTCCAATAATGGAGCGCCCACTGGGTCCTTGTGGTCCAGGGGGTCCCTGAGGTCCAGGTACACCTGTATCTCCAACAGGACCAGCTGGTCCCTGAAGAGAAATAGAGACAAAGAGGAAAAGAAAAAGATCTACATTAACTTCAGCAGCCTGATGTTAGCTGAGACTGGTCATGTGGTCCAGTTTCCTAAAAGCTGCAGAGATGATGGGTTAACCTGACAACCGTCAGCTGATGTTAGAAAGGTTTAACAGTCAGAGTCAAACCAGAAACAGTCCAGATGCTGGATGAGTCATAACATAAAAACTGATTTATATTAAAACTTCTACCTTAGGTCAAATCTATTTTTATTTCAGTTTGATTCACGTTTATTTAAAATGTACAAATCCGACTACATGAAAATATTAGAAGCAAGAAGAATAACTTTCCTTTCTTTGCAAGTTAATGAAAAGCTTTGGTGTAACTAGCAGATCAAATCTTTCTTATTGATCAGTGAAACTCTGAAGGTTTCATTTCCTGAAAAATTTGGTATCAGCAAATGAAGGAAGTGAAAACATATCTGTATTGATAAGTGCTCAGCATGACACATTTGTGATAAATATCAGACAAGAACAAAAACTAGACTAAAGTCGAACATTATTACACATTTTAACTAGACATCTAAAAGTTGTGCAGTTCATTCTTTTGTAAGTATTTACTGTTTCAATTCAATTCAATCTCAGATCCATGGACGTAATTTTAGGGGGGACACAAGGGACATGTCCCCTGCACTTTTTCAAAAGGTCGTTTTGGTCGCCTGCACTTTTTACTGCCCAAAAATAATGTTTCACTATAGTAAACAGAGACTCGTCAAGCACTAGGACCAAGCGGAAAACAGCCGCTCAAGCTGAAGACTATTTCCCTTAGTTTAGACCGCCCACAAGCTCCTCCACTGGCGCTGCCATTTCTTGTTTGATTGGCTGTTCCCGCTGTCCCGTTGGAGAGTAGGAGAAGCTGAAGGAGATGCAGGAGAAGAGGCTGGAGGAGGGAGAGTAATCTGGATCAGAGCTTTCAAAGTTCAAACACCAGACATCCTGAAGTCAGAGATCTTTTTGACCAGGTGGACGTCCTTGTGACTGTTGATTGTTCCATCATCATCATGCTGAAGCTGAGCGGAGTTTCAGGCCACTTAGGAGGTTAAAGACCTGGCTTTGCAACTGCATGAGGCAGAAACGCCTTAACAATGTGGCAGTTTGTCACATTTTCTCACATACATGAAGAAAGAGTTGATGCCTTGAACAGGAAGAAACTCTGCCAGGAATTTATCTCTGCTAATGATCGCAGACAACATGTGTTTGGAAACTTTGGTTCTGTGTTGCACTTATTTAAAATAAAATTTAAGACTTGACTACTTACACTGAATAATGGACATTTTATAAAATTTCTTCCCACCTGTGATGGCAGTTTGACCTGCCCACCATTAGGTGGTGCTATGTAAATGATGATATTCCATAAATACGTGTAAAATTGGTGGTACTGAAGTTGACTAACAAGGTGAAACATAGAAATGGGTGATAATGTTTTACTACATGCTTTACAACCAGTCAAACCAAAAAAGGAAACATTAAGCTTAAAATTAGCAACAGAAAACTTGAAGAACTTCTAGAAAACACAGTGAGCTGAAAGATTAGTTTTATATAAAATAAATAAATACTTCTGCCCCCCCTCACCTTTGAAATCAAAACTTCGTTCCTGCTCAGATCACTTTACATGCAATCAAATTGAGCCAATTCATTGTCATCTAATCTGTATTTGTGTAAGCCACATCATAATAATTAATAGTCTAGTTAAGAAAAACCTACAGATTGTTTTTATTGTCATTTAACTTGTCTGTAATTCAAACAGTTTAGTAATGTCGACTAATATTTACTCCTCTGCAGTTTGATCTATTAACAGAACATAAAAGAAATAATATGTCAGGTGGAAACCAAACATCAAAATGCAATTAAATAGTATAAATCAAGTTTTTATTCCAGGGGGAAAAAAGCTTTTTAGGCCCAACTGCTGACTGAGAAAATACTTACTTTTAGGTATTGCTGTTCAGAGATGAAACTTAGGTTGTGTGTGTTTATCTCTTCCTGCCACAACTTCCTCTGTACTTCATGTTGAAACCAGTGTAGCACAAAACAGAAACACACACGGAAGTCTTGGTTCTTGTTGGCCTGAAGATGCCTTTCAAGAAGCCAGATTTTACTGCAACTGTGCGATACAACAACGGAGTTTGGGAAGATGACGGGATAAAAGTGGAGGGAGGTGATGTTTCCGGGGATGCTGTCACGTTCACTGGTGGTCAGGCTGGTCCACCATGGAGGTAAATCTATGCTGGAGTTCACCAGTGAATATTTAACATGTTTAATCTGGTAAATATTGAGGATCCAACATTTTCAACAGCACAATGACATTTAAGGATTTTGTCTACAAATTTACAAACATACAAGGAAACAAGAGAAATATTATTTCTACAGATGGAAATAAATTGTGGACTTGTTGATGCATGCAAGTACTTTTCTCTGAAACTAAATCACAAAACAAGTTTTTACTTTAGTTAAAATAATCTGGATTTTGTGCCACGTTTGTTAAATTAGCTGATGATCTTTCTTTTACTATATGACATACATGCAACGATGCTGGACAAGACAGGTTAAAAAAAAAAAAAAAAAAAAAAAAACTATATGACATACTTCACAGTTTCCTTAGTTTCTCGCTGGCCTCTGTGCACAACGATTCGGCTTCTCCTGAGTTTTCTTTTGTTTTTAATGACTAATGTTTACAGTTATTTTGGATTATTTCATTCAGTGTATTTTTTTTAAACTAAAACTTTGGATTTTAGGCAGCAATTTATTTAGTTTCCTGTAATTTTTAAAAATGTATTTAACCTTTATTCATACAGGTAGTGAGCTTGAGACACACAGGGTCATTTACGAGAGAAAATTAAACAAATGAAAGAAGGAAAAAAAAAGTTACAAATAATTCTAATTATACAGTCTATGAATTAGAGTTTATACAAAAGTGTAATCTGGTTAAATACAAAAACCAAGAATAATTCAGGGAGGTTATCTCCAGTTCCCTTAGAGTAACTTGTAATTAAAAAAGGTGAGTAGCTTTAGATCCCGTGTCCTGTTCCAGCAGTATCAAAGTCCCCCTTCTGGCAGGTTAACTAACAAATATGGCGTCTCTGTCTTCCCATGTGAAACTGTGTTTTACACGGCTATCATTTTGTTTTCCAAGATCCAGAACAACAACCCGATTTGTGTTCTCTTCTTTGTCTTGGCAGGGACAAACACTCACAACCATCTTCCAGCTACCAGAAAACCCCTTTCAGACCTGCTCCAGTAATTCTGGGTCTCCTGTGTCTGCTGCTGTTAGTGGGGATCAGTGTCCTGTTCAAACTCTGTAAGGACCTCGCCTCTGTGTGTTATGAGTAACACAGCTTTGATGATGGATCTTTTTTCAACTGTTTATTTTGTGGGTTTTATTCAGATGTTGCAGCTGTTTTGAAAATAAAACAACCAATAACTGAGTTTGAAGAGTCGATAAGACACAGTTCTGATAACCTGAGCAGCAGTTTCTGCAGATTCAAGACAGAGAACCAGGCAGAGTGGGAGAAAGCAGGTGAGAAATACTGAAGAAATCTTATTAAAACATGACTCAACAAAACCTGATTGACAAACACGTCTGTTTGAAGAATGGCACAGGATTGGATGTCATTGTTACTACATGTCTACTGAGAAGAAAAACTGGACTGAGAGCCAGAAAGACTGCGAGAGAAGAGGAGCAACCCTGCTGATAATAAACAGCAAACTTAAACACGTATGTATAATAACTGAATCATTTCTAAGTGATTCAGAAATGAAGAAAAAAGCCCCAAAACATTAGAAAAAGAATGTGTTTGTGTTGTAATGTAAATCTGTTCCTGTAAATGAGTTTTTTTTTTAGTTTGTGAAGATTTTTAATAATATAATAATGTAATGTTAAAAAATGTTATAATTATTACAATTCTGCTAACATAAGTGTTTAAACATTAAATGTGATTTAATTTGTGAAAATAAGAACAGAAAAATACCTAAATCAATGCATGACTTTAAAGATTATCTGTTTCTCTGAAAAATTACAAAGGAACTTTTAACTAATCTGATTAAACGTGGAGATAATGAAGATTCCTGGATTGGTCTGGAAAGAGTAGCAACAAAGGAGTGGAGGAAGAAATGGCAATGGGTGGACGGATCAGAGCCGAAATATACGTAAGAAGATATTTTTCTTTTACTGTTACCTAAAGGTCAGACACATGTATGAAAATACACTTTCAGGTAAAACTGTGAACACATTCCTGTGAATAAATCCTGGATTGGTCTGGAGAGTGTAGAAACAACTAATTGGAGAAAGAAATGGCAATGGGTGGATGGATCACAGCTGATATATATGTATAAAATAAGAAAATATAACTTAATCATTACATGATTTAATTTCTTTTAAAAACAATGCTACATGTTTTTGGCATACAATATGCCAGACGTGTACAGGGATGCTTTATTTCTTAATCATATTTTACTTTTTGTTTCATACATTTTTTTTTCACTTATCAAAATATAGATTTATCTTTTTTGTCCCCTGCTTATCACTTGGTCTATCGTATATCAACAGCTCACATATATATATATATATACATATATATATATGTGTGTGTGTGTGTGTGTGTGAGAGCAGTTATTTCAGATATGTTGGATTACTGGTTATTGGATGACTCACTCATATCCAAAAAAATCCTCAAACATGGATGTATATATTAGAATATATATATATATATATATGAGTCCAGTGGGCACTATGGATACAAGGGTTCTTCAACTAAACCAGCTGGAAGACAAATAAAGTTCTTGAAATTGAGTATCTACTATCTAACAGTATTTTGCTTGTTCAACAGGGTCTGGGAGGCTGATATAAACGTGAACCCTGAGGAGGACTCCAAAGTTTACACTGACCCACATGGAAAATGGAACTACAGAACAAATGGTTCAAAATACTGGATCTGTGAGAGGAAGCTATTTGAAGTTGTAGCCTAGCATGTATTATCTAAGTCCAATTTCTGGATATGAATCTTTGCAGGTGCTTCTTAATGCTTTAATATTATTATTATTTCTAGTCCTAAGAAAAAGAAAGAATTTAATACTGCCATTAATTAGTGTAAAAGCACACTATGGCTTTCGGCATTTATGCTTCTCAGAGCAGTGGAAGCTAAAATGACAGAATGTCCTGAGGTGAAATGTACAGGAAAAATTATACAATGTGTTTATAAGGAAATAAATCTTACTGTATATTTGATTCATTTTATATATCCAGTGCCATGTATTGCACAAGTTGGCAGAATTTGCTCTGAAAGGGTAAAAATGAGCTAAACAAAGCTAAAACCTTTACATGAGGTACTTATTTACATGGCTAGTGAAGTTGTTGCCTTTGGTTGATGTTGCAGTGGGATTTAATTTTGTGCTAGTAAATATTAAAAGGAATGGACGCTCTTGCATAACTAGCAAATAAAATCATTCTTACTGATCTATGAAGCTTCCTGTTTCATGTCCTGTCAACGTATCGGAAAATGATGCCGGTGAACAATATCTGCAGCGATAAGAGCTCAGCACATTACACTTACGATAAAGATCAGTTAAAGATTAATGGAGTAAACCAGTTCATTTTTACACATTAGAGATTTAAATGCATTTTTAGTTTTTATGCAATCATGTCTGTGAATTTTTATTGTTTTTATGACATCATATAACTTGGCTGTAATTCAGAGTTTAGTGATTTAAAGTAATATTTACTCCTCTGTAGTCTCGTCTATCCACGTAAAATCTGACAGTTGCAGATAGTAAACAACTCTGATTCCACTAGTGTCGCTAAAAACAACAATAATATTTAAAGTGGAAACCAAGAACATCAAAATACAATTAAACAATTTAAAAGTTTGTTTTAATAAAGTTTCCCTGGGCCCAAAAAGTAAAAACCTAACTCGATCAAACAGTTTAGCAGTGTTACGGCCCAGGCTTGTCAGCCTGTGTCTGAGTATGTAAATTTGAGTGTGCGGTTGCTTGCAGGTGATTGGCCAAGATATCTTCAGCTGCTACTCCTCTCCTCTCCACTGGGATTGGACGGCTACGGCTCCGCTCTTCCTCGGCCCCGCCCTCCAGAGACTCTCCCTCTATATCACTGATACTCATTCCAGTCCTACGAGGGCCGCAATCCAGCAGGTTTTCCATGTATCCCTGCACCAACACACCTGAGTCAAATTAATGAGTCATTGTGTAGAACCTGATTGGCTGTTAGAGCCACCTAATTTGACTCAGGTGTGTTGGTGCAGGGATACATGGAAAACCTGCTGGATTGTGGCCCTCGTAGGACCGGAATGAGTATCAGTGCTCTATATAAAGGCTGGAGCTGCCTTCAGTTGGGCGGTTGTGTGTGAACATAGCACAGCTTGCCACAGGATTCTCTTGTGTAGTGACAGCACCTGTGAGTGCCTTGTGGAGAACTATGTTGCCCTGTGGGGTTTGTGAACAGTGGTATTTGTTTGACTTGATCTTGTTGGTTGTACTGTTTGAGTGCGGTTTTGCCTCCAGTTAGAGTATTTTCCTTTTGTTTGTTAAACTGTCATCTACCATTTCTATTTCCCCTGGTTTCACAATAAGAGCAATGCTCTTTGGTACTTCCATCAAAAGGAACCGGAGGTTCCTGTGGCCTTTACTGATCAGTGAAAAAAATTTGGCAGCGTTTGTCTTCCTGCCACGACTTCCTGTTTAAGCCTGAGCAGCCCATGCAGTAACAGTGCAACACTCATGTCTCAGTACTTGTAAGCGTGAAGATGTCTGCAAACATTTGTGACGATCCAGATTTTGCCATGAACATGCGACACAGCGAAAGAGTCCGGAATGATGATGAGGAGAGAAAGGAGAGAATGGTCGATATTTACGAGAACGCCGTCAATTTCTCAGGTGGTCAGACTGATTCTTCAACACATTGTGGAGGTAAATCTGAAAGATTTCAGAGTTAATATTAAATATTATTTTAAATATTTTAGATTTAGAGATAAAATATTTGTTTTTGCAAGGTATATTTGATGTTAAAAAAATAATGATAAAGATCAAAAACTTTCTACATGTTAAATTTTACAGTTTGTCTCACAAAATTTTATTGGTTCTTATTTCTTATTTAACCAGTCTTTTTTTTTCCTTCAGTGTTATTCAGACAGATGTTTCAACACAACCTGCAGTTTGCTGAATATCATGAGTGAATATTTGAATTACTGAGGATCCATAAATTTATAGAAGAATAATATTACTTTTATTTTTTTTATTTTTACATATATTCATGTGAGTGTAAATGATTCACTTTGGTAATTAATGTTAGAATTATTATAACAGCATTGCTAACATTAAGGTTCAAACACTAAATGTGATTTGATTAATAAAAATAAGTAAGTATTAAAATTATAATTTTAAAGATAATCTGTTTTTCTAATTATTACAATTTTGCTAACATAAGTGTTTAAACATTAAAAGTGATTTCATTTGTGAAAATAAGAACAGAAAACTACAGAAAATCAATGCATGACTTTAAAGATTATCTGTTTTTCTAAAAAAAATTCAAAGGAACTTTTAACTAATCTGATTAAACGTGGAGATAATGAAGATTCCTGGATTGGTCTGGAAAGAGTAGAAACAAAGGATTGGAGGAAGAAATGGCAATGGGTGGACGGATCAGAGCCGACATATATGTAAGAAGATATTTTTATTTTGATGTTACATTAAGTTCAGACACATGTATAAAAATACACTTTCAGGTAAAACCGTGAACACATTTAGATTTAATGGGAATTCATGTCCAAACTTTTGACTGGTACTGTTTGAATATTCATCATCAATACCTCTGGCTAAAACATCTAAATCAGATGAAACTGTAATCATTTACAGGCAACATAAACTGAAGTTTGTCTAATATTTGATAAAAGAATCTTAATTCAAATTAATTTGTAATTAAGTCTCTTGTGACAATTCAAGGGGACGCCTACAATTTTGTATTAATTTTTCTATTAATCAAATCTGAAATGACAAAACAAACAAACAAACAAAAAGTAACTTAATTATTCAACTAAACCAACTGGAAGAGGCATAAACTGTTTTGTGGCTTTACTTCTTACGTTATGATTTTCATTTAACAGGGTCTGGAAAGTAGACGTTAATGTGAACCCTGACGAGATTTCCAAAGTTTACACTGAACCACATGGAAAATGGAATTACGTCACAAATGGCTCAAAACACTGGATCTGTGAGAGGAAGCTATATTAGGTTTCTTATGAACATGTAGCCCAACATGTACCGTTTAAGTATAAATTTTGGATCTGAATCTTTGCCAACTACTTTTTGTTTCTTATTATTTAAATGGTCAATTATTTCTGTTCTTAATGAAAACCATCTAATAAAGCCGATCATAAGGGTAAAATTTTGCTTGGAAAGTTATAATACGGTGGTAAAAATGTACTAAAACCACTTCATATCTTGTCAATGTGGCACATGTGTGAAAACCATACATATCAGACAAAATGAGCATTTTATATATCCAGCGGCATCTATTGCACGAGTTAGCAGATGATGCTTTGAAAGGTTGCAAGTTTAAAATTTTGGTGTGAAATTTGCAAAACTAAAAAATCTTTAAGTGGGGGAATATTTGCCTGCATGTTTGTTTTAAATGGTTCAAAGATGGCTAACTGATGGCTGTGGAAATTTGATGCATATCTAAAATGTATGTCAGGGTTGGAAAAGTAAACTTGTGAAATGTGTTTTTTCAGACTTTAGTGTTTCAGGTCCAGAAATGTGCAAAATGCTAAATCAGTGTGCAAATGAAAGAACACAGAACCAAATGGTTTTTGAGGTTAATGCTTTCAGTTTTTTAAGTGATAGAAAAAAAAAGAATGAGACAAAGTGAAATTTCCCAATTTGTGCAAGTTGCTAATCTGGTGTAGCGGATTCCAGCGTCTTCAAAATAAAGATTGGAACTTTTGTTTAATTGTGACTGAATTAAACAATCTTTGAGGATTTTCTCTCCTTACAGACTAACACTCTCACTCCCAAAGTGGGGGTCTGACTCAAATTCATGACTTGGTTTCCAGCTCCACAGGTCAACAAAGGTCGACTCTCCCCAACATGGACTGGAAAGGGCTTCAATGAGTTATTTACGAGATCTGGGAAATTTCTGAACTTTAATCTTCTGCAACAAAAATTTGCTTTTTAGTTAACAACAAAGGGTCCAAGATGCAACTCTTCATCCAAGATGTCCACTTTGAAACTGTCTCTTCCTAAACTTATGTTTTGCTTCAACTGATAAAGAAACAGAACACCTGGACACACCAAGGAACGTTTATCTTAACATTCCAGAGGGTAATAAAGTGTTTTAATGTTTCTCTGTGTCCCAGCACAGAGAAGAGAAAGACTTTGTGTGAAGAGTAAAAAATGATATTTTACTAGTCTAAAATGTTCATTTAAATAGATACATATATATATATGTGTGTTTTATCTGGATACCATGCACATGCATATGATCATTATCATTGTGTACAAGGTTTAATCAACAAGCTTGCTTAATTGGTGACCTGAAACTTTATTACTGTGTTTGTGTGAGATATAACCTTTTTACTATTTTCTTGTCTTTTCGATGATTTACTGATGGATTTTAATGATGTCTCATTTAAGGTTTTAATGACTTGGATATATAGATATATTCACAAAATGTTTAATTTGATAAATCTTTACAAAATGATCAGACCAGCCCCTCTGGATCTGCGATCTGACCCAAAACCAGCCCACAAGACTGTTATGGGTCAAGATAATGGCCCCATCCTTTCATGGGGTGGGTCTTCAAACTAACACTTTTTGAACTCAGAACAAAGCGTTCAGTTCGCTCTTCCTTTTTGTTCTCTCTTCCTTTTGGTTGGGCTCTTCCTCTTTTGGCCCTCGCAGCTTCAAGTTGACTTCAAGTCAACCCATCCTCTCCAGACATGGCTCTTTTTCAGAGTTAGGACTTCGTCTGAACGCAAGAGAGAGAGATGCTGCCAGAGAATTAAGTTTGCAGTGATGTGAAGAACATCACTACCGATACTAAAGTTTGTGCCTGCATACCCGATGCATGATTGACAATTTTTGGCTCTTTTTGGACTCCGTAGTTCATTCCTTCTTCCAGCTAATACTTTGCTTTTCTTTAGCTATGTTTTTATCTTTTGGACTTTTAATATAGATCCTAAATAGATCCTACAGAGTTTCTTTTTTTGGACTGACCTAAAGCTGGACATTTTTTATCTTTTGCCATATCACCACAAGTCATTCACTGTCCATCATCGATACCACCAGCCGAGCCGCGGGAGAGTCCGCATCCGCAGAGCTGCCTGATCCAAACCTTCGGACCACCACGTGATGCATCTTCTGGCCTTCTGGAAGTTTTTTTCTTAGTTAAACTTCCAGCTTTAACAGATGAGATTAAGTTTTCCTTTTTCCTTTTAGGATTTAGAGATCTTTTTCAGTCCTGAACCTTAGTTTAATTGACACTGCAGGTTAATTTACTTTTGTTTATTTCTTGCATACATTTCATTCATTCTGACACATTGAAATAAGATTTTGGTTTGTACCCCATATTCTGCATTTTACAATGTTTGATTCATTTTGCCATGCGAAGTCCTTTGTAAATATTTCCTTTTCATTTATGCATTATTAGTTTAGTAATAAATATTCCATATTTATCCTAAACTGGTCTGGTTATTGTGAACTTCTCCTTTGAACCATGTTATGGGTTCCTTCGACGTAAGAATTCACGTTAGTAGTGTCCTGAGACTAATTGATTGATAACTGATTGATTTGACTAGCTTGACTTAATTAATTTATTAAATTAATTAATTTAGTTCTCTAATGGTGTCCACACAGCCCTTAGATTAGAATAAAGCTATCTGTGTGGTGGTGCCGCATGAGGAAATTAATAACAATTTCAAGAAATTATTAAAATTAATAATTTTATTAAACATCTTTAACCAGCTACACTGGTTTATATATATATGTGCTGGTGTGTCTGTGTGTGCCACTTCTCAGCATGAAAAAAATCTTCCACTGGCAAAATCTGCCCAGTTACGCAGACCTGAGGTCTGGGTGGGATGAGCTCTGTAGTGTAGTTTCTCTTTGCTGGAGGCAGTAGGAGGTAAATATTTTATTTATTTTATATTTTGTTCCTTTGTTATCCTTTGTGTTGTTTTGATCACTCTGGGCTTGTTGTCTGCTGTGGAGCTGCTGTTTTACTACACTAGTATGCTATAAGATAACACACTCTCAACAGAACAGTGATAAAAGGACAACAGCAGGTGTTGTTGCAAGTTAATTTTACTGAGCAAGTATAACAGGAAGAATAGATGCTGCCTGGCCTTTGTAATCAAACATTGTGTTGTGGGTCCATGTGAAGTCCCCTAAGAATTGTGTGCACAGGAAGTTGAAGGTTGTCACAACCTAGGGCTGGGCGATTAATCAAATTTTAATCACAATTATGATCTAGGTTTTCAACGATCATAAAAATTAAATGATCCGATTATTTGCTCCATCTCAATTTATGCTTGTGCTGTTTTCAGTTGCAAATCGAGTGACACTTGCAGAGCTCTGCTGCAGACTCCTCCCACAATCCAAGCTGCTATGGTTTTATTTAGCTGGAGCTGCAAACACCTCTCAAGTCATGGAATGGACACACTGGAGGCGACATCGCTCCTTCTCCATTCATTTTCTAAGGAACTTTCGCAATGAGGTGAAAATCGCTGCCCTCCTCCAGCCAAGCGTCAGGCGACTTTCGTGCATGTGAAATGTTGTGTTTGTTCACGTAGACGAGCACACGGGGGCTTGCCACACGACACCAGAAAATAGAAATATTTTAAATTTTTGTGAGTTGCGACTAAATAATCCAGCAGCACCCAGAGACAGAGAAATAACAAAAGTTATAAACAAAAATAACTTTTTTTTCTCGCCAAAGACCAGTGCTCTTAACACAGTGAACAACCCGGGATTTAAGAAGCTCATCAACACTTTGGACAAATGGTATCACTGCCATCTCAACACCATTTTAGTAGAGTGTCTCTCTCTACCCTGTATGATGAGTGTGATGAGAGTGTCGTGAAGGACATGGCTACAGTCCAATGTCTCGCCACCGCTACGGACCTGTGGTCAAGCTGCACCATAGAGCCGTATATGACGTGGATTTCAACGTAAAAACAAAATGTCTCCAGACTCATTTTCTCCACATCACACCAGCCAGAACATAGCTGCTGGTATGAGAAAAACAATAGTGGAACCTGGGTGGTAAGAAAATATACTGATATACTGTATTACCACAGACCACGCTTCAAATGTCACGTTGGCTGGCTGCCTGCCCCCCCCCCCCCCCCCCCCAATCTCTCTTTCTCTAATCGTGTTAAATAACTGAGATCTCAATTTCAATCAAAACAACTATGATTATCATTTTTCCCATAATCGAGCAGCCCTATCACAACCTATCCTTTAAGGTTGGGTAAAAATTAGGTTGGTAGAAATAACCAGCTATTATAAACACTATGTTTGGAAACACTCCATTACTTCCAAATAGCTATTAGCAAATAGCCCAAAGCTATGACAGTGTTAGTCTGAGGGGTTACATAAACACTGGAAATTAGAACAGCTGTGTATTCTCTCAGTAAATAGAAAGGGCAACACTTTACAGTTAGATACTCCAGGTCTGGGGATCTTAGCATCTTAGCATCTGTACACAGCAGTTGTTTATGTACAGACAGGTGTGTCCCAATAGGGACAGCTGTGGTTAATCTGGGAACTTATAGGTAGATGGCAGAAAGAACAGTTACTTAGTTAACCTTGAAGTCGGTTGAAACAAACCCTAAATATTTACCACAACAATCAAGAGCAAGGATGTGGTTGAAGGAACTATATGGAGAAGTGAGACAGATAACCAGAAGCAAGACAAAGCTAAAAAAAAGCCACCAAATACACTGCTCAAAAATATGAAGGGAACACTTGGGTGACAGGGCATACAGGAGTGGGCTCAGCCCATGATTAGTGTGAGGAGGAAGGAGAGGTGGGGGCTGAGCTCCACATCCTGTAGTTTGTTTGAAAGAAGTCTCTAATCCAGGACCAGGTGGAAGGTGGGAGGTCCAGGTACCACAGTTTCTGTACTAAGATGTCTGGTGTGATGGTGTTGAAGGTTGAGCCATAATCTATGAAGAGTACTCTTACATAGTTACCATGGTGTTCAAGGTGGCTCAGCAAGGTGTGAAAAGTGATAGTAATGGTGTCCTCAGTGCAAGGTTTGCTTCAGTAGGTGAACTGGGGGGGGGGGGTCAAATGTTGGTGGGAGGCAGACCTGATATACTGCTGGTCCAGCCTCTAGAAGCATTGCATCATTACAGACATTAGGGCAATGGGTCAGGAATTGCTGTGGTCACTGTTGTCTGGTGTCTTGAGGATGGGGGCAACAGTGATGGTTTTATCATACAAAACAGAAAAAAAGGATTACCCTGATGTAGGTTGTCTATTAATGAGAGTTTGTGGATGGTTGCTGTCTTGCACAGCTTGTAGAATCCAGCATTTCTCCCACTTAGCTGCTTGCCTTCATTTGAGGTGTTAAAAAATTGGTTGTGTTATCATCTTTGATAGCAACAGTGAATAACAGCAGTGAATCGTGATGCTGTCAGTGATCAGCTGATCGTTTTCTTTTTTTTTGTTGCTAGTATGTCTCTCTTGTTGCGTTTGTTTATCGTTCAGCTGAGAAGGAGAAACTAGTGGATCGTGGTTTACACAGGCACATGTTTAACCAAAAGTATTGTTTTTTGGGTGGACTAGAAATAGTAGGCAACATTTATCAGCTATGCAGTGGTGGGTCTATAAAAGCTCTGATCGGGGGCCAGGCAGGAGCACTGACCAGGTAAAAGGGGCACAAATGACCTTTTTTTTAAGTCTAGATTTTATGAAATATTGAAATGATGAAATACAACTAAAGTGATTGTCTAATGTAAAAAAAAAAAGTGAAGAGAAACTTGTAAAGCAAACAGCCAATGATCTTTTTTTATCAACAGTTGTTTACTTTGGGTGATGCTGCTGTTTGACTTTTATCACCACTGCACAAACACACACACTTCAATGATAAAAGGAAAAATGTGTTTTCAGCCAGATCATCACGTTTATTTAGAGTTTTTTCATCAGTGTTGGCTGTTTAACTTCATTCATCACATCTGGTAGTTCTATGAAAGAAATTTACATGCTGCATTTGCTGACCATTGTACATCTGATGTTTACCTAAGGGAAGGTCAATTAACACTAAATATTAGTAAGCATTGACTCTTTCTGTTTATACAATATGAGTAAAAACAGGAAAATGTCAGGCATATATAAACTTACGAATAGTGATTAACCATGATTAATTTGTATGTCGTGATTAATCATGATCAATTTGAAAGCTGTAATTAATCACAATCACAATTAATTGATTTGAAAGCTGTGATTAACCTGACTAAAAATTTAAATAATTTGACAGCCATAGTTATAACATGTTTTATTGTAAAAACGTAAAAATTGTTATGTGATGTGTTTCACATTTTTACAATAAACTATCACGTTTTAACGGTCCTAATGTTTTATTTTTTCTTCTATTTGGGTGACAGCTCTACACTTCCATACACTGTGAAACGGGTGGTGTTTAAAAATTTAAGTAGCCTGGCCCAGTGTCAGTTGGGCCACCAATCTACTACGTTTTATAGACCGTCGGCCATGTATGGACCATGTATCCATGTGTGTCCAACCATATTTGACTGAAGTCCATTATGATCCCGTATTTTGTTTCTTAATATGACCTGTCTATATTCAATAATGTGACATTTTGTGACCAAATATATTTAGATTCCTCCTCTTGGGAATTAATTTTTGTTACAAACAAACCAACAGTTCCAACGATTTAGGCTACAGGGTATAAACATGCATTATGATGTCTATTACATCAGTCTCAGTGATGGAGGAATACATGTCCACTAACAATGTTCATTAATTAACTTTCTTCTGTTAATTAAATTAAACTGTTTTTGTGTCGTTTGTTTTTCAGTATCTTTGAAAATAGGTGAACTAAGCAACAGTAGCAGTCAGCTGAAGGCCAATCTTGCAGGTAAGAAAGATTTTTATCTGAATAAACAAACACCAATATTACACTTTGTAATATTTACCTCAATATTGTCATGTTTTACATTTTTAAAACAGCAGATAGCCATGTTTGTCAAACCCAGCCACCCCGTCACACAGAAACTGACTCATCCTAAAGACCCGACTCCACACTCTTAAAAAAGCAACCTGGTGTTGCAGGTCAGTGCAGTGAGGACTGCAATGAGCTCTATATTGAGGAAAACAATCACTCAACAGATGGATGCTCAACACAGGAGAGAAACTCATCAGATCAGGACTCAGATTTTCTCCTTCATTCATTTTAAAATACAGACTTTTGAGGACCTCAGTGATAAAATCTTGGACAGAGAAGACGAGTGGTTTGAGCAGCAAGTGAAAGAGGCCATCTATGTCAAAGTAGAAAAAACTTCAGTAAACAGAGGAGGAGGACTGAGACATCGGCTCTCCCCCACCTACAGCAGCATCTCTTCAGCCATACCAAAGACAATGAAGAGACTGACCCCCACTTAGCCTCATGTTAAAATGTAGAGCATCGTCTTCATTTGTATTACATTACACTGCATTAAATCACATTTCACTGAGACAAAGTGGATAAAAACACACTGAACTACAATACGAGTCACGTTTTCACATTTGCTGGTTAGTTTTTGAATTCATGTGAATTTACTGTGATGTATCGTTGGCAGCAACTTAAAACTAACATCTGATTTAATTTTTCCTGTATGAATATTTCTGTAAATAATGTTAGATATTATTTTAATTTGTCTTGGAATGTATAACATGTGTATGACCTTAAACATCTAATTGCAGCATTGTTCTGGTCTACTTGAACAGTGCATCAAACGGTCACAAGATTAAAGAGAAGTGAGAGTGACTTGGGGTTTTGAACAACGCTTGCAAATTTCTAAAAATGAACAGACTTGAAACAGAAAGTCTGCACTTTGCATCTCTGTATGTGTCTCTGATTTGCAGAAGTTGCAGAAAACAGGAAACCAATACCAGACGGAGCAGAGGCAAAGATGATACCTGCCAATCACAGCTGACTATGTTACCCATAGTATCCAATCAATGTCTAGCTTTAGAAAAGGGGTCCTGGAGTTTAGCAGGGGTTGGGATCTGGGTTCTGAACAGCAGAACACCCTTCTCTGTAACCAGTGATAAGGAAAACTTGGAAGAACCCATGTACTGCACATTCCCCATATCGATTGTTATTAATGAACTTTGTAACCTTGAGAGAAGTTGCCTGTCATCTGTGATCTTGGTCAAAGAACACATGTGGAAGAAAACCTAAAGTATAAGAAATTAGTGTGGCACAGTGCCTGGTTAATTAGGAAAGTGGGAACATTCAGTACCTGCTTAATTAATATTGTGTAGCATTTTTAAAGGTTTTCTTTAACCAGGACCAATATATATAAATGAGGAACTTGGGGTATTTATGGATTAAACATCCTGAAAGTATTATTGATTTGACATTAAATAACATAAAATCTCCTTTTGAAATACTTGTTTGATATTCAGAGAGCTGCTGTTCTGATGGATGGATAAGATTTGGACACAGTTGTTACTTTATATCTACTGAGAGGAAAACCTGGACAGAAAGCAGGAACTACTGTCAGGAAAGAGGAGCTGATCTGGTGATCATAAACAGCAAAGAGGAACAGGTGGGTGTGTGTTTGATTTTTTATGTCTGTGTGATCTTTGATGTAACTGATCTGGTACTTTAGTCTTGATCTTTTGTCAGTCTGCTTCCTGTCCTGATGGATTTCACTTTAAATGGTTTTCAAGTCCTAAAATCAGGATCAGCTGATCAATTAGATCCATTTACTTGATTTACATCATGAACTCATTTCAAAATGTAAATATTTTCACATTTCAGTACTTTATGGTTTTGTTTTGACTCAGTTCTGCTACATTTGTTAAAAAAAGAGAATAATTTAGAAACATGTAAAAATGTGATTTATTTACCAGAACAAAGACCAGGGGCCTCATTTATCAAGCTGTGCGTAACAAAGCAAACTACAGGTGGCGTCTGCGGTGCAAAAAGGAAATGCGGTGCACTGCTACACCTGTTTCCGTTTATAAACCAGAATCAACACGAAAGCGGGCGCACGTGAGGGAACACCTTCCAACGCCCACATGGTGGCTATAAATGGTCAGGTGAATGTCAGGATACATATCCATCACATCGTTTGCATGGTGGAGGGAAAAAGAGGGAAGAAGGGTATTTTTTTGGCATGTGAGACAGAGATCCTGAAGGACCATGTTGACAAACTTAAAAATGTTTAACTGGTGGGCACGGTGTAGGCAATGCTAGTGTCAGAAAGGCAGAATAGTGGCAGCAGGTGGCAGACGCTGTCATCCAAGTGTCAGAAGACACACCTGAGTTATCGGATGTGTGGCTGGATATCTCAGTCGGTAGAGCAACCGCCTGCCATGCGAGAGATCAAAGTTTGAATCCCACAGGAGTGAACAGTAACACCTTCCACTTGGGGCCTTAGGCAAGACGCTACAGTCCACAGTAAATCATTTTGGAGAAAAGTGCAGCCGTGTTCTCCGAGGAGGTCCTGCAGGTGCAGACGGACACGATTACCGCTATTAACAATGTGGCCAAGGAAATAAAGACCATCTGGACAGAAATCGGGACAACAAGTAAAAAAAAAAGCTTTGTGTAAGAATAAATAAATAAAAGGAAATCCACCTTTTGTGTGTTTTATTAGCGTTGCATCACTTCTAGACCTTCAGTCTACTGAAAAAATGTTGCTGAATGAATCATAAACAGATTGAAAATTATTTTCAAGAAATCAGTGAAAATGTTTTCTGATCAAAGGAAACTACAGGAAACTAAAGTCAGTAGTTTTAATGAAATTTTAACATTTGTTTTAACAAAGACTGAAAATTATTCATTAACACTTTGTTGCTTTTGGTTTTTGCAGAATGGAAGAATTAAAATGTTTGTTTTTCTTTAGATATTTTTACAGTTATGTTACTACAACAGACGAGTAGAATAATGATGCCTTTTTGTTATTCTACCTTTTCTTGTCTGTCAAGGAATTTCTTAGCAAACTGAGTTCATGGTTCTGGATCGGTCTTGAATGGACAGGACAAGGATGGAAATGGTTGGACGGATCTCCACTGACAGAAACGTAAGAAATTCTGAAATCGCTCTAAAATCTAAACTGAGAATCTAACAATTTTCTCCTGATAAATATGAAAAATCAGGAGATAATTTTAATTTGTTTCAACAAGTATCTCTCTGAATGAACAACTTGAACTTTGTTCACTAAAAACTTCCTGCAAGCCGACTGAAAAACTACAACAAAACATGTTTACAACTGACAAAGTATTTTACTACATTTCATGACTGAAAAGGTTTTTCTAGTGTCTGATGGTTCACAGTGAAAAGTCATGGAGGAGGACAGACTGATCAGAAATAAAACCACTAACAAGCTTAAAACCAGTAAGCAGATCAGCAGAGGAAACATTTCTGGAGGATTGAGCAGCTTTTACAGAATTTAATGAATAAATAGAGACAATGTTGGTGTTCTGTCCCCTGCGTGCGTAGCTCTCCACGCAGTGACAGACAGCTAAACAAGGGTAAGCAGGTGTACTAGGCACTCCAGAGCTGAATGATGATTGAGACGCTGAAGTAAAGTTCAATAGTTTTACTTGTCCTTTACATCCATTCTTTTTTCTTTACATGCTTTTCCACATTCTTCGTGCTTACATTTTCTTCTTGTGAAACTACAACAAACAAAAGAAATCTTTACTGCACAATTATCTGTAACATTATCACTTGCTTATTCAATTTTTATATGTGAAAGCAGAAAGCCATTATAAATTCTAATGCATACCAAATAGGGACAAAATATACATCTTTATCTATTCCCAATATTAAATATGACAAATATACTTACAAACAAAGCTTCTCTGAGGCTCAACACAGGCAGATTGCACATGATTCAGCAGAGGCTCAACTGAAGCCTCCTGCTATGCCAGACCTTGGTTCAAAATGGCAGGTCTCACCTAAGACTAACCATGTGACCCAAGCTGAGCAATAGAGAAACAGCAAACTGAAATGAGCTGTCTGCTTCCACACTGCCACTGGGTAGTGTTCAACATTTCACCTACATTAAACATGTAACATCACAGTTGGACTTTATCAAGAGTCCATAAATGATCTATAATCAGTCCAGACCCATAATCCTGTGTGTTGTCACATGTGTGTACGTTCTATAAGATGATGAGAAAAGAAACACAGAAAACATCTGAAACTTATAAAGAGGAAATTTATCTGAATGTGGAAATAATCCTGAATTTCAGTCCAGTTGAATGTGATGTTTTATTTGTCCAACAGGTTCTGGAAAGTTGGAGGGCAGAACAGATACGGCAGTTACACAGTGTGCTACAATTATCAAGGGAAATGGGAAACAGCATATTCCAGTTATATCTCTTGCTAGATCTGTGAGAAAAAAACTTCAGTCTCTCAGTGATATAAATGGATGTGCAGTTATTAAACTGTCAAATTTGACCCCCAAAAGTATTAAGAAAAGTTTCCTTTGTTGTAAATTTCAGATGTCGTGTGTCACTCATAATCTACATATATCGTCCCTCTGTAGTCTAATATATAGACAGAGTAGTGAAGGTGGAAGTCATCCATACAACAACAACAACATATAAACTTTGTTCCACTCATTTATTGTAAAACAAGGAAAACTGCAGCCTCTCTTTACTTTGTTTACTTGCTTGATTTATGATGTTTTTCTTGCTAAATCTACAGTCAGTATCATCTTTAATTTATCTGGCACACATGAAGGTAGCAGCTGAAGATTTTAACAAGAAGAAAAATCCTCAATCTTAGTTGTTTTAATCTGGATTGTGTGAATAACTGCAGACTGATCAATGGAGGAGAACTTTCCTCCTTCTGATAAATGTAAACAGAAATGTGTTACGTTTCTTTTGCAAACAGCAGGATGTACTGGAGAATGACGTTAGTGGATGCTTCTATGGGCCACAACTAATGTCTACTTTTTACATGTAATACAATTGTAAGGATTGTGTTTTTATACTGAGATGGAAAAAGTAAAGATACTGAGCTCTGGACAAATGAGAATTTGTGTTCTACAAATTTAACTAAACACTGAAAAACAACATATTATGTTGGATGATATAGAAAAAAAAAGTTCAACTTTTCATCCAGGCACTAATATGTGGACGTTTCTAAAAGTCCCCCAGTTACAAAACAATCTTACTTTTTGTTAAATGTTTTTATTTCTTATCAGTATTTGATCCTTTTTACTCATTCTAGACATGTTGTGTATGTTGCATTGCTAAACCTGAAATTAAATCCTATATCTTAAGCCTCTACTTCTGCAACCTCACAGACCTTGCAGTGCTTGTTTAGCTTCTATCAGAACGTCAGTGGGATTCACTGTTTTCATGAACCCTGTGAAATGTGGACTGAAGGCATGACTGGTGAAACTTGCACTGAGATCGAAACAGCTTTCAAATAAATGCCTGTTTTCATGATTTAGGATGTTTTTCAATCAAATGAAACTTATTTTTCCAACGTGTGTGTCAGTTTCTACTTTATGTTGTTAGACAGATTTTATTGCACTGGTTAATTATCCAAGGCCATGATTATGTTTCAGTGAGAAAACATTTTAGTAAAATTGCAAAGATGTTTGATTAATTAGAAATACAGAAATACAACTTTTAATTTTCTCTTTAAATCATTTGATTGCATTTCAGATGTCCCTGAATGCGACAGCAAGCAGCTCAAACGTTGCTGATTATTCTTTTAAAGAAGTGAAGACACAAGTATGAACATCATGTTTCATGCTTCTCATGTAAAATTCTAATCAAAATGAACTGAAACTTGACAGAAGCCTCTGATCATTTTTCACCATGTGTATATATATCCACTGCTGTTAAACTAAAAACTAAACATTTTGGGTTGGCTTTTATCCGTACAGTCGCATTTATGAAGCAAAGTCATTGTTACAATTCATGTTTTGGGGAGGAAACAAATGCAGGACAGAGCAGACAGGTGGAAGCCAGATGAAGGTGCAGGGAGCTTTAATACACAAATATGTTGGATCCATTTCATTTGTTGGAGCAGAGAAACATCTAAAACTTGCAGGACAGTGGCCCTTGAGGAGCAAAGTTTGAGATCCCTGGGTTAGACTGTTTTCGTTTTTTTTTTGTAAATTTATTTCATACATAAGGCCTCGGGGTGTATATGAAATCTGTTTACTTCGCTCTGCCGGATTCACGCCAGGTGTCTGCGCCGTACGGCACCTGAAGGTCCGTGACATCCCGTGTCAACAGCGTGTTCGCCCGTGCCGGCTAGCGTGATGCTACGGAGAAAGTTAGGAGTAAGCGAGGAGAGTCCTATTTGGGATTTCTTTCATTATGACCATGCCAAAGATAAAAGTGCCCTGTAGAAGAAGCAGGTGGTACAATATGTACTTCTGTTAGCATATCAGACATCTACTAATAGTACCACAATGTTCTACATGTTAATAATAGAGGGAAAAACATAGCATTCAACAGCATTCAATTACAGATCAGTTCTAAAATACTAAGTAAAAATCACAGGTAGGTACAGAACAAGATTAAAGTTGACAATAGAATTAAATTTAAGATGGAAATATCAGAAGGTTCTAGTGTCACAGCATGCAGGAACTACGCCTGGTGAGATGCAGGAGGAGCCTGGCCCAGAGTCACCCCACAGTGTCTGGAGTCTCCAGGTGTTGCAGGCAGCAGATGCACACACGACATCAGAACACCGTTGAATGAAGTGGCCCCAAGCTAATAAGGAAAAGGAGTATCTCCAGTTCGATGAAGATGCCGACACCATTCTGGAAGCAACCACCAACAGGGAAGTTGATCGCCGCCTCAAAACGATGACTATGATCATCATCGACCTAGCCACAGAGAGGTTTAGGTTAGAGGAGAGGCGTACAGCAAAGCCACCCGACACTATGAGTCACAGAGCTAGTAAAATCCTGACAGGCAGCAGTTCAAGGCGGGAGGTGAAGAGGAGTGGGAACCGTTTGGCAGAGATATGCACCATAATCCGCAAGAGGCTGATGATCCTGAGGAGGGCTGAGTGGCATAGGAGAAGGAGGAAGCAGAGATCCAGGAAGTACGCTGCTTTCCTAGCAAATGCATTTGGGTTCACAAAACAGCTGCTAGGGCAGAAGTGCAATGGTCAACTTGCCTGCTCCAAAGCTGAGGTCGATCAGCACCTCAGCAACCTACAGTGATGTACGTAGAGAGCAAGAGCTGGGTCCCTGTAGGTCCTTGATTGATCCACCTGCACCAATGCTGGATTTTGATTGGAAGGAGTCCAGTTGGAGAGAGATCCAGGAGATAGTCAAGAGGGCAAGCACAAGCTCTGCTCCTGGGCCTAGTGGAGTACCTTACGAGGTATATAAGAATTGTCACAGGGAGATGAGAATTACTTCATAGGCTCAGGAAGATCCTGAAGGTGATCTGGAGGAGGGGCAACGTAGCAGACCAGTGGAGACAGGCAGAGGGTGTGTGGATCCCAAAGGAGGAAAGGTCTCAGAACATCAACAGTTCTGAACCATCTCACTGCTGAGTGTTGAAGGGAAGATCTTTAGCATTGTTGCCAAGCAACTGACAGAATTCTTCCTGAAAAACTTCTACATCGACACCTCAGTCCAGAAAGGAGGGATTCTGAAGCTTTCTGGCTGTTTGGAGCACACAGGCATGGTCGCATTAGGTTTCTTATAAACATGTAGCCCAACATGTACCGTTTAAGTATAAATTTTGGATCTGAATCTTTGCCAACTAGTTTTTGTTTCTTTTTATTTAAATGGTCAATTATTTCTATTCTTAATGAAAACCATCTAATAAAGCCAATCATAAGAAAAAGAACTGAATGTTGTCACTAAAGGCTCCTATCAGGGAAAATAACATATGTTGGCTCTCAGAGGAGCAGAGGCTAAAACTGCAGTTTTTCCTGATGTAAACATATAGAGGCAAAGAAATGCAACAGATGGCAGGATTTAATTATTCTTTTCTTACAAAGCCAAACTTGGACTGACGGTAGAAGCAAAAGGGTGTAAAATCTGCTTGGAAAGTTGTAATACGGTGGTAAAAATGTACTAAAACCACTTCATATCTTGTCAATGTGGCACATGTGTGAAAACCATACATATCAACCAAAATTAGCATTTTATATATCAGACGTTAGCAGATGATGCTTTGAAAGGTTGCAAGTTTAAAAACTTTGATGAAATTTGCAAAAAACTAAAAAATCTTTAAGTGGGGGAAAGTAAACTTGTCAAATGTGTTTTTTCAGACTTTAGTGTTTCAGGTCCAGAAATGTGCAAAATGATAAATCAGTGTGTAAATGAAAGAACACAGAAAAACATAGTTTTGAGGTTAACGTTTTGTTTTCCAGTGCTCCTATGAGAAAAAGCAGAACGTGGATTAAAAACACTTTCACTTCGTTTAAGTGATAGAAAAAAAAAAAAGAATGAGACAAAGTGAAATTTCCCAATTTGTGCAAGTTGCTAATCTGGTTTATATACATGTGCTGGTGTGTTCGTGTGTGCCACTTCTCAGCATGAACATAGCAGCAGCTAAGAAGAAATAAGCAAAATCTGTTTTTCTTTCCCAACAAACACTGATGTGTTTATTTGTAAATGGTTTCACAAAAACCTTTATTGAAAAGAAAACCCAAAAAATTAAGCATATGAGGGGTTTATGCATAACCAGCACACACACACACACACACACACACACACACACAAGCCTGCTGCTTAAGTTTTAGCCACATCCTCAAAGGTTGTCTACTAATATCAGACTGAAGTGTGAACAGGAAACAATGGCTGCACTAATAGTATTGGTGTTAACTTCCTTAAATTTAAAGGGGCGTATCTGCCAGTCAGTGTTGCGTGTGGTAGAAGAACAAATAAGAGCATCAACACGAAACACACAGCAAGTGCAGCATCTGTTCAGCTGTCTCAGTTGTTCCACAATGTCCTCAGATATTTATGCCAAACCAGATTTGTCAAAAAAGGTGAGATACACCAGAAAGGAGCGAGAAGGCGGAGAAGAATGGGAAGAGAGGGAGATGAGCATCTATGAGACTGTAGGCGATGTTGTGGATAATCGGACTAATTTTCAGTCACAGGATGCAGGTAAATAAATGACACGATGTTAAAAAAATATAACTCAAACATGGTGGAGGAAAGTATGAACCCATTGTTTGCTTTAATCTGTGATCTTTGTTTGTAGCACCACAGACTCCAAAGCATCCTACAGTCCATAGAGGGCTTGTCGGAGGTGCCGTGCTGTGTTTGGTGATGTTAGCTGGGATCATCACTCTGTCCATATACAGTAAGATAAAATGCAACACCTCAAAACCAAATTTAAATGACAGTAATTGTTGTTAAGTCAGTCACTGTCATTGTAATTTCAGGTCTGTGTTCAGTGTGTTGTTAGCTTTGGGATAACAACTATTTTTGGTTTTGGCTGCCCAGTTACGCAGACCGGTGTTCATTTGTTATCCTTTGTGTTGTTTTGATCACTCTGGGCTTGTTGTCTGCTGTGGAGCTGCTGTTCTACTACACTAGTATGCTATAAGATAACACACTCTCAACAGAGCAGTGATAAAAGGACAACAGCAGGTGTTGTTGCAAGTTAATTTTACTGAGCAAGTATAACAGGAAGAATAGATGCTGCCTTGCCTTTGTGATCAAACATTGTGTTGTGGGTCCATGTGAAGTCCCCTAAGAATTGTGTGCACAGGAAGCTGAAGGTTGTCACAACCTACCGTTTAAGGCTGGGTGAAAAAAAAAAAATCCTTGGTAGAAATCACCAACTATTACAAAGACCATGTTTGCAAACACTCCATTGTTACTAGTAGCAGTTAGCAAATAGCCCAAAGCTATGACAGTGTTAATCTGAGGGGTTACATAAACACTGGTAATCAGAACAGCTGTGTATTTTCTCAGTAGATAGAAAGGGCAACACTTTACAGTTAGATACTCCAGGTCTGGGGAGAGCAGAGAATGTTGATCTTAGCATCTGTGCACAGCAGTTGTTTATGTACAGACTGATGTGTCCCAGCAGGAACAGCTGTGGTTAAAAATGTCTTTTTGGACTGGGAAGATGGCGGAAATAGCAGTTGCTTAGTTAACCTTGAAGTCGGTTGAAACTAAATACTTAATTCAACAGCCAAGAGCAAGGATATGGGTGAAGGAACTAAACAGAGAAGTAAGACAGCTAACCAGAAGCAAGACAAAGCTAAAAAGCCACCAAATATAAAGCTAGCGAACTTGAGGAAGACACAGCCGAGGAGATGGGCCCAAGGCCACAACAAGACACTGTGTATAGGTCAAGCTTCAATTAGCAAAGACACAAAAGACCTCAAGAGTTATGACACAAACTAACTAGGAAAAGGGGATAAGTTTCCAGATACCGCTGACAAGGATATGGATACACTGGAGCGATGGAGTAAAAACGTATCACAGCGTCAGGGGAGCTGGAGAAGATATGAAAGAGAGTCGATCTGTCTGGTGATGACGGCACATCAGCGACAGTGGGAAGGATGCAAGTCACTGTAGTTTGGCCCATTTCTACATTTAATGTGGACTACAAAATATATACAGAAATAATCTCTAAACGATTAAACTCTTTTATATCAGAAATAATAGAAGATCAAACAGGATGTATCAGAGGACGTCAGACGCATGATAATATTAGAAGAACATTACAGGCGAGAGATCAAGCAACAAAAGACAAAAAGAGCACAGTGTTAAGTATAAACGCTGTAAACGCTTTTTAATGTGTTAACTGGAAAATTCTGTACAAAGTATTGAACCTATTTGATTATAATATTAAATCAATACAGTGTGTAAAGACACAATTCAGACCCAACCGCTGGAGTAAAAATCAGTAGAAGTTTGACAGACAACATTAGACTACAGAGATCGACAAGCCAAGAATACCATCTATCACCCACTCTGATTGCTCTCTTTATAGAGCCTCTCACGCAGGTTGTTAGACAGGACCAAGAGATCAGAGGAGTGATGGTGAATGGCATAAAAGAAAAAATATAACTTGTTGCAGATGATGTCATAACCTACATCAGACATCCAAATGAATCACTACCTATATTGATGAAACTTTTCCAAACATACAAACAGCTATCAGGATATAAAGTAAATATCAGTAAGAAACAAAAATAACCAAATTCCCTACCAGTGGAGTCATCCAGTCCCAAATTACGAGCTGGAATAGAATAATATCAAGGTTTGTTTGGGAAGGTAAAAAGCCTAGAATAAAAAAGGAAACTCTCCAGCTGCCAAAGGACAGAGGAGGAATGGGACGCCCATATCTTAAAGATTACTTTTATGCAGCTCAACTGAGATATACCGTAGGTTGGTGTAAACCAGATTATACAGCAAAATGGAAGGAAATGGCAACAAAATGCAGAGAAAGGCCAATATGGAGTATTATAAGAGATGAAAATAAAAAAAAAACAAATAGATCCAAACCCAACGTTTACATTGAGGCAGTGGTTCAGTATAATTAAGAGTTATAAGATATAGAAAGACACCAATTTACTAAGGTGGATAGCATACAGCAATTTTTAACTAAATATGACAAAAGGTCTTAACAGTGAACAACCAAGGGAATTATGGCATGTTGTGTCTCACTGAAAGATGAACAGCTGGAGCGTTTTCGAGAAATGAAAGAAAAGTTTGATTTGGATAAACATGAATTCTACAGATACCTGCAACTTAGAAGCTATTTTAGGAAAAGAGATCAGGATGGACCCCACCAAAGAAGTGAATAGTCTGGAATAAATCATAAACAAAGCAAAAAAAGAAACCAATATCAGAATCATACGTAAAATATATTAATAAAAAAAAATACATAAAAGAAACATGGGAATCAGAACTTAACATAAAAATTGCAGATGAAGATTGGTTAAATATTTGGAAAATGTATCATTCGTCCTCTAGCTCACAGATCTGGAGGGAGTTGAAAGTAAAAGACAACGCCAACAGGAAGCTCAACTCAAAGAGAAAAGAGAAGAAGAGACTGTATTTAAATTAATACAGCGATGAAGACCACAGGAAAAACTCTTGATTGACTAAGAAGATGATAGAAACAGACACAGTATACTGTAAGGACACCCCCACATCTCTGTACAGTTGGTGTTTGCAAAAAATGTCTTTTTACAAGCAGATATCAACATTTAGATGTAACTTCCCTGATGAAAAGATTTTTAAAATTTGTTGCCAGTTACATCAAATTCAGGTCTTTTATATTAAACATGATTTTTTCAGCTTATTTTTGTCTTTACTACCAAGTCTCTGCTGTAAAGTTAAAGGCATGTTCAGGTGAATATGAGAATATATTTTAAATGTGATGAGCTGCTTCTAAAAATAAGCTGCATAATCAACCGAATGTGACGTGGTGACTTGGTCTGAGTACCACAGTGGAAAAATAGGCCTTCACACATTTAACCACACTGTATTAAAGAAACCACAGCAACAGTACAACAATGTTCTTCTCACAGCTTAATTTAAAAGTGTGAAGCACTTCTGTTTACTGTCAACTGTCATGGAAAAATACACTTCTCCATTAATTCTAAGTATTCTTAAACTCTTTGAGCTTCCTTTATTTGTACTTCACGTGACTTGAAAAAGTAGCTATTGATTTGTTTTTGTACGTTTGTTTCTCTGTCAAGACTGAGACAAAGTAAAAACTGTATGTAGAAGCAAACTATCTGTACCAGGTTGAATTGCAAAGCATCTGATAATTTTTGTCTTTTGTTCAGATTGTGTCTCTTGTGTTAATCTTGTACCGTGTTGTATTTTCCAAAGTATTTTTCCTTTGTGTATTTGTTGTTTACTTTCTATTCTATGGTTTCACCAGGTTCTTAATATGATCATTAGAAAGCTTTATTGTCATTGCACATAGAAGTACAAAAAAATTATGTTGCATCTCCAAGTTGTGCTTGAAGATATAAAACAAAACAAAAAAAGTAAACAGGATTTTCAAACTTATTTTCATCTTTACTGCCAAGTCTCTGCTGTAAAGGTAAAGGCATGTCCAGGTGAATATGAGATATATTTTAAATGTGATGAGCAAATAGATATGAGCCTCCTATTGGATAATTACTGCATGGGCGATTATCTTTCAGCTGGCAACAAGTTATTTAACCCCAATTGTTGCAACGAGCAGCTTCTCATTTCTTAAACAACCATGTGGAAAGGCACCTCATGGTCATGGAAAAGATGTTAGTCTGTTTAAGAAGGTCAAATTACTGACATTCATCAAGCAGAGAAAACATCTAAGAACACTGCAGAAACTACTAAAATTGGGTTACAAACTATCTAACGCATTATTAAAAACTGGAAGGAAAGTGGAGAACCATCATCTTTGAAGAAGAAATGTGGTGAGAAAAAAAAAATTATCTTTTATTTATATGTTTCATTATTTTGTAAAAGAACCATGTAAAAACTTCAGATGAAAATGAGACTTTTCTCCACATTTTTTCTAGCGATGGACTTTAAAGGGTTAATAGTGAAAGTAAGCACATTTCCACACACACAATGCGAAGGGAACTCAAGGGATTGGGACTGAACATCTATGTAGCCATAAGAATACAGTTGTGGAAAATGCAAAAGAAAATATGCTTTTAACTCAAAACAAGCTATTTGGTTATAAACGATATTCCCTCCTTCTATATTGCATCTGATAAAGTTTCGATATATTTAAAAATCTTGATATATTGCCCAGCCCTAGCCAGGACTCATCTGGGTCAGACTGTAAAACAGTGGTTCATGGAGCATGAGACATCATTTTCACACATGGACTGACCACCACAGAGTCCGGAAAGTAACCTCATTGAGGATATTTGGGACGTGCTGGAGAAGGTCTTGCACAGTGGTCGGACTCCCCCATCATCAATACAAGATCTTGGTAAAAAAAATTTATACAACACTGGATAGAAATAAGTCTTGTGACACTGACTCCGGTCCTCGAGAGCCAGTATCCTACTGATCTAACACACCAGAATGAAATCAAATGGATCCAAGAGTTTCTTGTCAACTTCTTCACAATAACCCATTAATTTCAGTCAGGTGTGTTAGATCAGGAAAACAATGAAAACTTGCAGGATACTGGCCTTCGAGTACCGGAGTTTGACACCCCTGTTCTAGAAGCATTACATCATCACAGATGTTAGGGCAATAGGGCAGGAACTGCTGTGGTCACTGTTGCCTGGTGTCTTGAGGATGGGGGCGATAGTGATGGTTTTATCATACAAAACAGAAAAAAAGGATTACCCTGTTGTAGGTTGTCTATTAATGAGAGTTTGTGGAATCCAGCATTTCTCCCACTTAGCAGCTTGCCTCCATTTGAGATGTTAAAAAATTGGTTGTGCTATCTAGGGCTGCAGGGATTAGTCAACGTTGTCGACAATAGTCGACAATAAAAATAGTTGACAACAAATTTAGTCATCGACTATTGTTGGCAAAAGAAAACAAAACAAAAACAAAAAAAAACAAAAAACGACAGGGTGAGACATCATCTATTTTTAATTTATTTATCAATTTTTTTATATATATTAAAAAAACCTTAATAATGTTAACCTTAATATTTTCATGTTTTACTTATATCTGTGGTTGATTTAACGTCATTGAATTCAACAACAGTCAGCATCAGAGCAGACATGAAATCTCCCCCTCCCTATTCTATTGTGAACCCTGACGCTGTCAGTGATCAGCTGATCGGCTTTTCTGTCACTAGTAATCTTTTTTTGTTGTTTATTGTTCAGCTGAGAAGGAGGAATCTAGCACATCATGGTTCACACTGGGACATGTTTAACCAAAAGTACCACTGGACGAAAAGTACCAAGATACAGAGCGATCCAATGCTGCTATCTGTCCGTAACTGTCACAAATCCCCACTGCATCCCTCACGGATCCTATTTTTAGATCTCTACGGATCCAGACCTCTAAAATCCAAACACCCGGATATAAATATAAAGATAAATATAAATATAAATAATCTTATAAAGTGTTTCATTTCTGTTTATTGTCCATAAACATCTATACAGAAGCTGCCTCTAACACATTTTCACCCAAAAGTATCAATCAGCTAAAACTGTTTTACTGACTTGTTATCATCATTTCATTTTAACTTTGTAATGAGATTGTAGTTTAGCACTAACTGTCTCGTATGGCTCCGATTTACTGGATTTAATGGGTCTTTACTCACCACCAGTGTTGTGGTAGTTACTGAAAAAAAGTAATGAGTTACAGTCATTGGTTACTTCATTCAAAAAGTAACTCAATTTCTTGATTACTTACACCAAAAGTAAATTTTATGTGGTAGTTTATTGTAAAAAAAATGTGAAACTGATTATGTTAGAACATGTGTTATTGTAAAAACATAAAACTTATTATAACATGATAATTGTGGTGACAGCTCTACGCTTCCATACAATGTCAAACAGGGGTAAATACTTTAAGCAGCTTGGCCCAGTGTCAGTTGGGCTGCAGATCTACTGTTTTATGGACCAGTTGGACCAATAAATAAACTGTGTCAGCCTAAAAACTACTCGGTCCACCGGTATGCCAGATGGCCAGTCCGTCTCTGCTCATATTGCAGAGTTAACAGACAGAAAGACCAACGATCAATCAGTCAACACAAGTGCAGGAGTTTTTGTAGCTGCTGGGATCCACTGACTGAAGTGTGGTTCTGACTTCCAACCATAATTTACTAAAGTCAATTATAATCCTGTATTTTATTTCTTAATATGAGCTGTCTATATTCAATAATGTGACATTTTGTGATTCTTGGGACTTGTTTTAATTTTTATTACAAACAAACCAACAGTTCTAACAATTTAAGATACAGGTTATATACATTTATATATATATACATCAGCCTCAGTGATGGAGGAATACATGACTACTAACAATGTTCATTAATTATTTTCTTCTGTTAATTAAATTAAACAGATTTTGTGTTGTTTGTTTTTCAGTGTTCTTGAAAATAAGTGAAACAAACAACAGTAACAGGCAGCTGCAGGTCAATCTTACAGGTAAGAAAGATTTTTATCTGAATAAACAAACACTAATATCACACTTCATAATATTTACGGCAAAATTGTCATGTTTTACATTTTTAACTATGGTTGTTTTATAGATATGGAAACTAAGCTGCAGGCCAAACTTACAGGTAAGAAAGATTTTTATCTGAATAAACAAACACAAATATCACACTTCATAATATTTACGGCAAAATTGTCATGTTTTACATTTTTAACTATGGTTGTTTTATAGATATGGAAACTAAGCTGCAGGCCAAACTTACAGGTAAGAAAGATTTTTATCTGAATAAACAAACACTAATATCACATGTAGTGACTTCCACAGTCACTAGTGAGGTAAAGGATGGGTTTGGTCTATTTGTATGACACACCGTTTATGTCTAAAACAAACGCTCTTAGATCTGATGCATTTCTCCTTTTATTGATCGTCTTTCATGGTTGACAGAATTAACACACTGGGCAGGATGCAGCAGTAAACTTGTTGAACTTAACAAGTGATTGTGAATGTAACGCATTTAGACTTAACATACACACTTTGGGCTATTAAGCTCAGCGGTCAACAAAAATTACAGCTACCCAGCCCTCCTCTCTCTGGTGAAACCACCCGTGGCTGTCTGACAACTTCTTAATAGTTCATCCCGTCACCTACCACATCCACATGACCCCACCCTGCACATCACCATGACAACCAAGTAAAACAAATCATCCACCCAGTGATCATTACTCCAAACATGTTTTATGGCTCCTACATCACACTTCATAATATTTAGCTCAATATCATCATGTTTTACATTTTTAACTATGTTTGTTTTAAAGCTACAAAAACTAACTTCAGTCAGCTGCAGAGCCGTCATGAAATCCTGAGTAAAAATCACAACCAGTTAATGGATGAAATGAAGAAGCTGAAGAAGAAGATTGAAGGTGAGAGAAGACTGAAAACTAACACATAACATCACCTCTGAACATGTGACCTGAATCTACCTTTAAATTAACTTTTATTTTAAAATCAAATGAAATTAAATCAAATCTGTCATTTCAATTAAACTTTATTGAACGATTTTCTCTTGTAAACTGTCTTTATTCTTTACCATGGAAATTTGTGACAAAATTTATTTAGATTCCTTGTCTTGAAAATTGTTTTTATCGTTATTACAAACAAAGTTATTATAAATTTGATGATTAACACCATCTTTACTTTTTAAAGATAAGCAGAAGAACTTGACAGGATAACATTTATAAAATAGGATGAGCCAGATTACGATTTAGGCAGCATGACTCCAGGAACTAACTGAACCTCACTGGTGTCACTTTGGAAACAACTGATCGTTTTATTGATTAAAACTTGCTTTGTTGATCTAAAAACAGCACCACTTCTTTCTGCTCATGACTGATAAGATGTGAAGAACTTTATGGACCACTTCCCTTCACTTTGTTGTTAATCCTGAACATCATTAAGCTGCAGAACATTAAATTTGTAATGTCTGTGTTAGAAAAGAGAAAATGGAGATGGGAAATAACAAAGATGGACCTGGTTTAATATGTTTTTTTATCAGAGAATCTTTGTTATAATTGTGAAAAACCTGCCTCTGAAAAAGAAAAACAGGTTTGATTTAAAAGTTCAAATTAAGAAGAATAATTACTGGATGCCTGAAGATTCTCATTCATCCAGGTCATGACATCCAGTGTTGGTTGTCTCAAGTCAACTGGACTGTTTTAGTTCCTTCAGAACATTGTGCTCTTATCGAGGAAGAGCGTCCTCAGTTCTGATGGAGATAAGGGGAGATTTTACTGCAGTAACATGTGAAACCACTGGGTTGAGCTTGTTTCTGGGGAGGAGGCTACTGTCCTGTAGTAGACATCTACTTACCGTCTCTACTGCTTTCATGGCTGGCTGCATGTAAACAAAGTGGTCTCCAACAATGTCTAACATGGGTCAAAGCAAAGCAGTGCAGACTTTCACTGATTACATCAACTATGTGGACAAGAACATCAACATCACATGAAAAGATGTGAACAACAACAACAGCTGCCTTTCCTGGACTGTACCGTCCACATGATGGAGGACAGGGGGCTGTAGACTGGACAACCCTCATCCTTTAAACACAAGCTCAGAGTTATCAGAACGCTTCAGTACCAGCCAGAAAACATCCCCACCAATGCAGAAGCCCAGGAGGAAAGAAAAAACATCTCTTAGGATGATAGAACTTATGGATTGTTTCTACCTGGACTGGACCTTTATTAAAGCTGCAACTAGACCCAGAAACACCACCGACACAGGGAGAAAGGAAAAGAAGAAAAAGGAAAGGGAAGTGTTGTCATCCGTGATGTGACTGGAACATCTGAGAAACTCAGGAGGATTTTTAACAAACAGCAAATAGCCATGTTTGTCAAACCCAGCCACCCCGTCACACAGAAACTGACTCATCCTAAAGACCCGACTCCACACTCTTAAAAAAGCAACCTGGTGTTGCAGGTCAGTGCAGTGAGGACTGCAATGAGCTCTATATTGAGGAAAACAATCACTCAACAGATGGATGCTCAACACAGGAGAGAAACTCATCAGATCAGGACTCAGATTTTCTCCTTCATTCATTTTAAAATACAGACTTTTGAGGACCTCAGTGATAAAATCTTGGACAGAGAAGACGAGGGGTTTGAGCCGCAAGTGAAAGAGGCCATCTATGTCAAAGTAGAAAAAGCTTCAGTAAACAGAGGAGGAGGACTGAGACATCAGCTCTCCCCCACCTACAGCAGCATCTCTTCAGCCATACCAAAGACAATGAAGAGACTGACCCCCACTTAGCCTCAAGTGAAACTCCTGACAATAGGCGCATTCCGACAGAGAAGTTCTAAGAACGCAGTTCTAATAACTGTCCTAGTTCTAAGAACGGCTCTTCTCCAGGGGAACTGTTTCATGTTGCATTCGCACATGAGTTGGGGGCGGTAGCAGGACCGATGCGACGCGTACGTCTGCGACAGTGACGTGTGACTTTAGCACCACATAACAACAAAACAAAACCCGCTAAAAACAAAACAACAAGGCAAGCTAATATGGAAAACGAAGAGATCGTAGTGTTCATGCTCTGCTTGATGGAGATGTTACTGATGGACGATACAATCAGGTGTCTCACGTCGAGGCTGGAAGCCTCCTGAAAGTCAGAAGATGAAGAATCCAGCGGCAGGAGATACGCCGCAGACAGAGGAGACAACGTGTAAGTTTAACTTATTAAACACGCACCGATTGTATACGTGTCTTATGAGTAAATATTTCAGACGGCGGGTTTATTGTAACTCGTGTTCTGTGTTTCAGACGTTGCTGCAGCTCATTGAACTCCTCACCGTTCGGCTGGTCCGGAGCAAAGCTGATAACTAGTGGGAAAAGGTTGTTCTCAATTTTACCGATGAGCAGTGGATAGAGAATTTCTGTATGTCCAGGGAGACATTTCAATACATCTGTGGCCACCTGAAGCTGCACTGGAGAGGATGGACACAACCACCTGCTGCAGATACTGAAGGAGATGAAGAACAGCCTGGATGCTTTACCTGCTGCCTTCCAGCTAATCACAACACACCTCTTCATAATAAGTTTCATGTTCTGGAAGTTCGACAGACAGAACATACATGTATACATGATGTACACATTTAAAGAGAAAATGTTCCATAGAAAATGCATCATTTCATTTTTTTTTTTTTTTTTTGTGTGTGTTATGTGCAAAATAAAGATCTCATCATCTGCTATTAAGCTTTGTGTGTTTTATGGAATCATCAGTAGAAAGGTGAAGGAGAAATCCATCACTGAAGGGTTGGTTGTGACTGAGTTATGGTTTAGAATTATGAGGACATAGTCACACAGATTTAGCATAGATGAAGGTAAAAATATAAAAAGGGTGGTGAAATGTTTACAGGTGTGTAATTTGTGTCCACAAGTATTTGATGCCAGATGTTGGTTAAACATGATAAACTTCGTTCTGTGACATGGAGCATATTGTAAAGTTGATAAACTAACGTAATTTACACCCAGGGATAAGACTTAAAATGTAGCGACCAAAGATGGATTATTTAATATTTCATAGCTGTGATAAGTTAATAACTACTCAATATTTTTATTAGCTAATATTTTATAGATGTGGCCAAAGCACATCTAACAAACACAAACTGAATACTTCAGACTCTTTACAAAGTCATTTACTTTTTTTTATAATAAATACAGCAGAGCAAAAATCACGTATACATGTGTGTATATGGTGCATATCATACTGGCTTTTCCTGTCGCACGCAGGAGTCATTTGCTGCGGCGTTGACCGAGTAAACATGTTGGTGGTACAAGCTGTCCAATTTACTGTTTGTTCGGTTCGTCCCATTCCGGTTGTCGTGGTCCTTAATTTATTTGTAGTCTTGTGTGAGTTTTCTACGTGCGCTGCTTCGCGTTATCCCGTGTTCTCTGACTGAGAGCTGATCGTCAGGAATATTTTTATATTTCGCTGCGAACCTTCAAAACCTCTCTGAAAATCCTCTGTGGCGTAGACGGTCAGAAGAGCTTCGACCTCCTCGTTGGTCCATTTATCGCATGCTCTGTTGTTGTTTTTGTCCGTATGTGCAACCGTGTTTTTTAAATGTGGCAGGGACACAAAATGCGGAAATCTGGCAAGGGGCGTAGCTACCAGTCACGAAACACCTACGTCATGAGGGTTCCTATAGAACCCCGCTCAGACCCTGCCTCGGAGCAGGAGCTAAAATGGTTATAGGAACTGAGGGCTTTGGTCCCTAGTTCCTATATGTCGGAATGCGCGAAAAAACGGCCTGGTTCCTGAAAAGGTTATAGGAACTGCAAAAGGTTCCTACAGTCGGAAAGAGCCTAATAGTTGCTATTAATGACACCTCAGCTTGTAGACTCACTACTTCAGTAAAACTTTCTCCATCAGAACTGAAGAAGCTCTTCTGGATGAGAGCAAAATGTTTTCATGAAACTAAACCATGTCCAGCTGACTTGACCCAACCTACGTTGGATACGATGACTGAATACTACGACAATACTTCCTGAAAAGGAGAAACAGGGAAACAGATCATACTTCAGTGGGTTTCTGGAGTCATTTTAAGAAGAACTAAAGATTGAAAATGAAACTTAATGGAGCATGTTAAAATGTAGAGCATCGTCTTCATTTGCATTACATTACACTGCATTAAATCACATTTCACTGAGACAAAGTGGATAAAAACACACTGAACTACAATACGAGTCACGTTTTCACATTTGCTGGTTAGTTTTTGAATTCATGTGAATTTACTGTGATGTATCGTTGGCAGCAACTTAAAACTAACATCTGATTTAATTTTTCCTCCATGAATATTTCTGTGAAGGACCAATATATATAAATGAGAAACTTGAAGTATTTATGGAGTAAACATCCTAAAAGTATTATTGATTTAACAATAAATAACATAAAATCTGGTTTTGAAATACTTGTTTGATATTCAGAGAAATGCTGTCCTGTTGGATGGATAAGATTTGGAAACAGTTGTTACTTTAAATCCACTGACTTTATAAACTGGTCAGAAAGCAGGAAAGCCTGTCAGGAAAGAGGAGCTGATCTGGTGATCATAAACAGCAAAGAGGAACAGGTGGGTGTGTGTTTGATTTTTTATGTCTGTGTGATCTTTGATGTAACTGATCTGGTACTTTAGTCTTGATCTTTTGTCAGTCTGCTTCCTGTCCTGATGGATTTCACTTTAAATGGTTTTCAAGTCCTAAAATCAGGATCAGCTGATCAATTAGATCCATTTACTTGATTTACTTCATGAACTCATTTCAAAATGTAAATATTTTCATATTTCAGAACTTTATGGTTTTGTTTTGACTCAGTTCTGCTACATTTGTTAAAAAAAGAATAATTGTTAAACATGTAGTAAAAATGTGATTTATTTACCAGAACAAAGACCAGATCAGTATGAGTGAAAAAATGTTGCTGAATGAATCATAAACATTAAAAATTATTTTCAAGAACAACAAAATCAGTGAAAAATGTTTTCTGATCAAAGGAAACTACAGGAAACTAAAGTCAGTAGTTTTAATGAAATTTTAACATTTGTTTTAACAAAGACTGAAAATTATTCATTAACATTTTTTTGCTTTTGGTTTTTGCAGAATGGAAGAATTAAAAAGTCTGTTTTTCTTTCAGATATTGTCACAGTTATAATAATAACTGAATAATGTTTTGTTTTATTCTACATTTTCTTTGTCTGTCCAGGAATTTGTCAGTAAACTGAGTTCATGGTTCTGGATCGGTCTTCAAAGGACAGGACATGGATGGAAATGGGTGGACGGATCTCCACTGACAGAAACGTAAGAAATTCTTTACAATGTTAATTAATATCACTGTTTAGAGCCATAAAATCTAAAATGTAGAATCTTACAATTTTCTCCTGATAAATATGAAAAAATCAGGAGATAATTTTAATTTGTTTCAACAAGTATCTCTTTGAATGAACAACTTGAACTTTGTTCACTAAAAACTTCCTGCAAGCCGACTGAAAAACTACAACAAAACATGTTTACAACTGACAAAGTATTTTACTACATTTAATGGCTGAAAAGGTTTTTCTAGTGTCTGATGGTTCACAGTGAAAAGTCATGGAGGAGGACAGACTGATCAGAAATAAAACCACCAACAAGCTTAAAACCAGGAAGCAGATCAGCAGAGGAAACATTTCTGGAGGATTGAGCAGCTTTTACAGAATTTAATGAATAAATAGAGACAATGTTGGACTTTATCAAGAGTCCATAAATGATCTATAATCAGTCCAGACCCATAATCCTGTGTGTTGTCACATGTGTGTACGTTCTATAAGATGATGAGAAAAGAAACACAGAAAACATCTGAAACTTATAAAGAGGAAATTTATCTGAATGTGGAAATAATCCTGAATTTCAGTCCAGTTGAATGTGATGTTTTATTTCTCCAACAGGTTCTGGGAAGATGGAGAGCAGAACATATACAGCCGTTACAGAGTGTATAACAATTATGAAGGGAAATGGAGAACAGCATATCACAGTGATACCGCTAACTGGATCTGTGAGAGAAATTCTTCCATCTCTCAGTGATATAAATGTGTTTGCAGTGATTAAATTGTCAAATTTGACACAAAAAAATATTAAGAAAAGTTTTCTTTGTTGTAAATTTCAGATGTCGTGTGTCACTCATAATCTACATATATCGTCCCTCTGTAGTCTAATATATAGACAGAGTAGTGAAGGTGGAAGTCATCCATACAACAACAACAACATATAAACTTTGTTCCACTCATTTATTGTAAAACAAGGAAAACTGCAGCCTCTCTTTACTTTGTTTACTTGCTTGATTTGTGATGTTTTTCTTGCTAAATCTACAGTCAGTATCATCTTTAATTTATCTGGCACACATGAAGGTAGCAGCTGAAGATTTTAACAAGAAGAAAAATCCTCAATCTTAGTTGTTTTAATCTGGATTGTGTGAATAACTGCAGACTGATCAATGGAGGAGAACTTTCCTCCTTCTGATAAATGTAAACAGAAGTGTGTTACGTTTCTTTTACAAACAGCAGGATGTACTGGAGAATGACGTTAGTGGATGCTTCTATGGGCCACAACTAATGTCTACTTTTTACATGTACAGTAGTAGCGGTTTAAAAGTTCCCATCCAAGCTGAAAGCCAGCCGAATACCAGCCCAGTTCCATTCCAGTTCCAGCCAGCTGCCTTCCAACTTCCAGCCGCCAGAGAGGCCCCCTCCTTCTCCTGGGAGTGTCGATGTTTTAATCAAACTCCACCCATTCCTTGTAATATAGGGTAGACCCAGAAGATGGCGCTTCTCTCACAGACTTCTCATCGCCCGTAGTCTGTCAGATTTTATCTGAATTTACACTGACCGGCAGAGGCGCCACTCAAAGCACCTCTGATGGCCAGTCACAATTCATAAAAATGCATAAAACTTAATACATAATCATCGTTTGACGTGGAATGTGAAATTGTAACATGCTTGTGCGCTGCCAATTGTTTTATTCAGAAATGAATGCTAGTAGGTTAATAAAACCTTTCAAATACTGGATCACAGCCCCTAGCTCTATTCTCAATAGGATGTATTTATCATACTGATTAATCTTTTAATATTAGCATTATTAACATAGACAAATCAGATTTGGATCAAGCAACACAGAATGTGTTTGAGGTAGCTAGCAAGGGTTATTTTATTCTCATATTATTTATTTCACCTCCATAAGAAGACAGGGCGACAGATAAAAGCCCCACGCAGGATCGGAGATAATTTCTTCCACTTCAATGTGTCTAATCGCGGGGGGACATCCAACACTCGCTGTGCTGCGACTTCCTGCTCGCCAGGAATCCCGATTACGTCACCCCTCCAGGTGGGCTATTCCCCGACACGCTCTGATTACCATTCCAAAAGGTACTGTATGCAGCCCCCAACTTGAACATGCGCCTTCTTCAACATTCGCACTTGCTCCAGAAAATTACCATCTCTTAGGCTCCTCCACCACCACTTTGACTGTGGATTGATACGTAAATGAGCCGCAATGAGGCAGCTGAACAAGTGACCCAGTTTTGTGATTGTTGCACATTGGGTAAGAGTGGTCAAACGAGTCCAGTTTGTGTTGTCATGCTACCAGAAATTCAGTAGGCTAGTCGGTCCTAATGCAGTGAATTTCCATGTTAATGTTGCCAAATTCAATAGCATAGCAAGAGATGAAAAAAGAAACAACGATATTTCTTCAACATGTTAACCAAAATATTTACCTCTTAAAGCATAAACCAAGTATTTACAACAAGCAGTGTGCTTTTTAACGTTAACGTGTGCCATAGCCTACTGCACCGCTGTTCCTCCTTCCAAGTCTTCTTTTTTATTATATTGTTGTTTTATCATCTGAATATACTACAACAACACAGAGAAAATATATGAAAGTTTATTTTACGCTGGTATTTGCGCAGCAGAGTTTTCTGCCGCCGGATTTAGGCTATAATAATGGAAAAGAAGCGGTGCAGCATGGCAATGATGCGTTAATGGCTCGGGTCGCGGGTTAAACATCAGTCTGGTTCGGATTTAAATGGAATAAATACATTGGTGACGAGTCGGGTTCGGGAGTCATTCTAACGGGTTAGGGCAGGTATGCGTAGCAAAACAGAACCGTGCAGGACTCTGCTCTAAGCAGTTCGGACTTGGTTGACCTGGAACCATTTGACAATAAAATCTGGAGCCATCCTGCAACGCGCTCGCTTAGGCGTCCAGTTAAACCGTGTTTATTCAACCAGTCCCTACTTCATTGCATTCATTCTTTCCTCATAGCCTACGTGCACATTTTTTTTCAAGATTGTTTATGTCAGTTTTGTTTTGGAAAATGAAAAAGGAGTCTTTGCGCAGAACTTATAACATTATTCTAATCTTGCCACTTGCCTATTTTATTATTGTGTATTTTTGTAATAACATGTAAATTCACTGCATAGGAACCAACTAGTCTACTGAATTTTGTGTGACAACACTAACAGAACTGTTTTGACAATGCAACAATTACAAAACTGCGGCTCATTTACTTATCAATCCATAGTCAAAGTGGTGGTGGAGGAGCCTTGGAGATGGTAATTTTATGGAGCAAGTGCGAATGTTGAGGAATTTAGCTTGTTGAAGTTGTGGGCTGCATATATGCAGCCCACAACTTGGTATACCTTTCAGAATGATAATAAACAGAACAAGACACACCAAACCAGGAGCTAAGACCACGAAGTTCAGCATCATGCTTATCTATCTTTGGCGTTTTTACACCAACATTTTTATACACTGGATAATGATAATAATTATCGATTAAAGTCACGGATAAAACTGCTGTTGTTAAAACACACCCATCTCTTACAAAATCTAAAATGTAAAACAAAAAAAACAACAAACAAAAAATCTGGATCACTGTAGAAATATCTTTATTCATTGCTGATCATCTGGCCATTGAAGCGTTTTTATTTGGAATTGGGAACAAATATTTTCCACCCTGTTATATTCTGTTCCACTCTGTTATGTTCCATTCCACCCTGTTAGTAAGGTGTTTTTTAATTTTTTTATTTTTTTACTAAAAACATTGAGGACTGTGAACCTTGTTGCACCATATTAGGAAGTGAGGAACATTAAATTGATTTTGCTTTTCTGTTCCCAGGTCAAAAGGAATGTAATTATCTCTCATTTGAAATACTTGATTATGCTTTCCTTCTTGCCTTTGTGGAAACAGAAACGTGATAATCTCTCACTTGAAAGCAAGCTGGGCGTACAATAGTGTGATGACGATGAAAACTCACATGACCAATGCTCAATAAAGGGTACATGAAAATGTGAGAAATGGTCAAAAGCACAAATACCGTTTGTGGTGAGTGAAACTATACAGCACAGTCCACAAGGCTCTTTTCAAGCACACTCCTCCCCCCAAGGAGTATGCTTGAACAGCTAACGGCAGGTAATGGCTGTGTTTACAAATGTAAAGGTGCTAATTGTTGGCCATTGAATTGTTAATTTCAAACCGGGCAGCCTTTTGGTTGTACTCTGGGCATGGTAGAGGGGTAAGAAATCTCTGGGTTTCCTAGTGTTAAACACTGGAAGCGTCGCCAGCGGTCTTTTGATGACCGCCAGTCATGCTATCATGCTTATAGTGTATTAAAAACTAAACGGCTGAACCTGGTATTTTAGGACTTTTATTATATAGTTGTTGTCTATTGTTTTACCTGCTTACTTGTTTGGAAAAGTAAACACATCAATATTTACGAGCAGTTTAGCACGTCTAAACTTCCACAGAGCCGCTCAGGGAGACTCTTTCTCAGCCAAACTGTCGTATATCACGGCTATGGAGTTGTAATAAATGGCCGCCCTACTCTGCTTCTGATTGGCTGTAAGATCACAAACCCTGTGTGATGATAGGCTGCTGGTTCCTGTCGTTCCTACCAGCCTTTGCGCATGTGCTTGCTTCAGACAGCAGGCAGGCGGCTGTCCCACCGCTGAGACACAGTTGTATGACGTTTTATCACGTTTTTACGGAAGCGTCCAGCTGCCACAGCCATGAAAAAAAATATCGAAGCAGTTTCTCGTTAAAACGAGATAGATTCTCGTTATAACGAGATATAAATCACGTTTTAACGAGATGTATTTATCTCGTTATAACGAGAATCTTTCTCGTTATAACGAGATAAGTTAAAAATGTATTTATCTCGTTATAACGTGATAAGTTTATTTTAAGAACATAGCCTGTACTGTATGCAGATGTTGTTACGACCTATATTGGAGCAAAATACATTTCATGGAAAATATACTCATCAAGCAGAAACTTTTCAGTTCTTTTTGACAATGATTAATTGTTCTACTCTGGTTTATTGCTGTACAGAAATGTGGGACAGTTATGAGAAACACGTAGGTCACCTGCCTGCGCACAGTGAGACGGTGCGTGTGTGTGTCTGAATTGCCACAGAGCAGGCATCCCCAACTTGGGACCTCTTGAGCCAGTGTCCTGCAGGTTTTCAGTATGTCCATACTGCAGCACACCTGACTCAAATAATGGGTCGTTAACAGGCTGGTGCAGACCTTATTCTTGCACACAAGACCGTTATAAGCAACACGGTGCGTCACCTGCCTGCACGCAGTGAGACGGTGCGTGCATGTGTCTGAGTGACAATAGGGTGTGCGCGCTGCTTTCAGTTAATAATATGTTGTCTCCTGACAATAAAAATGAAAATTATAAAGGCTTTATGCACCGCTGGGACTGGGAGAAATAAGTTGCCGACATAAAGACGTGGTCCTGTCTACTTAAAGGGTGCAACGTCAACAAGTCTCCTCCAAGCTTCATCAAATCTCTCCAATGAAGTAAAACTTAATCCCATGTAGTAAATTAGGAATTTCTCTGGAAATAATAAACCACACTGAAAACCTTCAGGACACTGGCTCAAGAGGTCCCAGGTTGGGGATGCCTGCTCTGTGGCAATTCAGACACACACAGGCACGCACCGTGTCACTGTGCGCAGGCAGGTGACCTACGTGTTTCTCATAACTGTCCCACATTTCTGTACAGCAATAAACCAGAGTAGAACAATTAATCATTGTCACAAAGAACTGAAAAGTTTCTGCTTGATGAGTATATTTTCCATGAAATGTATTTTGCTCCAATATAGGTCGTAACAACATCTGCATACAGTACAGGCTATGTTCTTATAATAAACTTATCACGTTATAACGAGATAAATACATTTTTAACTTATCTCGTTATAACGAGAAAGATTCTCGTTATAACGAGATAAATACATCTAGTTAAAACGTGATTTATATCTCGTTATAACGAGAATCTATCTCGTTATAACGAGAAACTGCTTCGATATTTTTTTCATGGCTGTGGCAGCTGGACGCTTCCGTACGTTTTATCACTAGATCGCTATGAATAAAATCCAGGGACACTTCATTTCACAGTATAAACCATTTATTTACTTATCTACTTAGGATAATAGCACTTTGAGGCCTAATTCAGAATATAGGTTGGGCTGGGTCCGGACTTTTGTGATCCCTGCTTTACACATTATCAGTATTATGTTATTTTTACCTGCCGATATTACGTTATGATTTTGTCAATATTCAGTTATGCAGCAGCTGTATCAACCCCCACTGTGAATAACTTACGTTGCAGTCAAATGACCGCTGGCAGCGCTCCTCGGGATGTTTAGAAAGCTCGCTGCTAGTGACATTCACCACTTAGCCGACTTGAGGAGGTTGTGCTTTGCCTCATAACACCATTAGCTACACATGTCGGCTTTTTTGATACATTTATTTGACGCCATTTTCAAATCAAATCATTTTTTAAATGTTGGCAAAAATGCAACAAATGAGCGACACAGCTCATTATAAACTGTTTAGAGAGCAGCAAGATCAAATCACTGCTCCTCCCCGTGGACAAAAGAGGGATTGCAGCTGTTTTTTTACTTGGGCTGCTTAGGGGCAGAGCCTCGCTGACGACGTCATTGCGGGGGATTACATTACCCCCACAGACCTGTGAAGGATCGGCCAAGGATCAGTCAAGGACCAGTTAAGGACCAGTCAAGAACCAGTCAAGGACCCATCATGGAAACAGGGGAACTTTTAAACCGCTACTACTGTAGTACAATTGTAAGGATTGTGTTTTTATACTGAGATGGAAAAAGTAAAGATACTGAGCTCTGGACAAATGAGAATTTGTGTTCTACAAATTTAACTAAACACTGAAAAACAACATATTATGTTGGATAGAAAAAAAAAAGTTCAACTTGTCATCCAGGCACTAATATGTGGACATTTCTAAAAGTCCCCCAGTTACAAAACAATCTTACTTTTTGTTAAATGTTTTTATTTCTTATCAGTATTTGATCCTTTTTACTCATTCTAGACATGCTGTGTATGTTGCATTGCTAAACCTGAAATTAAATCCTATATCTTAAGCCTCTACTTCTGCAACCTCACAGACCTTGCAGTGCTTGTTTAGCTTCTATCAGAACGTCAGTGGGATTCACTGTTTTCATGAACCCTGTGAAATGTGGACTGAAGGCATGACTGGTGAAACTTGCACTGAGATCTAAACAGCTTTCAAATAAATGTCTGTTTTCATGATTTTTTTTTTATCTTTTTCAGTCAAATGAAACTTATTTTTCCAACATGTGTGTCAGTTTCTACTTTATGTTGTTAGACAGATTCTATTGTACTGGTTAATTATCCAAGGCCATGATTATGTTTCAGTGAGGAAACGTTTTAGTATAATTATAAAGATGTTTGATTAATTAAAAATACAGAAATAAAACTTTTACTTTTTACTTAAAACCATTTAACTGCACTTCTGATGTTCCTGAACGTGACAGCAAGCAGCTCAAACATTGCTGATTATTTTTTTAAAGAAGTGAAGACACAAGTGTGAACATCATGTTTTTTTGTCAGGAAAACTGTTTCATGCTTCTCGTGTAAAATTCAAATCAAAATAAACTGAAACGTGAAAGAAGCCTCTGATCATTTTTTCACAATGTAAATATCCACTGCTGTTAAACTAAAAACTAAACATTCTGGGTTTGTTTTTATCCGTACAGTCGCATTTATGAAGCAAACTCATTGTTACAATTCATGTTTTGGAGAGGAAACAAATGCAGGACAGAGCAGACAGGTGGAAGCCAGATGAAGGTGCAGGCAGCTTTAATACACAAAACCAAAGATGCTGACAAAGCAGCACAAAACCCGACCTCATGAACTTCTCCAAAGATCTGATGCTCTGACTTTTCAAATGATGCGACGATCTGTGTTAAAAAGTCTAATTAAAAGAAAATAATAATTTTCCATAATTCAAACACATTATTTTGATTGTCTGCTGGTAAATAGTGACGGGTGCCAGGGTAAAAACCTGACCCTGGCAAATTTAAACCTCAATATTACAACCAGCTCTGATTCACTACAAACAACTTGATACCATAAGTAGAACATCATCCCTACAAACTGGGACTAAAGAACACAACTAAGCCAGCAGCAAACAGACAGCACACATACACACAATAATCAGTAGAAAATGTGTTTATAAATCCAGATATTCAGGATGAAAGTGAATCTATATGACTGATTAACTCCACCCCTGATTCAATGTTTCAGGCTTTTGAAGTAGAAAGTTCTAGTGGTAGAGACTTTCTGAAACTGTGCTGAAGGAATTCTGCAGTCAAAGAGAGGTTTAGTGTTTATGTCCAAACTTTGAAAGCTGTTAGACCAGGGTCTAAAGTTCTGGTCCTTGAGAGCCACTGACCTGCAGGTTTTAGATGTTATGGCTCATTGTGTAGAACTTGCGAAGATGTTGGATCCATTTAATTTTTTATTTTTATTTTTTTTTAACACTGTCCTGTCCAGCATCCTCACATACAGAACGGTAGTCTGTGTGCCATATTTTGCTTGACAGATTTACTCTATCAAGGGAGACATGTTATGTACATGGCTGCCCTTGATATTTTTTATTATTTTTATTGTAATCATATATTTTTTAGTCTTTATATGTCAGTGCCAAACCTGACAGGGAGATAGAGGAAGACGAAAAAAAAGGAGAAAAGGACAGGATAAAAAATGTGGAAATAACAGTTGTCTACGCTGCCTAAAACACACCACAAAAAAACAATGTAGACTACCACAGTACTACATGATACATAAAGAAAAATAGGATAATGATATGAAAAAGTACAGTAGTCATCAAACGTACCTGCAGAGAAACGTACCAACACACAAACATCAGCAACATCTAGTCAGAAGCGGATGGAGAGACGAGGACGTTGTGGGGCCATGCAACAAGGAAGAAATGTGTGCTTGCAAGGGGCCGTGATCACGCCGCACCCCGAAGCATCAGCGGGGGACGGGGGAGCCCGAGGCCCCAAAAGCCCATCAGGTCCACAGAGCACCAAAGCCAGGACGGCCAAAGCAGACAGAGCAGCAGCCCACTCAGACCACAGCAGAGGGACCCCCAGACCAGAGTCCCCCGTCGTGGCAGGGCAGGGGCACCGGGCAGCACAGGTTGACGGTGAGCAGGCCCACAGAGAGCAGGCACCCCACACACCCAAGGGCCGACCATTCCCCCCATCAGAGCCCTACCCAGGAACCCAATGGGGCCCGACCGCCCCAGGAAAAACCACCGCCGACCGTGCCAACCCAACACTAGGGCTAGGCACCCCAGGGACAAGAACATGTCCGCAAGACATGTCTCCAGGATGAAAATACATGGTAGGAGTTCCAGAGGTGAGAGTGAGCCAACAAACTACACACTAACAATCACACTGCTAGTAACAGGCAAGGTAACGGGGACATGGACGGACTGAATCACTTCCTGCTGTGTGATATCGTGTGTGGTGCATGATGAGGTTTAAATACGTCAGGCTTTTTATTTGTAAAGATGTTTATGTCTTGTCCCTTTTTAACCTTCATCTACATTTACTATGTGTAGTTGCTCATGCTGCTCAACTCAGTTTTAAGTTAAATCAACTTCTTTCATGTTTTCTTTCACCAAATGTAGACTCTTTTAAATCCAGGATCAAAACATGTTCTTATGTCCTTATGCATGAAATCTGCTCTGTATCTTTTAACTTTTCTAGACCACTGCTTGCTTTTATTGTTTTAATTTTAATTATATTTTATATATTTTATCATGATTTTTGCAGATTTTTAATTATGTGTTAATGTGGTTTTAAATGTTTCTGCATTTTCTACTTTTTTCTGTTCTCTAAAGCACATTGAATTGCTTTTATATGTGCAACACAAATAAAATTGCCTTGCCCTGTCTGGGCCTCAAGAAGGGGAAGTCAGCAGTTTATCTGAACCATTTCCTGTGTCAGAAGCTCTTCCTTCAACTATTAAATCTGCAAATCAGCCATTAACAAAGATTTCTAGATGTACTGTGTTGAAATACTGAGTAAAGTTTATTTAGTGCATTGCTCCAATCACGAAATTTGAAATTTTCAAGCAACCTTTTGTATTTATGTATTTCTACAGTCCCAGTTAGGAGTTTGGACAAATCAACTGTTTCAAAGTTAATACTGATGTGGATCTATTTTTTAAAATGACATCATGGACTGTACTGCCACTTCCTCGATATTAATAGCTGAAAGTTGCACAACACCAAAAGAAAAGAACAGACATTGAAGTCGGACCAGTTATTTGTCAGCAAGATGTCTGCAGAACTTCACCCTGAGCCAGATCTGAGAGTTCAATACAGGACAAGGATCCATGAAGATGAAGGAGGCAGAGAGCAAAGCGAGGTGGAGATGTTAGACGATGAAGAGCAGCACTCTGATCTCGGCTTACAAAGACCTGGTAAGCAGGAAATATTGAAAATAGCTCAACATGAAGTTAAAAAACAATGTGGTACACGTTTGTGTTTTTAAATATTTAAACTTAATCAGTCAACTACTTAATTTATCATCCGTTTTAGTTCCTGTAACTTCAGCCAAAACAAGGCAAACTTATACAAATCATCACTTCAAATATTCATTATTCAGTTCAGCGTAGAAAACACAGTCTCATAAAAATTCATTAAAAAAAGAAATAATAGTTTCTCTGTGTGTTTTGATTCTGTAGAAAACAAGAACCAGAAGAACCTTCAAGCTGTGAATAGAAGCCATGTTACAGTTTTCAAGGTGTTCCTGGGAGTGATGTATCTTCTGATTCTGGCTGGAGTCATAATACGCTGTGAGGACTTGTATTTTTATACTTTGAATGTATAGATAGAGTTACTTAGAATAACCTCAGAGTCTCTCACCAGTCATGTATAAAGCAACGGGCGACCACCAGATGTTACAAAGACGGTAAGGAAAGCACGGACAGTTAATCGAGATGTATGATAGTGATTTTTTTTCTTCACAAGTTTAAATGTAATTATGGCTATTTAAAGAGAATGAGTATTTTAAATTTTTCAGACTCATTTCAGGCTAATTTACTTTAATATGTGAGTCCACAGGGGCAGGAATCAATCTGCATTTTTCACATATCCCTTTTGTTGTGTACTCAGTTACCATTCCACATAGCCAGAGGGCGGTATTGGCTTATGTTGTACCGTTGAAGGAGAAGTGTGGAAGAATAAAAAATATACAGTGAAGCTTATGAGGAAGTCTGCCTCTTGATTCGAATGCTGCTAACGTTCCACTAACTACACAAGGATACAACAAATTGGCGACAAGGATGGGATGTGTTGTAGCCCCTTCCTGCATTGTTCTCACCATCCGCCGAACAACCGCTGATTCCGTTCGACATGTGGATGAAAATGTTGAGAGGGGGCTGTTGCGAAAATAGTAGTCTGGTCCAGACCATGGTCCGGACCACTGTAATGAGTGGTCCCTGCCACTAGGAGACATTTAAATCAGTGGCAGCTACATTCTATACATTTCAGATACCAGTTTAATAAAGTTTAATTTTTTATTATTTTTCTTTTTTTTTTTTTTTTTATACATTTTTTATGGAAGAACAAAATTCATCGTAAATAAAGACATTTGGTAAAATATGAAAAAATAAGTATTAGGCATTAGATTTTGAGTCATTGGTACCAATAAATTATTTGTTAAAAGCAATTTTTTTTTTTTTTTACAAATTTTCACACAACCTTTCTCCCCATGCTTCCACTTTATGAAATAATAGAGTGATAAACATTAATAGAAAACCAATATTTAAACAGAATTGATATGAAAAAGGCATTGTCTTTGTAATGGACTTTCTGGACATAAACGGAAAAATTTTATCAACATTTTTCCGCTAAATTTATTTTTTATTTTCCTAAAATAGAATTCATTAAGGTTTGCAAACCATTTCTGTACCCCTGCTTATTGTCTTACACAATGGTTTGCAATACTCGCCTTTGAAACCAAGTTTAACAAAAATTGCCGTCTGGGGACTTCATTTTTTTAAATTGATTACTACATTGTTTAAATCTAAGATATTCCATAATTATGATCGACACATCAGACACATAGCAGATTTTAAACTTTTCTCAATGATAAAGCCCAGTCTTCCTTCCTAGCTTCTGCAATCAGACTTTGCAACTCCTCTACCTCTGTCACAACTGTCTATTATTTCAGACCTGGTCTAATTCCATCAGTCACGTTTTGCACTCACCCATCACATTGCAGTTATGTATCTTTGCATACGTTGTGCTCCCACCATAACGTGGCACAAAATCAGTAGCTAGACTCTTCTCCTCTGTTGTCCGATCTACCAAACTCCATCCAATCCTCAGAGCCCTTATTCATTTTTAAAAGCAAGCTAAGGACTCAGTTGTTTTCCGGAGCATTTCCACACTTAGCTTAACTCTTCTACTCAACAGAATGCGTTAGAAAGATTTGTCCAGCTCTTTGGTTCAACCAAGTACTGAATAAGCTGTGTGCACTTATGCCCAAGTTGATATTGTTTGATGAAATCGTGATCTTGTATTTAAACAAAATAACTTACAAAAAACTATTTAAAACTAAAAAGAAAATATAAATTATATGCACTGTCTCTAGCACTACATGACAGCACCTGGGTCCAACTGGACTCACAGCAGTCTGACTACCACTTAATGATGACGTTCCATCTTGTTTGAATTCTTGTGCTGTTCTTACTCTCAAATGTAAGTCCCTTAGGACTTGACTTTGGGTCTTATAGGCCATTGTATAAAAGTGAAAATTTGTAAAAAAAAAAAAAAAAAAAATGTCTTTTTCATGTATGATGAATTTTGTTCTTTCTTAAAAAATGTAAAAAAAAAAAGAAAAATAATAATAAAATTAGCCTTTCTTATATTGGTATCTGAAATGTATAGTATGTAGCTACCACTAATTTAAATGTTTCCTAGTGGCAGGGACCACTCATGACAGTGGTCCGGACCATAGTCTGGACCAGACCACTATTTTCGCAACAAACCCTACTGAAAATGTTCGACAATTAACTGCTTGCTATCTATTGCTAACTAAGAGAATACACCTTCTTCTCTTCAGTTCACCACTCCTTCTCTAGAATAGATTATATATTAAATAGTAACTCACTAATGGGCGACATTTCAGAGACTCAGATACATCCAATCAGCATTAGCGATCACGCACCAGTTTCATTCACTCTGAGAAACAAAAATAATAAACCGATTGGTAAAAGCTGGAGATTTAACACCTCTTTATTGAAAGATCCTGAGTTTATTGATTATTTTAAAAAAGAATGGTCAATTTATATAGAAAAAAATGACATGCCTGAAACTTCAGCGTGCCTCCTTTGGGAAGCAGGAAAAGCAGTAATGCGAGGGAAAATAATTTCCTTCTCCTCACATAAGAAGAAGAAGGAAACAGCAAGAGTTTTAGAATTAGAACTCAGGATTAAATCATTGGAGGAGGCTTACCGCATTTCCCCCGAAGAGCACACAATGAATAATATAAGGAAAACTAAATTGCAGCTTAAAGAAATTATAGATAAAAAAACACAGTTTTTAGTGCAAAGACTTCGCTTGGAGAACTTTGAACATAGTAACAAATCTGGAAAGTTTTTAGCAAATCAACTAAAAACAAACAAGGAGAAAACAACAATCTCCTCTGTTAAAGATCAAGACGGAAACATCAGCCATGACTCAGACAAGATAAATGACACGTTTAGAAGCTTCTATAAAACATTATATGAATCACAGATTAATCCAACAGATGAACATATTGAACAATTTTTAAACAACATTAATCTACCAAAACTAAAAAATGAAAATAAAATAAATTTAGATGCACCTATTACTGTAGATGAACTCCACGAAGCTCTCCAACATATGCCCAACAATAAAGCCCCGGGTCCAGATGGTTACTCAGCAGAATTTTACAAGGAATTCTGGACAACGCTAGCTCCTACATTTTATAATATGTTGTTAGAAATAGAGGAAAAACAAAAAATACCGCAAAATATGAACTTAGCTAATATAACACTATTGCTAAAACCAGGCAAAGACCCCACACTTCCATCCAGTTACCGTCCCATATCTTTAATAAATGTAGACCTGAAAATAATTAGTAAAGCTCTTGCCAGAAGGATAGAAAAAATAACCCCTCTTATAATACATCCGGACCAGACAGGTTTTATAAAAGGTCGACATTCATCTACTAACACACGTAGACTAATTAACCTCATTGATTACTCTACTTTACATAATCTAGAATCCACAATCATTTCTCTAGATGCAGAAAAAGCCTTCGACAGGGTAAACTGGAAGTTTCTATTTGCAACACTAGACAAATTTGGGTTTGGACCTTCTTTCATAGAGTGGATTAAAATATTATATAATAACCCAAATGCATGTGTGAAAACCAACGATCAAACTTCTCCAAGCTTCCGCTTACAGAGAGGCACCAGACAGGGCTGCCCACTCTCCCCCTCACTTTTTGCCATTTTCATAGAGCCGTTAGCAGCTGCTATTAGACAAAATATAGAAATTAAAGGAATCCAGGGCAAAAATATAGAACATAAAATAAGTCTTTATGCAGATGATGTATTACTCTTCCTTCAGAACTCACAAACATCACTCTCTGAGACAATCACAGTTATTAATAAGTTCTCATCAATATCTGATTATTCTATTAACTGGTCTAAGACTACAGCCATGTCCATCAACTGTGACCTACAAAACATCCCTAATATCAAAATACAGACAGGAAACATTAGATATTTAGGTATAAATATTTCCCCCAGATTATCAGATTTAACAAAATTAAACTATGTTCAGCTACTAAAAACAATAGAAGATGATCTATTACGGTGGAGGCGCTTACCCATCTCAATAATGGGGAGAGTTGCCACCATTAAGATGATGATCCTACCTAAAGTTAATTATTTATTTTCAATGATACCCACTAAACCCTCCACCAGTTGGTTTAAATCTCTGGACTCTTTCATATCCAAGTTTCTTTGGAAAAACAAGCCGTCACGTATCAGTCTTAAAACCTTACAGCAGACTAAAGATAGAGGAGGACTGGACCTACCAAACTTTAATAACTACTTTATAGCTAACAGGCTGCAGTACATCTCCAAGTGGCTCAAACCCAGTTATCTGGATGAGCCGTGGCTAGATGTGGAGCAGGCTTTGTGTGAGGACTTAGTCATCTCTGACCTGCCGTTCATCAGCTCAACCATTAAACCATATAAGTGCTTTAAAAGCCTTAACATCCATTTTTCCTTAATGGCTTGGTGGGAATTCTGTAAGATAACCAGATCTTCCCTCTTTCCATGTAGACTTACACCCATCTGGAACAACCCTGACATCCTGCAGAACAAAAAGATGATAAACTTCACTCAATGGAAGACTAAAGGAATACAACAGTTAGGACAGATAATAGAAAATGGAAACTTTGTATCTTTCAACACAATTGTCTCACAGTATGGAATCAACAGCAATAAATTCTTAGAGTACCACCAACTAAAATCAATTATATGTAAGAAGTATACCCCTGTACAGTTAGACTTGCAGCTTCCTGTCAGAATAGCAGAATTCCTGAATCATAATACTCCAAAATTATTATCAAAAATATATAGATTACTTGCAAAGCTAGAAGACAGGATATCTCTCCCAACTTCAAAATGGGAAGATGATTTATCTAATAACTTTGATCAGAAAAGATGGTCACAAATATGTTTAAACACGTTTAAAATGACTCAGAATTCAAATATACAACTAATACAATTCAAAATTCTCCATAGAACTCATTATACAGGACACAGGATGTTCAGGATGGGCCTTTCACCATCAGATATCTGCCCACACTGCTCTGAGAACACCTCTGATAGCTACATCCATGCGCTGTGGTCCTGCACACCTGTCCAAAGGTTCTGGATTAAGGTGTGTGAAGATCTCTCAAAATGGTTTAAAACTAATTTTCCTGCAAACCCCACACTTTGCCTACTGGGCGACCTGGGTGACACTAACATAGGAATACACTCCATAAACTTGGTCCTCGCAGTCTTATGCATCGCAAAGAAAACTATTCTTGTGAACTGGAAAGATAAGAATAATTTGTCTATCCAGCAGTTTAGAAATCTCCTGTTAGATCACATCAGCATTGAGACAATGTCTGCCTCCTCCAGGAACCAGTCAGATGACTTTCATTCCCTCTGGTCCCCTGTGACTGGCTACATCACTTAATGTAGGTGGAGGATTGCGGCTTCGCTGGGATGGGGGCGGATGTGGGTGGGGGGTCCCTGGTGGCTTCAGGTCTCCGGTTGTCTCCTGGGTGGGGATCTAGGCTGCTCCGCTGCTGGGTCGGCTGGGGGTTCCGGTCTGGGCGGGCGGCATTGGGTGGGCCCCGGGGTGGGGCTGCCTCGTGGCGGTGGGGGGTGGCTGCCGGGGTGCCTGGGTCGGTGTCCGTCGGCCCCTGGCCGGGTGGCCGGTCGGGCCCGGGGTGGGCCGGGTGGGGGCCCCGGGCTCTGGGGCATCGGGTCTCCCCCCGCTCCTGGGGGTGGGGGGTCTGCCGCTGCTGGGGGGGGCTGGGCCCGTCTGGATGTGCCGTGCCGGGGGTTGGTCCGTGCCCTGGTGCTTGGTCGCAGCCCCGGAACCTGGGTGGGGGTGTGTTTGTGTGTGGGTGTGTGTGTGTGTGTGTCTGTGGGTATGCTGGTGTGTGGGTGGGTGTAGAGGGACGTGTGTGCCGTATGTGTGTGTGGGTGTGTATGAAGGTCTGGGTGTGTGCGTGTATGTGTGTGTGTGAGTAGTGTGCGGGTGTGTGTGTGGAGGTCTATGTGGGATGTGGGTGTGTGTGAAGGTATGTATATATGAGTGTGTGCACGTGGAGGTCGAGGTGTGTGTGGAGGAGTGAAGGAGTGGGTGGAGGCGTGAGTATGTATGGAGGTGCTTGTGTGTATATGCAGGTATGTATGTGAGTGTGTGTGTAGTGGTGTATGTGTATGGAGGGGTATGAGAGTGTGTGTGTATGTGGGCACCGGTGTGTGTGTTTATAGGTATGTGCGTGACGTGTGTGTGTGGAGGTATGTGCACGTATTGAGGTGTTGGTATATAGAGGTGTGTGAGAGTGTGTGTGAGTGGCTGGGGAGAAAAAAAAAAAAAAAAGGAGTGTGTGCGTTTGCAGGGGGTTAGGACGTGTCTTCTGGGGGGCGCCCTGGCTGGGTGTTGGGGGCGGGGGCCTGGGGTTCCCTTCCTTCGCCTCGCCCCCCTCCCACTCAGAAAGAGGAAAGTGGCCCCTTGGGCTGGTGGCTGGCCCCTGGGGGGGTTCGTGGCGTGCCTGGGTTGGGGTGCCTGCTCTGGGCCTGTGACGCCTTTCGGGGCCGGCGGGGGACGGGGGCGCCCTAAGCCACTGGCGGGTCGTCTTCCAGGGGGGAGGCTTACCCCCCTCTGGACCTACATCTCCTGACCCCTCCCCTCCCCACTCTTCACTACATACACAGGTAGGGCCGTGGGGGGTGTGCTTGTTGCGCTGGGCGGGGCAGGGGGGGTCATCATAGTGGCCCCGTTGCTTCGCCGAGCGGCAGCATGCCTCCCAGCTTTTAATTCCACTTAGTCACTGAGCACAAATAACATTTGCAACATACAAACACGTTTTGGGGGGTGGAACATGCGAGGTCAGGTGGGTGGGACTGCTCAGGTGGCCCCACCCCCTCCTCAATGCAGTTACTGCCCCCCAATTTTAACCCTCTTTTTTTAATTGCAAACAGCACATAATATATTCCCTCACTAGTGGGGGAGGGAGGGGCGATGGGGTCTTCAAGCGCCCCTGTCTCCATGGATGGCCCGGGGGCGGGGCGGGCCGGGTGGCCTGTCGCGTTGGCCCGGGGCGTGGGCAGGCTGTCCCGGGGGGTTTGGCTGCTGGCCCTGGGGGGAAGGTGCTGTTTTGGGGGTGGGGAGTGGGGGACTGGGGCGGGGTGGGGGGGGGTGGGGGCCTGGCTCGTGTCTCCTCGCCTCCTGGCTGGGGCTGTCCCCCTGCGGCGTGGGGTGGCGGGAGGATGGTGGTGGGGGGATAGTGTTTGTGTGTGTGTGTGTGTGTGTGTATGTGGGGGGGGGGGGGAGTGGTGTGTGTGTGGGGGGATGGGTGGTGGAGGGATGGTGTGTGTGTGTGGGAGGGTGGGGTGTGTGGAGGTGGATGTGTGGTGTGTGGGAGGGGGGGTGGTGTGGGTGTGGGAGGATGAATGGTGGAGGGATGATGTATGTGGGGGAGGATGGGGTATGTGTGGGAGAATGTATGGTGCAGGGAGGGGGAGTGTGTGGGAGGATGGATGGTGGAAGAATGGTGTGTGTGCAGGAGGATGGATGGTGTATGGGAGGGAGGATGGTGTGTGTGTGGGGGAGTGGTGTATGTTTGGGAGAGTGGGTGATGGAGGGGTGGTGTGTGTGTGTGTGGGAGGATGGGGTACGTGAAGGTGGATGTTTGGTGTAGGAGAGGGAGGACGGTGTATGTGTAGGAGAATGATGTATGTGTGGGAGGATGGGTAGTGGAAGGATGGTGTGTGTGTGTGTGTGTGGGAGGTGTGAAGGTGGAGGATGGTGTATGTGTGGGAGGATGAGTGGTGCAGGGAGGGGGAGTGTGTGGGAGGATGGATGGTGGAAGAATGGTGTGTGTGCAGGAGGATGGATGGTGTATGGGAGGGAGGATGGTGTGTGTGTGGGGGAGTGGTGTATGTTTGGGAGAGTGGGTGATGGAGGGGTGGTGTGTGTGTGTGTGGGAGGATGGGGTACGTGAAGGTGGATGTTTGGTGTAGGAGAGGGAGGACGGTGTATGTGTAGGAGAATGATGTATGTGTGGGAGGATGGGTAGTGGAAGGATGGTGTGTGTGTGTGTGTGTGGGAGGTGTGAAGGTGGAGGATGGTGTATGTGTGGGAGGATGAGTGGTGCAGGGAGGGGGAGTGTGTGGGAGGATGGATGGTGGAAGAATGGTGTGTGTGCAGGAGGATGGATGGTGTATGGGAGGGAGGATGGTGTGTGTGTGGGGGAGTGGTGTATGTTTGGGAGAGTGGGTGATGGAGGGGTGGTGTGTGTGTGTGTGGGAGGATGGGGTACGTGAAGGTGGATGTTTGGTGTAGGAGAGGGAGGACGGTGTATGTGTAGGAGAATGATGTATGTGTGGGAGGATGGGTAGTGGAAGGATGGTGTGTGTGTGTGTGTGTGGGAGGTGTGAAGGTGGAGGATGGTGTATGTGTGGGAGGATGAGTGGTGGAGGGATGATGTGTGTGTGGGAGGATGGGGTAGGTGTGGGAGAGTGTATGGTGGAAGGATGGTGAGTGTGTGGGAGGATGGATGGTGGAAGGATGGTGTGTGTGTGGAAGGATGGATGGTGGAAGGATGGTGTGTGTGTGTGGGAGGACAGAGTATGTAAGGGTTGGATGGTGTATGTGTGGGAGGATGAATGGAGGAGTGGAAGGAGAGTGTGTGTGTTTGTGTGTGTTGGTCTGGGGGGGGGGGGCAGGACTGGTTCTCGGGGTGTGCGGCTGGGCGCTGGGGTGTGGGGCTGGCCTCTGGCGGTGGCCGTCTGGGCGGGCCGGGTCCCCCCGGGTGGCGTGCTGGCCCTTGGCCTGTGGGGGTGGGGGGTGTCCCTGCGCTCCTGGGCCCGGGCCCTCTGCCCCGTCTGTCCCGGGCGGCCGGTGCCCGGGGGGGGTCGGGGACTGCTGGCCTCGGCCTGCCGGGGCCGGTGCCCTGTGTCCGCGGGGCGGCTCCTGCTGGGGTCTCCTGCTGCTGCCTTCCTGGGCGGGCGAGTGGTCGTCTCTGTGGACCGGTCGGGATCTGTAGCCTACGGGGGGGCTGGTGGCCTGGGTCTCGGGACCGCTGGCCTGACTCTGGCCTCTGTTCAAGTGAGGTGGCATCTGCATGATCACTCTGCATGGTCACTCCTTCCTGAACGTCTCCACACAGTCTTTGCGTCGCCATGTGGCCGAGTTCTCCAGCATATCCACACAGGTTTCTCTGCGCGTGTTCTTGAATACAGCAGTTTCACTTATATCTATTATCATATTTTTTTTTTTTCTTTTTTTTTTTATTATTTCTGTTCTTATTATTATTATTATTACTCTTACTCTTATTATTATTACTACTACTATTATTATTATTACTATTATTGTGATTATTATTATTGTTACTATTATCAACTAGTTGTGTAATGACCTACTGGCCAGGATGATCTTAGCTATATATGTTGCAAGTAGTATGGATTACATGGTTTTCTGTATAATGTTTTAAGTCCCCACCCGCACTCCCCACACCCTTTCTGTCCCTCTCTCTCCCCTCCCTCTTCTCTCTACTTCCTTTTCTATCTCTCTCTCTCTCTGTCCCCTCCGGTCGAGTCCAGCATTAAGAGTCTGATTTAATAAAGTTTTTCATGTCATCAAGAGGGACTTTATACATGTAGTATAAATCCCTGCTTGATAGAGTAAAATTGCCCAGCACCAGACAGCAGCCAGACAATCATTCTGTTTGCAACGATGCTGGACAAGACAGGTTAAAAAAAAAAAAAAAAAAAAAAACTGCTTGCTATCCGCGCGGAGGGGGATGACTGGCAAGACAAGCGGAAATGTGCATTGCTCCTACACTGCCTGGGCACCGAAGGGCAACGTGTATTCTACACACTTCAAAATGGAGGTACATCTTATGAGTCAGCAATAACCGCATTGCACGTGCATTTCAAACCAGTAATAAACGTTGTGGTAGAGCAGCACAAGTTTAGACAAAGGCTACAAAGACCGCATGAGACTGTTGCTGAGTATGTGGGCGCGCTGCGTGAATTGGCGGTAACATGTGAGTTTGCTGGAAATACAACGAAATGATACGTGACCAACTCACTGAGCATGCTAGCTGTCCAAGAATACGTGAGAAGCTGTTGGTGCAGACAGAGGAAAATCTTATGCTGGACATGGCGGTTAAAATGGCATGTCAGGTAGAAGCGGCAATCGGGCATGCGCAGACTCTCACAATGCAGCCCCAGGCTTCCATACAAGTCCTTAAAGCAAAATCAAAATGCCCATTCAAACCCAAACCCTGGAGTAATAATTCTGCTGAGCTCACTGCAGCAGCAAAACGGGTACATGTAATACATGTTTAAGCCCAAATCAGGCGAGAGTGAACAACTCAGCAACCCGCAGGAACTCAGTAACCTGCAGCAAGGTGAGGTAATGATGCTATTTGCTAACATTTTTTATACGTTGTTACACTCTAGTTAGCTGTATTTCTAGCCTCTAGCCATGTACATCTATTGCTTCATGTGGCTCATCAGCTGGGTGTTTTTAGCCTGGTTGTTACGTTTGTAGCATTTCCATCTATGATGTTGATCGCTAACTTTCTGGTCATCATTACATGTGTGTTACCTGCTGGTAGCGATCAGGTAAAGTAAGTGTGGGTTAATTCCTTTAGTTTGACCGTTGCTCACACACTATCAAAACAAAACAGACAACTAATTTGGTTTTACTTACAGTTTGTGGCTAAGGATCAGAAACGCAATCCTCGATTGTAGGAACAGACCCTCCTTTCAGCTAAAGCCTGTTTTGCAAATTCCTCATTGTACTGGCCCTTATTCATTCAGTAGTCAAGGGGTTCCCTTCGCAGCAAGTGCAGACTCAGCTGAGCGTGTCCAATCAACCCGCCGCCCGGGAGTGGAGGGAGGGGGGAAAAGGTACCGCCTAGGCAGTGAATCACGAGGAGGTGTATCTGTAGTGGTGTACTTGAGTGTGGTGCGTGTGTGTGTAGTAAGTGAGCATGTGAACTTTGCCCCAGTTCTCCATCACAGTCTCTGCCGCCTGATGATAGTGGGCATCCTTGGGAGCTGATCCAGGTTAAAGTCCATTACCCGTGAGGAGGGTGGGGGGGACTTAGCATCCGTCAACTTAACATTCCAGGGAGCTTTTAACCAGCCATCCAAGGCCAGTACAGGGAGCCGAATTTGATAACAGCATTTGTTTTGGTTTCAGGCCAGAGCTGTTTCGTCTGCCTTGAGTCTATCAGTGGTCCCACTGGCAACTCCAATCATCCGAATTGTGGGTCAATTTCCATCCAGCCGAGCAGACAACTTCTCCAAGTTGGTGACCACCTTACGTACAAGCTCAGAAATCGCAACCAGCTTGCCATCCAGAACTAGAATAGCCTCCAGTTTATGATTTAGCTCCTGCAACGCCAAAGTCTGATTGTTCATAGCTCGACACACACCAGCACAGAAATCCGGCAGCTTGCCAGTGACCGCCGACAGTGTCCGAATTTTGCGATATGCCAGGAAACTGCCCGCTCCAAACAGCAGACACCCAGTTATCATGAATCTGAATGTATAGATGTCTTCAGCGTCCTCGACAGACAGGATCGACAGACACATGACTTTCCACACTCCCCAGGAATCCATCACATATCCAGCCTAAAACGTTCCGCCAGGACAAGCAGGCTGCCCTACACCTGTTTTCCAGTTCGAATAAATGTGGTCGATTGCATTTAGGGACCAACTGATCAAATCCATATTCAAGATTTGAGTTTCAGAAAGAAATGCAGAGAGAGGCTCAGAGAGATGACAGGACAGTAGCAGGGCAGAGTGGGAAGAGGAAGGGAGAAGAAAAGTGTCTGCCTCGGTTGAGAGCCGGAAGAAGATTTAGTATTCACCGCTGTAATACTGTGAAAAAAAAAAAAAAAAGTAGAAATAGAATAATTGGGCCCTTTAAATAAAAAAAACAAGAAATTTTCATTAAAAATCGTCACAAAGTGCAAAGTTAATTTATAAAACCTATTTTTCGCAGAGTCCTGTTAGTCGTGCATTATGATGTCTGTTACATCAGCATTGTCACCGTCTCTCTGTTAAGTTAAGTTGTGGGTAGGGGTGTGCCAGTTCGGATGCCCGCAGTTACCAAGGAAACAAGCTGTGGACACTAGTTCCTAAAAAAAGGACTGTTGAGTTCACATGTCCCGTTCCACATCCAGGGGTTATTGCTTTATGGACAACTGTAAGAGAATCAGGAGGGTTTCACAAAGGGAGCAGAGGAAGCCTGAGTAAGCAACTACACTTAAGAACACAAACCCAAAAACATGAGACTGACAATGTTTACAAGCTATTGCACAGAAAAAAAAACCCAACAAGACTTTTCAACTCTTCCCATGTTGTGCTGCATCACCGCTGTAAACAGGAAGATCACAGCTGCTGGCTGAAATGTATTAATTTAGCTTTAAACCTCTTTTGGTCCTGTGCCATTGGATGCAGTTACCTGTCAGAACCAAGAAGAGAAAACAGAGGCGGAGAGAAACTGGTGCACTAAAAACATTCTTTTAAAAAGACAAACATAAAAAAATTATTGACATGTTTGTTGCAGCAGAACCTTCATCAGCTGCCGTGGATGATGATGATGGTAGGAGCTGCAGTAAGCTGCACTTTCACATCATTGAGGTTCTGTGCTGAGCCGTGTTGGTATTAACGTGTTACTAGTAACGTTACTGTAGCACCGTTTTTGTAACTACACTTCTTTTTTTTTTTTTTTTTTTTTAAACCTGTCTTGTCCAGCATCGTTGCAAACAGAATGATTGTCTGGCTGCTGTCTGGTGCTGGGCAATTTTACTCTATCAAGCAGGGATTTATACTACATGTATAAAGTCCCTCTTGATGAAAAACTTTATTAAATCAGACTCTTAATGCTGGACTCGACCGGAGGGGACAGAGAGAGAGAGAGAGAAAAGAAAGTAGAGAGAAGAGGGAGGGGAGAGAGAGGGACAGAAAGGGTGTGGGGAGTGCGGGTGGGGACTTGAAACATCATACAGAAGACCATGTAATCCATACTACTTACAACATATATAGCTAAGATCATCCTAGCCAGTAGGTCATTACACAACTAGTTGATAATAGTAACAATAATAATAATAAGAGTAAGAGTAATAATAATAATAAGAACAGAAATAATTAAAAAAAGAAACAAAATATGATAATAGATATAAGTGAAACTGCTGTATTCAAGAACACGCACAGAGAAACCTGTGTGGATGTGTTGGAGAACTCGGCCACACGGCGACGCAAAGACTGTGTGGAGACGTTCAGGAAGGAGTGACCATGCAGAGTGATCATGCAGATGCCACCTCACTTGAACAGAGGCCAGAGTCAGGCCAGCGGTCCCGAGACCCAGGCCACCAGCCCCCCCGGAGGCTCACAGATCCCGACCGGTCCACAGAGACGACCACTCGCCCGCCCAGGAAGGCAGCAGCAGGAGACCCCAGCAGGAGCCGCCCCGCGGACACAGGGCACCGGCCCCGGCAGGCCGAGGCCAGCAGTCCCCGACCCCCCCGGGCACCGGCCGCCCGGGACAGACGGGGCAGAGGGCCCGGGCCCAGGAGCGCAGGGACACCCCCCACCCCCACAGGCCAAGGGCCAGCACGCCACCCGGGGGGACCCGGCCCGCCCAGACGGCCACCGCCAGAGGCCAGCCCCACACCCCAGCGCCCAGCCGCACACCCCGAGAACCAGTCCTGCCCCCCCCCCCAGACCAACACACACAAACACACACACTCTCCTTCCACTCCTCCATTCATCCTCCCACACATACACCATCCAACCCTTACATACTCTGTCCTCCCACACACACACACCATCCTTCCACCATCCATCCTTCCACACACACACCATCCTTCCACCATCCATCCTCCCACACACTCACCATCCTTCCACCATACACTCTCCCACACCTACCCCATCCTCCCACACACACATCATCCCTCCACCACTCATCCTCCCACACATACACCATCCTCCACCTTCACACCTCCCACACACACACACACACACCATCCTTCCACTACCCATCCTCCCACACATACATCATTCTCCTACACATACACCGTCCTCCCTCTCCTACACCAAACATCCACCTTCACGTACCCCATCCTCCCACACACACACACACCACCCCTCCATCACCCACTCTCCCAAACATACACCACTCCCCCACACACACACCATCCTCCCTCCCATACACCATCCATCCTCCTGCACACACACCATTCTTCCACCATCCATCCTCCCACACACTCCCCCTCCCTGCACCACTCATCCTCCCACACATACACCATCCTCCACCTTCACACCTCCCACACACACACACACACACCATCCTTCCACTACCCATCCTCCCACACATACATCATTCTCCTACACATACACCGTCCTCCCTCTCCTACACCAAACATCCACCTTCACGTACCCCATCCTCCCACACACACACACACCACCCCTCCATCACCCACTCTCCCAAACATACACCACTCCCCCACACACACACCATCCTCCCTCCCATACACCATCCATCCTCCTGCACACACACCATTCTTCCACCATCCATCCTCCCACACACTCCCCCTCCTTGCACCATACATTCTCCCACACATACCCCATCCTCCCCCACATACATCATCCCTCCACCATTCATCCTCCCACACCCACACCACCCCCCCTCCCACACACCACACATCCACCTCCACACACCCCACCCTCCCACACACACACACCATCCCTCCACCACCCATCCCCCCCCCCCCCCCCCACATACACACACACACACACACACAAACACCATCCCCCCACCACCATCCTCCCGCCACCCCACGCCGCAGGGGGACAGCCCCAGCCAGGAGGCGAAGAGACACGAGCCAGGCCCCCACCCCCCCCCACCCCGCCCCAGTCCCCCACTCCCCACCCCCAAAACAGCACCTTCCCCCCAGGGCCAGCAGCCAAACCCCCCGGGACAGCCCGCCCACGCCCCGGGCCAACGCGACAGGCCACCCGGCCCGCCCCGCCCCCGGGCCATCCATGGAGACAGGGGCGCTTGAAGACCCCATCGCCCCTCCCTCCCCCACTAGTGAGGGAATATATTATGTGCTGTTTGCAATTAAAAAAGAGGGTTAAAATTGGGGGGCAGTAACTGCATTGAGGAGGGGGTGGGGCCACCTGAGCAGTCCCACCCACCTGACCTCGCATGTTCCACCCCCCAAAACGTGTTTGTATGTTGCAAATGTTATTTGTGCTCAGTGACTAAGTGGAATTAAAAGCTGGGAGGCATGCTGCCGCTCGGCGAAGCAACGGGGCCACTATGATGACCCCCCCTGCCCCGCCCAGCGCAACAAGCACACCCCCCACGGCCCTACCTGTGTATGTAGTGAAGAGTGGGGAGGGGAGGGGTCAGGAGATGTAGGTCCAGAGGGGGGTAAGCCTCCCCCCTGGAAGACGACCCGCCAGTGGCTTAGGGCGCCCCCGTCCCCCGCCGGCCCCGAAAGGCGTCACAGGCCCAGAGCAGGCACCCCAACCCAGGCACGCCACGAACCCCCCCAGGGGCCAGCCACCAGCCCAAGGGGCCACTTTCCTCTTTCTGAGTGGGAGGGGGGCGAGGCGAAGGAAGGGAACCCCAGGCCCCCGCCCCCAACACCCAGCCAGGGCGCCCCCCAGAGGACACGTCCTAACCCCCTGCAAACGCACACACTCCTTTTTTTTTTTTTTTTTTTTTTTTTTTTTTCTCCCCAGCCACTCACACACACTCTCACACACCTCTATATACCAACACCTCAATACGTGCACATACCTCCACACACACACTTCACGCACATACCTATAAACACACACACCGGTGCCCACATACACACACACTCTCATACCCCTCCATACACATACACCACTACACACGCACTCACATACATACCTGCATATACACACAAGCACCTCCATACATACTCACGCCTCCACCCACTCCTTCACTCCTCCACACACACCTCGACCTCCACGTGCACACACTCATATATACACACCTTCACACACACCCACACACACATCCCACATAGACCTCCACACACACACCCGCACACCACTCACACACACATACACGCACACACCTAGACCTTCATACACACCCACACACACATACAGCACACACATCCCTCTACACCCACCCACACACCCGCATACCTACAGACACACACACACCCACCTATATACAAACACACCCCCACCCAGGTTCCGGGGCTGCGACCAAGCACCAGGGCACGGACCAACCCCCGGCACGGCACATCCGGACGGGCCCAGCCCCCCCCAGCAGCGGCAGACCCCCCACCCCCAGGAGAGGGGGGAGACCCGACACCCCAGAGCCCGGGGCCCCCGCCCGGCCCACCCCGGGCCCGACCGGCCACCCGGCCAGGGGCCGACGGACACTGACCCAGGCACCCCGGCAGCCACCCCCCACCGCCACGAGGCAGTCCCACCCCGGGGCCCACCCAATGCCGCCCGCCCAGACCGGAACCCCCAGCCGACCCAGCAGCGGAGCAGCCGAGATCCCCACCCAGGAGACAACCGGAGATCCGAAGCCACCAGGGACACCCCACCCATATCCACCCCCATCCCAGCGAAGCCGCAATCCTCCACCTACATTAGGTGATGTAGCCAGTCACAGGGGACCAGAGGGAATGAAAGTCATCTGATTGGTTCCTGGAGGAGGCAGACATTGTCTCAATGCTGATGTGATCTAACAGGAGATTTCTAAACTGCTGGATAGACAAATTATTCTTATCTTTCTGAGCCGTGTTGGTATTAACGTGTTACTAGTAACGTTACTGTAGCACCATTTTTGTAACTACACTTCTAATGAATCACACTTTAAATAAAGCAACTATGGCACATTTGTTCGTTACTAGTATCTGATTGGTTCAGCCTGGTGACAAAGAAACTGAAAAGCACAAGTGGTTGTGGTGGGCAAATTACTCCTGTTGTATCTGATTGTGTTGTTTGTTTTTCAGTATCCTGGAAAATAAGTGAACTGAACAACAGTAACCGTCAGCTGCAGGCCAAGCTTACCGGTAAGAAAGATTTTTATCTGAATAAACACCAATATCACACTTCATAATATTTACCTCAATATTGTCATGTGTTACATTTTTAACTATGTTTGTTTTAAAGCTACGAGAACTAACTTCAGTCAGCTGCAGAGCCGTCATGAAATCCTGAGTAAAAATCACAACCAGTTAATGGATGAAATGAAGAAGCTGAAGAACAAGACTGAAGGTGAGAGAAGACTGAAAACTAACACATAACATCACCTCTGAACATGTGACATGAATCTAGCTTTACCTTGAGAATGAACAGTTTTACAGGGTTTTTCATCCTATTCACATACTAGATGATAAAAAGGAAACACCTCAAAACAAGTTTCCATGTAATTTGGTCACAGATTGGAGGAACTACAACAGCAATATTAAACTGTACACAAGTTGATTATTTTCCAATAGTTTCAATCTGTCTTATTAACTTACATTTCAAATTAAAATAAAATTAAATAAAATCTATTATTTAAATTAAACTTTATTAATCGTCTTTACTTGTAAACTTTATTTATTCATCAATATAGGAATTTGTAACTAAATTTATTCAGAATCCTTCTCTTGAAAGTTGTTTTTATCATTTTAACAAGTAAAGTTGTTACAAATTTGATGATTAACACCATCTTTACTTTTTAAAGATAAACAGAACAACTTGACAGGATAACATTTATAAAATAGGATGAGCCAGATTACGATTTAGGCAGCATGACTCCAGGAACTAACTGAACCTCACTGGTGTCACTCTGGAAACAACTGATCGCTTTATTGATTAAAACTTGCTTTGTTGATCTAAAAACAGCACCACTTCTTTCTGCTAATGACTGATAAGATGTGAAGAATTTTATGGACCACTTCCCTTCACTTTGTTGTTAATCCTGAACATCATTAAGCTGCAGAACATTAAATTTGTAATGTCTGTGTTAGAAAAGAGAAAATGGAGATGGGAAATAACAAAGATGGACCTGGTTTAATATGTTTTTATGAGATAATCTTTGTTATAATTGTCAAAAACCTGCCTCTGAAAAAGAAAAACAGTTTTGATTTAAAAGTTCAACTTAAGAAGAATAATTACTGGATGTCTGAAGATTCTCATTCATCCAGGTCATGACATCCAGTGTTGGTTGTCTCAAGTCAACTGGACTGTTTTAGTTCCTTCAGAACATTGTGCTCTTATCGAGGAAGAGCGTCCTCAGTTCTGATGGAGATAAGGGGAGATTTTACTGCAGTAACATGTGAAACCACTGGGTTGAGCTTGTTTCTGGGAGGAGGCTACTGTCCTGTAGTAGACATCTACTTACCGTCTCTACTGCTTTCATGGCTGGCTGCATGTAAACAAAGTGGTCTCCAACAATGACTGACATGGGTCAAAACAAAGCAGTGCAGACTTTCACTGTTTACATCAACTATGTGGACAAGAACATCAACATCACATGAAAAGATGTGAACAACAACAACAGCTGCCTTTCCTGGACTGTACTGTCCACATGATGGAGGACAGGAGCCTGCAGACTGGACAACCCTCATCCTTTAAACACAAGCTCGGAGTAAAGAATAATTGGGCCCCTTAAATAAAAAAAACAAGAAATTTTCATTAAAAATCGTCAAAAAGTGCAAAGTTAATTTATAAAACCTATTTTTCGCAGAGTCCTGTTAGTCGTGCATTATGATGTCTGTTACATCAGCATTGTCACCGTCTCTCTGTCAAGTTAAGTTGTGGGTAGGGGTGTGCCAGTTCGGATGCCCGCAGTTACCAAGGAAACAAGCTGTGGACACTAGTTCCTAAAAAAAGGACTGTTGAGTTCACATGTCCCGTTCCACATCCAGGGGTTATTGCTTTATGGACAACTGTAAGAGAATCAGGAGGGTTTCACAAAGGGAGCAGAGGAAGCCTGAGTAAGCAACTACACTTAAGAAAACAAGCCCAAAAACATGAGACTGACAATGTTTACAAGCTATTGCACAGAAAAATAAACCCAACAAGACTTTTCAACTCTGCTCATGTTGTGCTGCATCACCGCTGTAAACAGGAAGATCACAGCTGCTGGCTGAAATGTATTAATTTAGCTTTAAACCTCTTTTGGTTCTGTACCACTGGATGCAGTTACCGGTCAGAACCAAGAAGAGAAAACAGAGGGGGAGAGAAACTGGTGCACTAAAAACATTCTTTTAAAAAGACAAACATCAAAAAATGATTGACATGTTTGCTACAGCAGAACCTTCATCAGCTGCAGTGGATGATGATGATGGTAGGAGCTGCAGTAAGCTGCACTGCTTTCACATCATTGAGGTTCTGTGCTGAGCAGTGTTGGTATTAACGTGTTACTAGTAACGTTACTGTAGCACCGTTTTTGTAACTACACTTCTAATGAATCACACTTTAAATAAAGCAACTATGGCACATTTGTTCGTTACTAGTATCTGATTGGTTCAGCCTGGTGACAAAGAAACTGAAAAGCACAAGTGGTTGTGGTGGGCAAATTACTCCTGTTGTATCTGATTGTGTTGTTTGTTTTTCAGTATCCTGGAAAATAAGTGAACTGAACAACAGTAACAGTCAGCTGCAGGCCAAACTTACCGGTAAGAAAGATTTTTATCTGAATAAACACCAATATCACACTTTATAATATTTACCTCAATATTGTCATGTTTTACATTTTTAACTATGTTTGTTTTAAAGCTACAAAAACTAACTTCAGTCAGCTGCAGAGCCGTCATGAAATCCTGAGTAAAAATCACAACCAGTTAATGGATGAAATGAAGAAGCTGAAGAACAAGACTGAAGGTGAGAGAAGACTGAAAACTAACACATAACATCACCTCTGAACATGTGACATGAATCTAGTTTTACCTTGAGAATGAACAGTTTTACAGGGTTTTTCATCCTGTTCACATACTAGATGATAAAAAGGAAACACATCAAAACAAGTTTCCATGCAATTTGGTCACAGATTGGAGGAACTACAACAGCAATATTAACCTGTACACAAGTTGATTATTTTCCAATAGTTTCAATCTGTCTTATTAACTTACATTTCAAATTAAAATAAAATTAAATAAAATCTATTATTTAAATTAAACTTTATTAATCGTCTTTACTTGTAAACTTTATTTATTCATCAATATAGGAATTTATAACTAAATTTATTCAGAATCCTTCTCTTGAAAGTTGTTTTTATCATTTTAACAAGTAAAGTTGTTACAAATTTGATGATTAACACCATCTTTACTTTTTAAAGATAAACAGAACAACTTGACAGGATAACATTTATAAAATAGGATGAGCCAGATTACGATTTAGGCAGCATGACTCCAGGAACTAACTGAACCTCACTGGTGTCACTCTGGAAACAACTGATCGCTTTATTGATTAAAACTTGCTTTGTTGATCTAAAAACAGCACCACTTCTTTCTGCTCATGACTGAAAAGATGTGAAGAATTTTATGGACCACTTCCCTTCACTTTGTTGTTAATCCTGAACATCATTAAGCTGCAGAACATTAAATTTGTAATGTCTGTGTTAGAAAAGAGAAACTGGAGATGGGAAATAACAAAGATGGACCTGGTTTGATATGTTTTTATCAGAGAATCTTTGTTATAATTGTCAAAAACCTGCTTCTGAAAAAGAAAAACAGTTTTGATTTAAAAGTTCAACTTAAGAAGAATAATTACTGGATGTCTGAAGATTCTCATTCATCCAGGTCATGACATCCAGTGTTGGTTGTCTCAAGTCAACTGGACTGTTTTAGTTCCTTCAGAACATTGTGCTCTTATCGAGGAAGAGCGTCCTCAGTTCTGATGGAGATAAGGGGAGATTTTACTGCAGTAACATGTGAAACCACTGGGTTGAGCTTGTTTCTGGGGAGGAGGCTACTGTCCTGTAGTAGACATCTACTTACCGTCTCTACTGCTTTCATGGCTGGCTGCATGTAAACAAAGTGGTCTCCAACAATGACTGACATGGGTCAAAGCAAAGCAGTGCAGACTTTCACTGATTACATCAACTATGTGGACAAGAACATCAAAATCACATGAAAAGATGTGAACAACAACAACAGCTGCCTTTCCTGGACTGTACTGTCCACATGATGGAGGACAGGAGCCTGCAGACTGGACAACCCTCATCCTTTAAACACAAGCTCGGAGTTCTCAGAACGCTTCAGTACCGGCCAGAAAACATCCCCACCAATGCAGAAGCCCAGGAGCAAAGAATAAACATCTCTTAGGATGATAGAACTTATGGATTGTTTCTACCTGGACTGGACCTTTATTAAAGCTGCAGCTAAATCCAGAAACAGCACCGACACAGGGAGAAAGGAAAAGAAGAAAAAGGAAAGGGAAGCGTTGTCATCCCTGATGTGGCTGGAACATCTGAGAAACTCAGGAGGATTTTTAATAAACAGCAAATAGCCATGTTTGTCAAACCCAGCCACCCCGTCACACAGAAACTGACTCATCCTAAAGACCCGACTCCACACTCTTAAAAAAGCAACCTGGTGTTGCAGGTCAGTGCAGTGAGGACTGCAATGAGCTCTATATTGAGGAAAACAATCACTCAACAGATGGATGCTCAACACAGGAGAGAAACTCATCAGATCAGGACTCAGATTTTCTCCTTCATTCATTTTAAAATACAGACTTTTGAGGACCTCAGTGATAAAATCTTGGACAGAGAAGACGAGTGGTTTGAGCAGCAAGTGAAAGAGGCCATCTATGTCAAAGTAGAAAAAGCTTCAGTAAACAGAGGAGGAGGACTGAGACATCAGCTCTCCCCCACCTACAGCAGCATCTCTTCAGCCATACCAAAGACAATGAAGAGACTGACCCCCACTTAGCCTCAATAGAAACTCCTGACAATAGTTGCTATTAATGACACCTCAGCTTGTAGACTCACTACTTCAGTAAAACTTTCTCCATCAGAACTGAAGAAGCTCTTCTGGATGAGAGCAAAATGTTTTCATGAAACTAAACCAAGTCCAGCTGACTTGACCCAACCTACGTTGGATACGATGACTGAATACTACGGCAATACTTCCTGAAAAGGAGAAACAGGGAAACAGATCATACTTCAGTGGGTTTCTGGAGTCATTTTAAGAAGAACTAAAGATTGAAAATGAAACTTAATGGAGCATGTTAAAATGTAGAGCATCGTCTTCATTTGCATTACATTACACTGCATTAAATCACATTTCACTGAGACAAAGTGGATAAAAACACACTGAACTACAATACGAGTCAAGTTTTCACATTTGCTGGTTAGTTTTTGAATTCTTGTGAATTTACTGTGATGTATCGTTGGCAGCAACTTAAAACTAACATCTGATTTAATTTTTCCTGTATGAATATTTCTGTGAAGGACCAATATATATAAATGAGAAACTTGAGGTATTTATGGAGTAAACATCCTGAAAGTATTATTGATTTGACATTAAATAACATAAAATCTGATTTTGAAATACTTGTTTGATATTCAGAGATCTGCTGTCCTGATGGATGGAAAAGATTTGGACGCAGTTGTTACTTTATATCCACCGAGAGTAAAACCTGGTCAGAAAGCAGGAACGACTGTCAGGAAAGAGGAGCTGATCTGGTGATCATAAACAGCAAAGAGGAACAGGTGGGTGTGTGTTTGATTTTTTATGTCTGTGTGATCTTTGATGTAACTGATCTGGTACTTTAGTCTTGATCTTTTGTCAGTCTGCTTCCTGTCCTGATGGATTTCACTTTAAATGGTTTTCAAGTCCTAAAATCAGGATCAGCTGATCAATTAGATCCATTTACTTTATTTACTTCATGAACTCATTTCAAATGTAAATATTTTCACATGTAGGTACTTTATGGTTTTGTTTTGACTCAGTTCTGCTACATTTGTTAAAAAAAGAATAATTGTTAAACATGTAGTAAAAATGTGATTTATTTACCAGAACAAAGACCAGATCAGTATGAGTGAAAAAATGTTGCTGAATGAATCATAAACATTAAAATTTATTTTCAATAACAACAAAATCAGTGAAAACTGTTTTCTGATCAAAGGAAACTACAGGAAACTAAAGTCAGTAGTTTTAATGAAATTTCAACATTTGTTTTAACAAAGACTGAAAATTATTCATTAACATTTTGTTGCTTTTAGTTTTTGCAGAATAGAAGAATTAAACAGTTTGTTTTTCTTTCAGATATTGTTACAGTTATGTTACTACAACAAACGAGCAGAATAATGTTTTTTTTTTTTATTCTACCTTTTCTTGTCTGTCCAGGAATTTGTCAGTAAACTGAGTAAATATTTCTGGATCGGTCTTCAATGGAAAGAACATGGATGGAAATGGGTGGATGGATCTCCACTGACAGAAACGTAAGAAATTCTTTACAAAGTTAATTAATATCACTGTTTAGAGCCGTAAAATCTAAAATGTAGAATCTTACAATTTTCTCCTGATAAATCTGAAAAATCAGGAGATAATTTTAATTTGTTTCAACAAGTATCTCTCTGAATGAACAACTTGAACTTTGTTCACTAAAATCTTCCTGCAAGCCGACTGAAAAACTACAACAAAACATGTTTACAACTGACAAAGTATTTTACTACATTTAATGGCTGAAAAGGTTTTTCTAGTGTCTGATGGTTCACAGTGAAAAGTCATGGAGGAGGACAGACTGATCAGAAATAAAACCACTAACAAGCTTAAAACCAGGAAGCAGATCAGCAGAGGAAACATTTCTGGAGGATTGAGCAGCTTTTACTGAATTTAATGAATAAATAGAGACAATGTTGGACTTTATCAAGAGTCCATAAATGATCTATAATCAGTTCAGACCCATAATCCTGTGTGTTGTCACATGTGTGTACGTTCTATAAGATGATGAGAAAAGAAATACAGAAAACATCTGAAACTTATAAAGAGGAAATTTATCTGAATGTGGAAATAATCCTGAATTTCAGTCCAGTTGAATGTGATGTTTTATTTGTCCAACAGGTTCTGGGAAGATGGAGAGCAGAACATATACAACAGTTACTACCGAGTGTACAACAATTATGAAGGGAAATGGGTAGCAAAAGGTTCCAGTTATACTGATTACTGGATCTGTGAGAAAAATTCTTCTGTCTCTCAGTGATATAAATGTTTTTGCAGTGATTAAACTGTCAATTTTGACCCCTAAAGACATTGAGAAAAGTTTTCTTTGTTGTAAATTTCAGATGTCGTGTGTCACTCATAATCTACATATATCGTCCCTCTGTAGTCTAATATATAGACAGAGTAGTGAAGGTGGAAGTCATCCATACAACAACAACAACATATAAACTTTGTTCCACTCATTTATTGTAAAACAAGGAAAACTGCAGCCTCTCTTTACTTTGTTTACTTGCTTGATTTATGATGTTTTTCTTGCTAAATCTACAGTCAGTATCATCTTTAATTTATCTGGCACACATGAAGGTAGCAGCTGAAGATTTTAACAAGAAGAAAAATCCTCAATCTTAGTTGTTTTAATCTGGATTGTGTGAATAACTGCAGACTGATCAAAGCAGGAGAACTTTCCTCCTTCTGATAAATGTAAACAGAAATGTGTTACGTTTCTTTTGCAAACAGCAGGATGTACTGGAGAATGACGTTAGTGGATGCTTCTATGGGCCACAACTAATGTCTACTTTTTACATGTAGTACAATTGTAAGGATTGTGTTTTTATACTGAGATGGAAAAAGTAAAGATACTGAGCTCTGGACAAATGAGAATTTGTGTTCTACAAATTTAACTAAACACTGAAAAACAACATATTATGTTGGATGATATAGAAAAAAAAGTTCAACTTGTCATCCAGGCACTAATATGTGGACATTTCTAAAAGTCCCCCAGTTACAAAACAATCTTACTTTTTGTTAAATGTTTTTATTTCTTATCAGTATTTGATCCTTTTTACTCATTCTAGACATGTTGTGTATGTTGCATTGCTAAACCTGAAATTAAATCCTATATCTTAAGCCTCTACTTCTGCAACCTCACAGACCTTGCAGTGCTTGTTTAGCTTCTATCAGAACGTCAGTGGGATTCACTGTTTTCATGAACCCTGTGAAATGTGGACTGAAGGCATGACTGGTGAAACTTGCACTGAGATCTAAACAGCTTTCAAATAAATGTCTGTTTTCATGATTTATGATATTTATTCAATCAAATGAAACTTATTTTTCCAACATGTGTGTCAGTTTCTACTTTATGTTGTTAGACAGATTTTATTGTACTGGTTAATTATCCAAGGCCATGATTATGTTTCAGTGAGGAAACATTTTAGTAAAATTGCAAAGATGTTTGATTAATTAAAAATACATAAATGAAGCTTTTATTCTTTCCTTGAAACTGTTTAATTGTACTTCAGATGTTCCTGAATGTGACAGCAAGCAGCTCAAACATTGCTGATTATACTTTTAAAGACGTGAAGACACAAGTCTGAACATCATGTTTTTTGTCAGGAAAACTGTTTCATGCTTCTCGTGTAAAATTCTAATCAAAATAAACTGAAAAGTAAAAGAAGCTTCTGATCATTATTTCACGATGTATATATCCACTGCTGCTCAACTAAAAACTAAACATTTTGGGTTTGTTTATATCCATACAGTCGCATTTATGAAGCAAAGTCATTGTTAAAATTGATGTTCTGGGGGGGAAACAAATGCAGGACAGAGCAGACAGGTGGAAGACAGATGAAGGTGCAGGAAGCTTTAATACACAAAACCAAAGATGCTGACAAAGCAGCACAAAACCCGACCTCATGAACTTCTCCAAAGATCTGATGCTCTGACTTTTCAATAGATGTGACAATTTGTTCTGTGTTAAAATCTCTCTGATTAACAAAACTAATTATAGCAACTTAGAACTTTTTTCCATCTGCAGTCTACTGAGTTACAGTCCCTTCACTTCAGAGGAACAACTGTTAAAAAAAAAAAAAACTATGGTAAATGGACTTGTACTTATATAGCGCTTTTCTAGCCAGTTTGACCACTCAAAGCGCTTTACACTACTTATCACATTCACCCATTTACACACACATTCACACTCCGATGGGCACATCGTGAGGCAACGTGGGTTAAGTGCCTCGCCTAAGGATACTTTGACATGTAGTCAGGTGAAGCATGGAATCGATCCGCCTACCTTCCGGTCGAAAGACGACTGCTCCTCCACCCCATGAAAACCTTCAGGTCTTGTTTTCTTTTTTTGTTTGTTTCTTTTTTTTTTTTTTTTTTTTAATTAATTTTGAATTATGGAATTTATGTATTCTTGCTGGACCTGAGAGGATGGGACAGAGAAAAAAAAAGAGAATAATGAAGCTAAGTAAAAAGGAAAGTAGACAATAGGAAGAGGAGACAAAGACACAACAGATAAAAGAAACAATCCTTCAATCCAACTTAACAACAAACAACCAACTGCTACACCTGTACAGAAATATAACAGGGAATTTCCCACAGCTTTTACAGGCAAACTAAGCTGACAATCATCAGGAGTTCCTAAAAAAAAAAAAGAACCAAGACAACACCAACATGTATTATAGTTGGGCGATGAATCAAATTTTAATCTCAATTACAATCTGGGTTTTCAAAAGTCATAAAAATGAAATGATCCAATTATTTGCTCCTTCTCAATTCACTCTTCTGCTGTTTTCAGTTGCAAATTGAGAACCACTTACATTGCAGCGTTGATTCATCTGATGGAAAGTTGTGGAACATCAGCTTGTTGTCTCTTCTAAACTTTGTCCATATAAGCTAGCTCACTTTGCTCCCATATTAGCTCATATTTCTGAAGAAAACTCTGGATTTTATTCATTTCACTGTTGTTTTAATTAAATAATCAATGCAGGTAAACAATTAGCAAGCTGCTCTGCTAAAAAAAAATCAGGCATGTTCCGAACAGACACGAGAGCAGCCGAAGCAGATGCTGCCAGAGCCCTCCCTCCCCACCTGAACACGTCCAGGTGGACTCTGAAGAAGGAGGTGAGCAGCTGAGTGCTGAATTAATTGATTATTGTGGAGATTAATTAATAATAGTAAATAAATAGTTTGTATTTATTTTAGACTGATTTGAATGGTTCTCAGCTATCTCTGTAATGTTAGGTTAGGTCAGGGACTCATCATCCTGCTTTGCAGTAGGAACAGAGCACATTTCTAGTGCAGCAGACTGGATGACTGTTTTCAAACCAATCAGAGAAATATTTAAATTTTCTAGATTTCAGAAGAGTAACTAGCAACAACCATATAGCATCATAAATGTTTTTCCCCACTAATCTAATGCTTCACCTGTGAGTCTACAGATCTGGAGATAAATTAGATTTTTATGTGTTGCTACATGACAGAAACAATGACGTGAAGTATCGGTAGTCAGATCAGTTTCCCTTGATATTGTTGGTGAAATCACTGATAGTACGTTTAAGTAAAACAAAATAGTGGGAGGCCACCAGAAATAAGGATTGTGATGCTATTACAAATGACATTACATGATTGGAGATACTATATAATAGAACAGCTGGATAGAATAGAAAGCTGGACTTCAAGGACCTGATAAGTGATTTTCCAGGGAGAAAGCTCCACGTTGGGCTCTTGGTGAAAAAGGCTGAGCAAGGACAGTGATTGTGAATGAGATTGCAAGAGCTTGACTCCTCAATAGTGCATCTTTACCTCTCCTTGATATCTTATTACACAAAGTTCTACCTTTTAAAACGTGATTATTTATTTTAAAGCCATTGTTTGACTGTAAATCTCCACAGTGGTTTGCTTGTGACCGTATTACATTCAGCTCATATAATACAATAAACCATGTGAGGTCCTGCTATTTTTTGTTTCAGAACTAATTTATTTTACCATTTGCATCTGATTTAATGATGATGATGGCCGCAATACAATAAATCATAAAAAATTTGTGGCCATTCTGTTTTTGATGGTGTTTTAGGTGGGATTTGATTTGTTTCTCCACAGATTATAAATGCATTTCATTTTCATTGAAGAGGTTATTTTGTATTTAAGTTTGTCCACTTCAGTTTCTTTTCATGAGGCCCAAAATCTCTAGCAGCACCCCTGGTGACAGGACACAAGAAAATAGAAAAATGTTCAATTTTTGTGAGTCGCGACTAAAAATCCACCAGCTCCCAGAGACACAGAGAGATAAGAAACATTATAAACAAACAAAAGTTTTTTCTTTTTTTTTTTTTCGCCAAAGACCTCAATTAACACAGTGAACAACCAGGATTTCAAAAACTCATCAACACTTTGAACAAACGGTATCACTGCAATCTCATCACCATTTTAGTGGAGTGTCTCTCCTTGCCCTGTATGATGAGAGTCATGAGGGTGGTGTGAAGGACGTGGCTACAGTCCAGTGTTTCGCCACTGCTACAGACCTGTGGTTGAGCCACACCATAGAGCCGTATATGACGCAGATTACAAAATAAAAACGAAATGTCTCCAGACTCATTTTTTCCAGATCACACAGGAAAGAACATTAGCTACTGTTCTGAGACACACAATAGCTACGTGGGACCTAACCTAAACAAAACTTGAGTTTTGGGGCCCTCTATTACTGTATGTAATAATAAATAATTATTCACATGCCTACCATAAACTTATTTAATTCACAAATCTGTCATTACGTATTGACTTAAAAAAAAAACAGATGTGAGAACTTTTTGTTGTTGTTAGACTGTAATCAAGTGATAAAAGGTTATGGAGGAAGACAACAGATTTCTAAACTTAAAATCTTACAATTAATATTCATCAACTCTCCCTGCTGGAGACCAGGGTTCAAATCCCCCCAGGGAACAAACATCTTCCAGTTAGGCAAGACTCGTAACACTACTGCCTAACCATTGTAAGTTTCTTTGGATGAAAGCCGCAGCTAAATACCTATAATAGAAAACAAGGATATTGTGGCTGCTCCGGCTTCACACAAGTCGCTGGTGTGAACTCATTTTCAGTTAAGTAAGAAGTAAACAAAGTAAAATCAAGAGTTGGAAATTCATTCTGTAAATTAAGTATCACCGTCAAGAGCTGGTACGTCTATTACGTCTACTACTACCTGTAAGTACAAAACGTTAGTGCTCAATTTGGATAAGCACTAACCCACGATAGTGTGCACCACAGAAGGTAGTGCTTACTGCGCACTACACACTACCTTCCAGTGCACTCATGTAAGTGCGCGGTTTGAGACATACTTATTGTCATTACAAGGAGAAGCTAGTTCCAAAGCCTAAAAAGCTACCAAAAGATCAAACTACTCTGCAGAAATCATTTGCTGTGCCACTTCATGCTGCAAGTCAGCGAACAAAAGACATTACACAGAATATAGGTTTTTATTGCTAAAGACATTAGAGCCAAAATACCAAATTCCTTCCTGTACTCACTTCAGCAAATCAGTGATTCCTGCAATGTATGACAGCGTGACGACTAAATTAAAAGAAATGCTGCAAAAATGTGAAGGAGTGGCGATAACCATCGACGGCTGGACCTCACATGCAGTCCAGATAAACTCTGAATGGGAAATGCAAATCTATGTACTGCAAACATGGGTGATGTTAGAACCATATACAGACCAAAACATTCCTACCGTACTGAAAGAGGCAGTTAATGAATGGAAGCTAGGACATAACGATCAGCCCACAGCTGTTGTCATAGACAATGCCAAGAATATGGATGTTGCAGTAAAAGAGGCTGGGCTGGGGCCGCGCATCAAATGTCTAGCTCATACTTTGAATATGGGCACACAAGCTGTACTGGGGGTCCCAAGAGTGAGTCATTTGTTGGGACGAGTGAGAAGAGTTGTGGCATTTTTTTACAGAAGCACCACTGTCGCTGCAATTTTTGTCTCAAAACAGCAACTGCTCGGTCTGCCACCTGACAAACCTGATGCACATCTGCACCTGGTGGAATAGTATCATAGACAAGCTTGACAGTTATCTTGAGCAGCAGGCAGCTGTGACCGCAACTCTCATCTGCCCAGAGCTGCGACGCAACACACAGGACAGTGATGCTGATACAATGGATGGCAATGACATCACTGATGCAGAGGATATTGTCATACTACTCAGTCCTCTCACAACAGCCACTAAAGTACTGAGTGATGAGAAAAACCCTACAGTCTCACTGATATTACCTCTGACCCACATGATAAAACCGAGCATGGCACCTAATGCAGAGGACTCAGCTACAGCGGCTGCAATAAAGAAGGGAATCTTACAAAAGCTTGAAGACAGCTACACTGGAGATGTTTCTGAGTATCTTCTAGAGTGTTCTGCCCTCGACCCCAGATTCAAAGCTCTGCCACATGTTGCCGAGGACCAGCGTCAGGCTGTTTTTGAACGGCTGAAAGTAGAGAGCACTACAGCTACAGCAGAATCAGGTATTTTAAAAATACACAATTAAACAATTTAATTTAGCATATTATAAACTAACAATAAATCAGCAGACACATGTAACTTAATGTAATAATTTTTAAATTAGGTATTGCTAAGTCAGAAATTAAGAAATTGTTAATATTTTATCCTAATTTCCTGGATTTTCCTCCACTGTTGTATATAGAGACAACCATCTGATGTTAAAGAAGAGAGCACATTATCAGCTGCCAGTCCTGCCAGTGAGATCCTCCCACATGGAGCACAAGATGATGAGATGCACTTGTGCAGGGGTGAGCTGAACCAGCCTCCCTCAAAGACTACAGCCCTTGAAGCTCTTTTTGGGAATACTTTCACTACGTCTCAGACCTGGCAAGCAGAGGACAATACATCAGTGGACCAAGAGATCATGATGTAAAAGAAAGAGACTCCTCTACCCCTCACCAGCTGTCCACCTAAGTGGTGGAAAGTCCCACTTTTACTCCACGCTTGCTGAACATGCTTCAACTGTTACATAAAAATGTTGTTATGTTGATATTCTTAAAGATGAATATGCACCTGTTAGTATTGCAGTTTAGACATTTATAGGTCTAGACTCCAGCTTGTGGAAAATTGTGAGGACTGTCCTCATCAATACAACATCAGAGGACTTTTGAAATCAAAAGTATTTCCATTGTAGTCAGAACTGAAATACTAATGTTTTTAGAGGACATTTTATTTTGTATTGATGCCAGGGGGAAAAAAAAGAACTTTTGTTTGTGGAAGTCTGCATAAGGAAGACCATATGTTTTAACATTTCTGTGGTTGTCAGAAATTAATGTTATTTAAAGAAGAATTCAATTTGCATCTGTTGGAAGCAAAATACTGTTTTGGTTTGGAGTAGACTGCTGGCCTGAGGAGCATTTTATGTTTTGCTTTCCTTTTCATTTTAAAAAATAACTTGTCCTCACTGTTTACAAGAAAGCACATTTTAATTGAGATTTTGAGTTTGCATTTGTAATGTAGTCTAAATAAGCAAAAAATAGTTCTTGCTACCACGCCTGGACTCCCCGTTGCCTGATCCCCTGCCGGACTTTCCTGATCTCTGCCTACCTGGATTTGACCTCTTTCTGGACCGACCACCACTTTCTGCCTAGCCCCACTTCCTGAACCTGGTTGCTGTGCCTGCCATCAACCTGCTCCTAGGGATGGTGAAACCGAGGCCCCATGAATTATCGAGCCAACTTTGACCCAATTGCATGAAAATGACTTAGTGTTCTGAATCATTTGACCAAATCAAAGAGCTCCATCTGCTGGCTGTGGGCGTCTGATGCATCAGAAGGACAGCGTTGACACCTCATATCTGTCATCCCTATCATAACTTGGAATACATGTTCAGTAAACGATACGTAATCTACCATCCGAGTGAATATTTATTTTCTGTTGTTCATATAAATAAGAAGGAGGGGTATTACGTAACATTTGTTTAGGTAACAGAATCGTGGAGTAACTTAAGTAAACCAATCTGTAATGATAGTAGTTACTCACAGTGGGAAGGCATGAGGGAAGGGTGTTTGTGCAACAGGGATAGTGACTGTGTTAGTGATTTTATACAGTTGTAGTAAAATTGTTTACTGTTTTATTTGTCTTATTTATAATAGATATTGCAAATGCGTGTAATTGTCTACCTCATGAGTTGTTTTCTTTTGCATAGCTGATCGTTGATGAATGTGGTACAACAGTTTATAGCTCACTGCACATTTATCTACATAGATTATTTACTGTTTTTTTTGTTATATTTATCTTCTATCTAGTTTTTTTTTTAATTGTTTATTTTTTATTTTATGTTTTATGGCATTCGGCAAAGTAAGATTTTCATTGTTCAGGGAAACTTGTTTCCTTACTGTGCAAATGACAATAAACATTTGAATCTTGAGAAAAAAACATTGTGATGTGCCATAAATTTTTATTTAAAAACGTATTTTCTCAATAACTTGAGTCTGCTCCTCTTCTAGCACACAACCTCTCCAGCTTTGAAGAGGTTGGACCTGAGAGAAACACAAAGACAAAATTGTAATTAACCAACTTTAAAATCATTAAATTCTCTGCTGATGGTGGTCAGAAAACAGCTCGGTGTCTAAGGTCCTGCAGGTTGTGGTTTAACTCTGCAGCTGCAGACTGAGACGTTTCCTCTGATGCTTCTGGTTGAAGTTTATGGTTAACTTTAAAGTCTGCTTTTTGCAAGTCTATTTAAAAAACATCTATATAAAGAAAGGGAAATAAAGCTGTGATGTTGAAGGCACCGTCTGCTCCGTCCTTCTGTAATGTCGCACAATCGCTACAGAATCTCCTCAAAAACCCGCAATCTCCTCAGCATTTGGAATCTCTGAGATTGACAAACCCGCCCCTTCGAAGTAAGCCCCGCTTACTTTTTTGTTATGCGTCTCATACCCCTAAAGTGGGTTGCAACACCTACTTTTAATTTTTTTAGGTTAGACTGGCGAAAATACAAGTGAATGAACGAATATTTGAAAGTGCCTGGTTTGATTCTACCCTTTCAATGGTAATACGTCACTTACAGCATCAGCATCACTTACCTGCCCCTCTCTTACCTATCCAAGGTACACTAGGAGCAGTGGGCTGCCATATTATGACACATGGGAAGCAGTTGGGAGTTAAGAGCCTTGCTCAGGGGCCCACAGTGGTTTCTCTTCATTGCCAGTCTAGGGACTAAAACCTGGATCCTCCAGGCCCGAGTCCACTCTTCAGACGCCCTGACAGAGAGGCTGCACAAAAGTTTGTACCCACAAGATTTCCAGAATAACCCAACAGCCTTTCATACACTCATTGTGAGAAAATGCAGCCCTGATATTTTACTTTTCTCTCCATGCAACTCCTGAGTCTCATACAAAACACAGATTGCAGTTCTTCAAGTCCTTAGAGACACTCTGGATTAAAACATCTGACTAATGATTGAAATTCAAAGGTTATGCAGCTAATAACCTGTAGTACAAAAAATCTGAACACTGAAGCGTAGATCTCCTGCATACTGTACTGGATGTCTGAATGCAGGATGTTTCTGTGGAGACAAGAGAGAAAAATAAATTTTTCTCCAATTCTCACTCTATGAATATGAGAGGATGTAGCCCTCTACTTTAAATCTCTTCAACAGCAAAGAGACTTTACACACACCTATACACACACCATTTGCATATTTTTTTTTATTTTTTTTTTTGTTGTAACTTGAGAAGATTGGTTTTTATTCCTTTTCATTATTGTGTTCTCTAAAAGGTTTTATCCATTTAAAATGTTTTAGATTACTTTTCTTATTCTTATTCTCTCTGAAGAAATGTGTTGTCATTTCACACTTATAAAATCCAAATTACACACTTATATTAAAGGCTCACTGTGGGAAATGTAATAAAATAGTAAAAAAAAAAATAATAAAAGGTAATAAAATGTGGTAGATAAACACCTAAAATCTTCTTCCCCACACTGTTTCATTGCATGGTGAACCAGATATTAACTCTGACTTCTTAATCACTGAAATAAAAACAGATGTGATTTAGACCATGACTTCCTCTGAGGAAACTATGTGAAACCAGCAGCTTGTGGGCTGAAAAAAAGGATTTGAAAGGTCAAAATGGTTTTTGAGAAAAATCTTGATTTAAGGTTTAAAAGGAGAAAATGAAACAATCTGGTCTAACAATGTTTAACCACTTAAAACGGTCTGTGGTTTTACTCTCAGAGTCTGATGCATTAGCAGCAGCTTACTGATATTTTCTTCTAGACTTTTGTCTTTATACTGTGTATTTTTTAGCCATAATCAAAGCATTATACAATACCACTACAAATATACAGCTAAATGACAATATAAAGGTTCCTCTGTTGTGATGAACCTTTAAAGCTGCACATACTTTTTACTAGGCTTTATTTTGTTTAAGATGTCCTGACCAGCGTCATAGCAAGCAGAATGGTGGCTTGGCTGCTGTATTGTGACGAACAAATTTGCTTTGCTAAGAGGAGCTTTATGGGTATAAGACCACTCTTATTCTTTATATTTAAATTTGTCTGTTGCTATACTAAGAAAGGAAATTATTGTGTTCCTCTTCTGTACACACACACATTGGCATACTGCTATGATAACTGTGGCCACACTAGATATATGAGAAATAAAACATCTTTACATAAATAATCTATCATAATAATAAATAATCTATCAATCAATCAATCAAAAATGAAAACATGTCAAAACAAAACATAAGCAAGCTGAAAAAGTAAATATTATTTATGTTTGGGAGCATCCTGAGCAACAATAAGTGATTGTGGGCGTTAATAATTATTAAAAATGTTTGGAAAAACATGAATTACATGTTAAACATGAAGAATTCTTTCAGTGTTGTGGTGATATGTCTATAATCCCAGATTAAATTGGGTGCTGTTGTGTAGACAGCTGGTACCTGTGGTCCTTGCTGTCCAGGATCACCTTTCTGTCCACTCTCTCCTTGAGCGCCCTGCACATAAAGTAACATATAAAGTTGGAGCTGAAGCCTGAACACTGAGACTGAGAAGATGAAGACAGAAGGTCTTGTGTCCTACCGGAGATCCAATAATGGAGCGCCCACTGGGTCCTTGTGTTCCAGGGGGTCCCTGAGGTCCAGGTACACCTGTATCTCCAACAGGACCAGCTGGTCCCTGAAGAGAAACAGAGACAAAGAGGAAAAGAAAAAGATCTACATTAACTTCAGCAGCCTGATGTTAGCTGAGACTGGTCATGTGGTCCAGTTTCCTAAAAGCTGCAGTGATGATGGGTTAACCTGACAACCGTCAGCTGATGTTAGAAAGGTTTAACAGTCAGAGTCAAACCAGAAACAGTCCAGATGCTGGATGAGTCATAACATAAAAACTGATTCATATTAAAACTTCTACTTCAGATCAAATCTATTTTTATTTCAGTTTGATTCACGTTTATTTAAAATGTACAAATCCGACTACATGAAAATATTAGAAGCAAGAAGAATAACTTTAATTTCTTTGCAAGTTAATGAAAAGCTTTGGTGTAACTAGCAGATCAAATCTTTCTTATTGATCAGTGAAACTTTGAAGGTTTCATTTCCTGAAAAATTTGGTATCAACAAATGAAGACAGTGAAAAAATATCTGTATTGATAAGAGCTCAGCATGACACATTTGTGGTAAATAACAGACAAGAACAAAAACTAGACTAAAGTTGAACATTATTACACATTATAATTAGACATCTAAATGTTGTGCAGTTCATTCTTTTGTAAGTATTTACTGAAGCTGAGAGGAGTTTCAGGGCACTTAGGAGGTTAAAGACCTGGCTTTGCAACTGCATGAGGCAGAAACGCCTTAACAATGTGGCAGTTTGTCACATACATGAAGAAAGAGTTGATGCCTTGAACAGGAAGAAACTCTGCCAGGAATTTATCTCTGCTAATGATCGCAGACAACATGTGTTTGGAAACTTTGGTTCTGTGTTACACTTATTTAAAATAAACTTTAAGACCTGACTACTTACACTGAATAATTGACATTTTATCATTTTCTTCCCACCTGTGATGCCAGTTTGACCTGCCCACCATTAGGTGGTGCTATGTAAATGATGATATTCCATAAATACGTGTAAAATTGGTGGTACTGAAGTTGACTAACAAGGTGAAACATAGAAATGGGTGATAATGTTTTACTACATGCTTTACAACCAGTCAAACCAAAAAAGGAAACATTAAGCTTAAAATTAGCAACAGAAAACTTGAAGAACTTCTAGAAAACACAGTGAGCTGAAAGATTAGTTTTATAAAATAAATAAATAAATAAATACTTCTGATCCAACATTTTCAACAGCACAATGACATTTAAGGATTTTTTCTACAAATTTACAAACTGTAGTTTTAAAATATTATTTGTTGGCTTTAAAAGATTTGTTCACCACCTGTAAATCAGAAGGAAGAGTGTTCAAAAATCCACATTTTTAAAAGAAGGCAAAAACACCAGAGTTTGAGTAGAATTGACAATTCTTTGTTAAGTCAGTAATAAACAGCAATACATATCTCTGTCAGAGGAGGCCTGTTAGCTTAGCTTCTGGTCAACTAATACACGAAGTGTCGGGACCCTTCGGTTCAGCCAAAAGTCCCGCCTACCTAAATTATCCACCTCATTTATACTGATACAATGCATTGTGGCTATGTGCGTGCATGTTGTGCGCATTCATGTGAATGTGTATTTTGCAAGGTGGTCCTTCCTTCTTCCGGGAATTTGATTCCTCCAGGTCCTCCTTTTGGGGTACGTCAGAGCTGAAAGGAAAGAAGATGCTTCGCTCTGCCCTGTTATCTGTCTGCCTTTTTGTGCTGACTCCCTTCTACCTGTTCCCACAGTTTTACACAAAGGCTGTACTTTTAATGATTTCTGAGTTACTGGGAAATTCCATTCTGCTAGGAGTGAATAGATAAGCAAAGAGATGCAACAATATTTACGACCACTCCCTACTGGACATCCAGAACATTTTCAAGGTCCCTAGTCCTTAGCTATTTCTCAGTATTGAACTCAGTAACCCTGTATGAGTTTGTGTCCTGTTTGTGAATGCATTATCTGTGAGCTGTGAAGGAATAATAACCACAATATAATAATGTAGCTCTATTAATTAAAAGCAGAGCCTAATGCATGTTACTAAAATCTAAGGATAAAGTGTAAATGAATAAATGAATAAAAATGCTTAAATGAGTAAATGAATAATAAATGAGTAAATGAATGAGAATGCTTATAAAATATTTGCAACAAAACATACAAGAAAACAAGAGAAATATTATTTCTACAGATGGAAATAAGTTGTGGACTTGTTGATGCATGCAAGTACTTTTCTCTTAAACTAAATCACAAAACAAGATTTTACTTTAGTTAAAATAATCTGGATTTTGTGCCACGTTTGTTAAATTAGCTGATGTTACTTCACTGTCTCCTTAGTTTCTCGCTGGCCGACGATTCGGCTTCTCCTGAGTTTCCTTTTGTTTTGCATGACTAATATTTACAGTTATTTTGGATTATTTCATTCAGTGTATTTTTTAAACTAAAACTTTGGATTTTAGGCAGCAATTTATTTAGTTTTCTGTCATTTTAAAAATGTATTTAACGATTAAACATTTTAATCGCGATTAATCGCATTGTTACGCGCAAAATGTCTCTTTCCTTTAATAGAAGGCTTAAGGCTATATATAGAAAATACAGTAAATTTTGGTTTACAAACACTAATAATGTGGCTAAAATAATTTTTTAAAATCTATCTTTCTTGCCATTAGGTTGGAAACCAGGGATTTTTTATTTTTTTTTACATCATTTTCTACAAATATCTACATCCCTTAGAATAAAGTCTGTCTATCCCGTTTTCATAAGGGTTTTATGTTTTTCTTTATTTTAAAACCTAAAAATAGAAATAAAAATGTGGTTCTTATAACAAATATCAAAATAACAAATATCCTATGGTGGCGCTTCATTAAAGAATTTATATTAAGTTTCCTTTTTGAAAAGTCTCGTAACATTTGCAGCTCTAAAGGAGTTTTATTTAGCTGGCTGAGGGAAAAATGGTTCTTTGGATTGGAAAGGCTGCAGACCCCTGCACTAAACACATAAACAGGTTTAGCAGTAGTTTTTTCTTTAAACAGTAACAGTTAAACTATTTCTTCATATATATTTATAAAATCAAATATTTATGACAAAAAAGGATGAAATGTTCAGGATTTACTAACTAAAAGGTAAAAAGTCAGCAGGATGGATTTAAAGCTGTGAAGCTGCTTCCTTCTAAACACAGAAGGAACAATATGTGATGAATATCAGCATCAGGTGAACAGACAGAAAGCAGGATGAGAATCTCACAGCTTCTAGATGGTGAGGAGAGAAAAATATTCACAATATGTACAATAACTTCCATCCATGCACCTTCAGTGTTTCATTATCCAGATTTTTGGCCTATAAATTCTCTAAACTTTCATTTTTAGCTTGCCTGCACCTGCAGCCTCCGCTACCGGGAGTTAAGGGGTTAACATCTTTTTTCCAGGTGTAACGTCAGATGTGTAAATGTAACATGTGTACATGTGTGGTATCCACAGAAAGAATCTCAGCTAACAGCTCAGCAAAACTATTTCTATGACCACCAAACACAGTTAAGACAACAAGCAATTTAAAGTCCAGGTACACAAAGTCCAAAAAATATGTAAACACAGATGATGTCTCCCCATAAACACGAACAAACAACTCCTCTACTGAAAGCTCACATCTCACAAATTCCACAGCTGGAAGTTTCATCTCGCTATGACCAAGAGACACCAAACCAGAGGCAGAAGAAGACCCGATATATGCTTCACGTTTGTAAAAGTCAGAAAGCACGTCTTATCTTTGCTGTCTTGCATAAATTAAAACCGCATTTATTAAAAAAATAATAATAAAAAAGTTTCCCGTCCAAAAATTACGATGTTCTGTCCATCTGCATGTATTTTGACAAAGAGAAACGTCGGTTCTTTTTTTCTTCTTTCTGTTCCAGACAGAAAACATCTCTTTATGTTAATAAACCTGCTCTCTCCCGATCACGTCAGATGCACCGCTGCAGCAGGGAAGAGAAACATGGACGCCATGTTTCTGTCATCAAAGCCAGCGGCCAGCAAAAAAAAAAAAAAAATTGACGCGCGATTAAAAAAATTGACGGCGTTAATTAAGCGTTGCGTTAATCTCGCGTTAACATTAAGCTCAGACACATGTATAAAAATACACTTTCAGGTAAAACTGTGAACACATTTAGATTTTATGGGAATTCATGTTCAAACTTTTGACTGTTACTGTTTGAATATTCATCATCAATACCTCTGGCTAAAACATCTAAATCAGATGAAACTGTAATCATTTACAGGCAACATCAACTTGAATTTTGTTTAATATTTGATAAAAGAATCTTAATTCAAATTAATTTGTAATTAAGTCTCTTGTGACAATTCAAGGAGGTGCCTACATTTTTGTATTAATTTTTCTATTAATCAAATCTGAAATGACAAAACAAACAAACAAACAAACAAAAGGTAACTTAATTATTCAACTAAACCAACTGGAAGAGGCATAAACTGTTTTGTGGCTTTACTTCTGATGGTATGATTTTCATTTAACAGGGTCTGGAAAGTAGACGTTAATGTGAACCCTGCGGAGATTTCCAAAGTTTACACTGAACCACATGGAAAATGGCTCAATGGTTTGGAAATTTGATGCATATCTAAAATATTCTGTTTTTCTATGGGAAAAAGCAGAATGTGTGTTTAAAACCATTTTCAGTTTCTTTAAGTGATAGAAAAAAAAAAAAAGAATGAGACTAAGTGAAATTTCCCAATTGGTGCAAGTTGCTAAACTGGTTTATGTATGTGCTGGTGTTTTCATGTGTGCCACTTCACAGCACGAAAACTATTTTTGATTAGCAAAATCTGTTTTTTTCACCACCAAACACTGATGTGTTTATTTGTAAATAGTTTTACAAAAATCTTTATTGAAAAGAAAACCCAAAAAATTAAGCATATGAGGGGTTTAACTAAAACCACAACAAACACACACACACACCCACACACACACACAAACCTGCTGCTTAAGTTTTAGCCACTTCCTCAAAGTTCGTCTACTAATATCAGACCGAAGTGTGAACAGGAAACAATGGCTGCATTAATAGTATTGGTGTAACTTCCTTAAATTTACAGGGCGTATCTGCCAGTCAGTGTTGTGTGTGGTAGAAGAACAAATAAGAGCATCAACACGAAGCACACAGCAAGTGCAGCAACTCTTCAGCTGTCTCAGTTGTTCCACAATGTCCTCACATATTTATGCCGAACCAGATTTGTCAAAAAAGGTGAGATACACCAGAAAGGAGTGAGAAGGTGGAGAAGAATGGGAAGAGAGGGAGGTGAGGATCTATGAGACTGCAGGCGATGTTGTGGATAATCGGACTAATTTTCAGTCACAGGATGGAGGTAAATAAATGACATGATGTTAAAAAAAATTAATTCAAACATGGTGGAGGAAAGTATGAACCCATTGTTTGCTTTAATCTGTGATCTTTGTTTCATGTAGCACCACAGACTCCAAAGCATCCTACAGTCCAGAGAGGGCTTGTCGGAGGTGTCGTGCTGTGTTTGGTGATGTTAGCTGGGATCATCACTCTGTCCTTACACAGTAAGATAAAATGCAACACCTCAAAACCAGTTAACAGGATCGTTTGTTCGTCACACACAGAAAGAACGGCTGTATAACCTTTATAATTTCTACTAACAACGTGGGATGGTTCAGATGCCACTCGCTTTGAATTTCACCGTAATAATTACGATAGTGGTAAATTTAAATGACAGTAATTGTTAAGTCAGTCACTGTCATTGTTATTTCAGGTCTGTGTTCAGTGTGTTGTTAGCTTTGGGATAACAACTATTTTTGGTTTTGGCTGCCCAGTTACGCAGACCGGTGTTCATTTGTTATCCGTTGTGTTGTTTTGATCACTCTGGGCTTGTTGTCTGCTGTGGAGCTGCTGTTCTACTACACTAGTATGCTATAAGATAACACACTCTCAACAGAGCAGTGATAAAAGGACAACAGCAGGTGTTGTTGCAAGTTTATTTTACTGAGCAAGTATAACAGGAAGAATAGATGCTGCCTTGCCGTTGTGATCAAACATTGTGTTGTGCATCCATGTGAAGTCCCCTAAGAATTGTATGCACAGGAAGCTGAAGGTTGTCACAACCTACCGTTTAAGGCTGGGTAAAAACAGTCGAGAATATGGGGCCAAGACCACAACAAGACACTGTGCATAGGTCGAGCTTCAGTTAGCGACAGTGGGAAGGATGCAAGGCACCGTAGTTTGGCCCATTTCTATATTTATTGTGGACTACAAAATATATACAAAAATAATCTCTAAAAGATTAAACTCTTTTATATCAGAAATAATAGAAGATCAAACAGGATGTATCAGAGGACGTCAGACGCATGATAATATTAGGAGAACATTACAGGCGAGAGATCAAGCAACAAAAGACAAAATGAGCACAGTGTTAAGTATAGACGCTGTAAACGCTTTTTAATGTGTTAATTGGAAAACTCTGTACAAAGTATTGAACCTATTCAATTATAATAATAATAAACCAATACAGTGTGTAAAGACACAATTCAGACCAAACCGCTGGAGTAAAAATCAGTAGAAGTTTGACAGACAACATTAGACTACAGAGATTGACAAGCCAAGAATACTGTCTATCACCCACTCTGATTGCTCTCTTTATAGAGCCTCTCACGCAGGTTGTTAGACAGGACCAAGAGATCGGAGGAGTGATGGTGAATGGTGCAAAACAAAAAATAGGACTTGTTGCAGATGATGTCATAACCTACACCAAATAAATCACTACCTATATTGATGAAACTTTTCCAAACATGCGAACAGCTATAAGGATATAAAGTAAATATCAGTAAGAAACAAATATAAACAAATTCCCTACCAGTGTAGTCATCGAGTCCCAAATTACGAGCTGGAATAGAATTATATCAAGGTTTGTTTGGGAAGGTAAAAAGCCTAGAATAAAAAAGGAAACTCTCCAGCTGCCAAAGGACAGAGGAGGAATGGGACGTCCATATCTTAAAGATTACTTTTATGCAGCTCAACTGAGATATACCGTAGGTTGGTGTAAACCAGATTATACAGCAATATGGAAGGAAATGGAAACAAAATGCAGAGAAAACCCAATATGGAGAATTATAGGAGATGAAGAAATGTACAAGACAAAAATAAAAAAACAAATAGATCCAGGGACTGCAGAGCGCTGCCCGGAGTGGCTAAGGCCAGCGACTCTGCCCCCGCCCCGTTTTGACTGGCATCCCTCTGGACCAGTCAGGCTGCAGCCCGAAGGAAAGCTGAGGCTGAAAAGGCTGCAGCCGAGGCAGGTCTGGAGGGGGAGATGCCAGAAAGGCTCAGGCCTCTCTCCCCCTCATGTTGTGCACCGGGTGTGTGTGTGTCGCGACCACCTCCTTTTCACAATGGGTGCTTAAGTGTTTAGTTGAGTTAAGTTTACTTTGTGGTTGTTTTAGTGCTGGGCTAGGTTAGCGTTTTATTGTGTTGTGACGACGGTCACTTTAGTTTATGGGCCTGTTGCTTTTGTTTGGTTTTAGTTTCCTCACCGAGTTGCGGTTGTGTCTGTGTGTGCACTCGGTGAGTGTTTAGTATAGGTTTTGGTTTGTTTCTTTCTGCAGGTCCGCTAACCCCAGCTCATCTTTATTTTGTTTAACAGGTTGTCATCACTTTCACGGGAGTTGTAAATAAATGTGCTTTTATTTTGAAGTACCATCTGTCCTCACCGTGTTTCTTTGTTACGCCCTTCCATACCCCTGAGTCGGGTCGTAACATATCCTGTTGGAGAAAAGGTGGAGTTCTGAATAGAGATCACTCACATTTTTTTGGAAATGTGATAAAATAACATAGCTCTGGAAATTTTATGGGTTTTATTACTGAAAATACTTGGTTATATGATCCCTTTCTGTTGTACAGTACTGTATTTCCATAACCTGTCAGAAGGAAATGTTCTGTCAAAAGACAGACACTTGGTTAAGAATCTATTAATAGCTGGTTAAAAAGAAAAGAAAATAATAGTAATTTGAATTTTTTACCAAATTTATGTCTGTTCTATTAAACACGATTTTTCAGCTTATTTTCATCTTTACTGCCAAGTCTCTGCTGTAAAGGTAAAAGGCATGTTTAGGTGAATATGAAACTATATTTTAAATGTGATGAGCTGCTTCTAAAAATAAGCTGCATGATCAACCGAATGTGACCTGGTGACTTGGTCTGAGTGTCACAGTGGAAAAATAGGCCCTCACACATTTAACCACACTGTATTAAAGAAACCACAGCAACAGTACAACAACGTTCTTCTCACAGCTTAATTTAAAAGTGTGAAGCACGTCTGTTTACTGTCAACTGTCATGGAAAAATACACTTCTCCATTAATTCTAAGCATTCTTAAACTCTTTGAGCTTCCTTTATTTGTACTTCACGTGACTTGAAAAAGTAGCTATTGATTTGTTTTTGTAAGTTTGTTTCTCTGTCAAGACTGAGACAAAGTAAAAACTGTATGTAGAAGCAAACTATCTGTACCAGGTTGAATTGCAAAGCATCTGATAATTTTTGTCTTTTGTTCAGGTTGTGTCTCTTGTGTTAATCTTGTACCGTGTTGTATTTTCCAAAGTATTTTTCCTTTGTGTATTTGTTGTTTACTTTCTATTGTATAGTTTAACCGGATTCTTAATATGATCACTAGAAAACTTTATTGTCATTGCACATAGAAGTACAAAAAATTATGTTACATCTCTAATTTGTGCTTGAAGATATAAAACACAAATACAAAAAAAAGTAAACATGATTTTCAAGCTTATTTTCATCTTTACTGCCAAGTCTCTGCTGGAAAGGTAAAGGCATGTCCAGGTGAATATGAGAATATATTTAAATGTGATGAGCAAATAGAAATGAGCCTCCTTTTGGATAATTACTGCATGGGCGATTATCTTTCAGCTGGCAACAAGTTATTTAACCCCAACTGTTGCAATGAGCAGCTTCTCATTTCTTAAACAACCATGTGGAAAGGCACCTCGTGGTCATGGAAAAGATGTTAGTCTGTTTAAGAAGGGTCAAATTACTGACATTCGTCAAGCAGAGAAAACATCTAAGAACACTGCAGAAACTACTAAAATTGGGAAAAACTGTCTAACGTATTATTAAAAACTGGAAGGAAAGTGGAGAACCATCATCTTTTAAGAAGAAATGTGGTCAGAAAAAAAATTCCTGAATTATCGTGGTCAGCGATCACATAAATGTTTGGTAAAATCAAATCAAAGAAAATCACCAGTACAACTCAGGGACATTTTTAACCCTTTAATGCCATATGTATCATGTTTAATACAAAGAATTGTATTGAGTTTCTGAAACCTTTGTCATTGCTTCATGGTTTGAACTCGACTCAAAACACAGTTGTACACAATCTGATACTCGCTCTCTGCCCCCTGTTGCAGAATACGAAATATACAATAAATATAACAATAAAATATATAATGAAATACAATAATGTACTACATTGATTTTTATATATAACAGTAATCTATCTATCTATCTTTAATTTATATGTTTCATTATTTTGTAAAAGGACCATGTAAAGACTTCAGATGAAAATGAGAGTTTTTTCCACATTTTTTACTAGGGATGGGTTTTAAAGGGTTAATAGTGAAAGTAAGCACATTTCCACACACACAATGCGAAGGGAACTCAAGGGATTGGGACTGAACAACTATGTAGCCATAAGAAAACCACTAATCAGAGAGGCCAACTGGAGAAAAAGGCTTCAGTTTGCTAGGAAGCATAAAGATCAGACTATGGAGCAATGGAAGAAGGTCATGTGGTCTGATGAGTCCAGATTTACCCTGTTCCAGAGTGATGGGTACATCAGGGTAAGAAGAGAGGCAGATGAAGTGATGCAGCCATCATGCCTAGTGCCTACTGTAAAAGGCTGTGGGGGCAGTGTTATGATCTGGGGTTGCTGAAGTTGGTCAGGTCAAGTTTCAGCAACATTATGCTGCTAAAGAACGAGATCAGCTGATACCTGAATGACCCTGGATTAGAGACTTCTTTCTGTTTGAAAGAAGTCTCTAATCCAGGAGCAGGTGGCAGGTGGGAGGTCCAGGTACCGCAGTTTCTGTACTAAGATGTCTGGTGTGATGGTGTTGAAGGTTGAGCCATAATCTATGAAGAGGACTCTTACATAGTTACCATGGTGTTCAAGGTGGCTCAGCATGGTGTGAAAAGTGATAGTAATGGTGTCCTCAGTGCACGGTTTGCTTCTGTAGGTAAATTGGGAGCTTCAAATGTTGGTGGGAGGCAGACTTGATATGCTGCTGGTCCAGCTTCTAGAAGCATTACATCATCACAGACATTAGGGCAATGGGCCAGGAATTGCTGTGGTCACTGTTGACTGGTGTATTGAGGATGGGGGCAACAGTGATGGTTTTATCATACAAAACAGAAAAAAAGGATTACCCTGTTGTAGGTTGTCTATTAATGAGAGTTTGTGGATGGTTGCTGTCTTGTACAGCTTGTAGAATCCAGCATTTCTCCCACTTAGCAGCTTGCCTCCATTTGAGGTGTTAAACAATTGGTTGTGCTATCATCGTTGATAGCAACAGTCTTTAAAGACAAAAAAAACAAGATTTTTTTTTTCCAGAGCAGTCATGAAATCTCCCTCTCCTGTTAATCGTGACGCTGTCAGTGATCAGCTGATCGGCTTTTCTGTCACTACTACGTCTCTCTTGTTGTTTATCGTTCAGCTGAGAAGGAGGAATCTAGCGGTTCATGGTTCACACTGGCACATGTTTAACCAAAAGTATTGTTTTTGGATGGGCTACCAATAGTAGGCAACATTTATCAGTCTCATGTCAATCAGACACATGTTACTGTCACTGAAGCTGAAGGATGAAAAATGTTGATAACATCCTATTTCTCTTAGATATTGTTTACCTTTATTTCATATTTCTTTTCAGTATTAATGAGGTTTGCTAGTGAAACAGTTGTAAAATCTACTAGTCACCCAAGAGCTGTGCACATCTATAAAGATAGATCAGGTTCAGATATGTAGTGAGAGTGAAGCAGCAAAAGGAAGCAAGACGATGTCTTCTCTAAATCAATGATGCTGTACAGATGTTGGAGACACAGGTCTGATTGGGCCATGAATGCGGTGAGAGAAGTTATGAACAGGTTCTGAGATAAAAATCAGAGCAGGACCCTTCTCTAACAAAGTAGCTGACAGGTGGTAGAAAGTATTTATACTGCAGATATGCAGAGTGTTGTAGAAAAATTATAGGAAGTGAAAAAAATTTAAGCAGCTTGGCCCAGTGTCAGTTGGGCTGCCGATCTACTGGTTTATGGACCAGTTGGACCAATAAATAAACTGTGTCAGCCTAAAAACTGCTCGGCCCACCGGTATGCCAGATGGCCAGTCCGTCTCTGCTCATATTGCAGAGTTAACAGACAGAAAGACCAACGATCAATCAGTCAACACAAGTGCAGGAGTTTTTGTAGCTGCTGGGATCCACTGACTGAAGTGTGGTTCTGATTTCCAAACATATTTTTACTAAAGTCGATTATAATCCTGTATTTTATTTCTTAATATGAGCTGTTTATATTCAATAATGTGACATTTTGTGAGCAAATATATTTAAATTCCTTTTCTTGAGACTTGTTTTAATTTTTAAATTTTTATTACAAACAAACCAACGATTTAAAATACAGGGTATATACATGTATTATGATGTCTATTACATCAGCCTCAGTGATGGAGGAATACATGACTATTAACAATGTTCATTAATTAATTTTCTTCTGTTAATTAAACAGATTTTGTGTTGTTTGTTTTTCAATATCCTTGAAAATAAGTGACCTAAACAACAGTAACAGTCAACAACTATTTCAGCGGTTGTTTCTTAAATCCCAGGTTGTTCACTGTGTTAATTCAGCACTGGTCTTTGGAGAGGAAAAAATGTTATGTTTGTTTGTAACGTTTGTTATCTCTTTGTGTCTCTGGGAGGTGGTGGATTGTTTAGTCGCGACTTTTCAGTCTAACTTGAGAGTTGTCGGCAACTCGTGTTGAATAAAACCAAAGCAGCTGGGGCTGTGGGAGGAGTCTGTAGCTGTTACGTTGGACCAGACAGGTGACAGTTTCTGGACCCACAGTGCAGACACTGAATAGCCAGAAGGCAGAGGATGAGTAAGTAAAAGGGTTTTAATGCAGACGTGAAATGAACAGGAATCTGTGTTCGAAATCCGAGGACCAGAGTGGTAAACTGCAGACCGGACAGCCGGGCGAGCAGGCAGGGTCAGACATGAGGTTGGTTGGAGCCAGAGGTGAGGAAGTTGATCGGAACGGGGGAAAGCAGTCCAGGAGGTTGGCAGGCAGACAGGACAGGCAGTATCCAAGACACCAGGAGTCTAGACACAGGAATGGAGTTATTAAACACGAACTGGTTTCAACAGAGAAACTAGAAAGGCCACAATATACCAGATGGGTAACTGGAGGATCCGGCGAGGAGTGGAGCAAAGCCCGGTGTTTAAATACTGTGGTGGTGATGAGAGGATGAGGTTCTGGTGTGATGATCTGCCCAGGTGAGATGATTGCTGCTGCTGCTGCTGCTGAACTCTCCAGGTAGGAAAGACAGACAGGAACCCCAACAGTAGCAGAGCGCTGCAATGCCAGTGGTGGCTGATTTGCAACTGACAACAGCACAATGCCCAAAAAATCGGATCGCTTAATTTTTATGATTGTTGAAAACCCAGATTGTAACCGAGATTAAAATTCAATTAACGGTCCAGCCCTAACACAAGCTTACTAGCAGTATTAATCAAATTACTCCTGATGATTGAACTAAGCTGATCGTCTTGTTTGTTTTTCAGTGTCCTGGAAAATAAGCAAACTGAACAACAGTAACAGGCAGCTGCAGGCCAAACTTACAGCTAAGAAAGATTTTTATCTGAATAAACACCAATATCAGACTTACCTCGATATAGTCATGTTTTACATTTTTAACTATGTTTGTTTTAAAGCTATGGAAACTAACTTCAGTCAGCTGCAGAGCCGTCATGAAATCCTGAGTAAAAATCAAAGCCAGCCATCACCTCTGAACATGTGACCTGAATCTACATTTAAATTAACTTTCATTTTAAAATTAAATTAAATTCATTTCAATTGAACTTTATTGAACAATTTCCTCTTGTAAATTGTCTTTATTCTTTAATATGGAAATTTGTGACAAAATTATTTAGGTTCTTTCTCTTCACACTTGTTTTTATCATTATTACAAAGTTGTTATAAATTTGATGATTAACACCATCTTTAATGATTTAAAGATAAACAGAACAACTTGACAGGATAACATTTATAAAACAGGATGAGCCAGATTACGATTTAGGCAGCATGACTCCAGGAACTAACTGAACCTCACTGGTGTCACTTTGGAAACAACTGATCGCTTTATTGATTAAAACTTGCTTTGTTTGTTTGTTGCTTGTTTGTTTCTGGGGAGGAGGCTACTGTCCTGTAGTAGACATCTACTTACCGTCTCTACTGCTTTCATGGCTGGCTGCATGTAAACAATGTGGTCTCCAACAATGACTGACATGGGTCAAAACAAAGCAGTGCAGACTTTCACTGATTACATCAACTATGTGGACAAGAACATCAACATCACATGAAAAGATGTGAACAACAACAACAGCTGCCTTTCCTGGACTGTACTGTCCACATGATGGAGGACAGGAGCCTGCAGACTGGACAACCCTCATCCTTTAAACACAAGCTCGGAGTTATCAGAACGCTTCAGTACCGGCCAGAAAACATCCCCACCAATGCAGAAGCCCAGGAGCAAAGAAAAAAACATCTCTTAGGATGATAGAACTTATGGATTGTTTCTACCTGGACTGGACCTTTATTAAAGCTGCAACTAGACCCAGAAACACCACCGACACAGGGAGAAAGGAAAAGAAGCAAAAGGAAAGGGAAGCGTTGTCATCCCTGATGTGGCTGGAACATCTGAGAAACTCAGGAGGATTTTTAACAAACAGCAAATAGCCATGTTTGTCAAACCCAGCCACCCCGTCACACAGAAACTGACTCATCCTAAAGACCCGACTCCACACTCTTAAAAAAGCAACCTGGTGTTGCAGGTCAGTGCAGTGAGGACTGCAATGAGCTCTATATTGAGGAAAACAATCACTCAACAGATGGATGCTCAACACAGGAGAGAAACTCATCAGATCAGGACTCAGATTTTCTCCTTCATTCATTTTAAAATACAGACTTTTGAGGACCTCAGTGATAAAATCTTGGACAGAGAAGACGAGTGGTTTGAGCAGCAAGTGAAAGAGGCCATCTATGTCAAAGTAGAAAAAGCTTCAGTAAACAGAGGAGGAGGACTGAGACATCAGCTCTCCCCCACCTACAGCAGCATCTCTTCAGCCATACCAAAGACAATGAAGAGACTGACCCCCACTTAGCCTCAAGTGAAACTCCTGACAATAGTTGCTATTAATGACACCTCAGCTTGTAGACTCACTACTTCAGTAAAACTTTCTCCATCAGAACTGAAGAAGCTCTTCTGGATGAGAGCAAAATGTTTTCATGAAACTAAACCATGTCCAGCTGACTTGACCCAACCTACGTTGGATACGATGACTGAATACTACGGCAATACTTCCTGAAAAGGAGAAACAGGGAAACAGATCATACTTCAGTGGGTTTCTGGAGTCATTTTAAGAAGAACTAAAGATTGAAAATTAAACTTAATGGAGCATGTTCAAATGTAGGGCATCGTCTTCATTTGCATTACATTACACTGCATTAAATCACATTTCACTGAAACAAAGTGGATAAAAACACACTGAACTACAATACGAGTCACGTTTTCACATTTGCTGGTTAGTTTTTGAATTCATGTGAATTTACTGTGATGTATCGTTGGCAGCAACTTAAAACTAACATCTGATTTAATTTTTCCTCCATGAATATTTCTGTGAAGGACCAAAATATGTAAATGAGAAACTTGAACCATTTATGGAGTAAACATCCTGAAAGTATTATTGATTTGACATTAAATAACATAAAACCTGGTTTTGAAATACTTGTTTGATATTCAGAGATCAGCTGTCCTGTTGGATTGAAAAGATTTGGAAGCAGTTGTTACTTTAAATCCACTGAGATTAAAAACTGGACAGAAAGCAGGAAAGACTGTCAGGAAAGAGGAGCTGATCTGGTGATCATAAACAGCAAAGAGGAACAGGTGGGTGTGTGTTTGATTTTTTATGTCTGTGTGATCTTTGATCTAACTGTTCTGGTACTTTAGTCTTGATCTTTTGTCAGTCTGCTTCCTGTCCTGATGGATTTTACTTTAAATGGTTTTCAAGTCCTAAAATCAGGATCAGCTGATCAATTAGATCCATTTACTTGATTTACTTCATGAACTCATTTCAAAATGTAAATATTTTCATATTTCAGTACTTTATGGTTTTGTTTTGACTCAGTTCTGCTACATTTGTTAAAAAAAGAATAATTGTTAAACATGTAGTAAAAATGTGATTTATTTACCAGAACAAAGACCAGATCAGTATGAGTGAAAAAATGTTGCTGAATGAATCATAAACATTAAAAATATTTTCTATAACAACAAAATCAGTGAAAACTGTTTTCTGATCAAAGGAAACTACAGGAAACTAAAGTCAGTAGTTTTAATGAAATTTCAACATTTGTTTTAACAAAGACTGAAAATTATTCATTAACATTTTGTTGCTTTTGGTTTTTGCAGAATGAAAGAATTAAAAAGTTTGTTTTTCTTTCAGATATTGTTACAGTTATGTTACTACAACAGACGAGCAGAATAATGATTTTTTTTTATTCTACATTTTCTTTGTCTGTCCAGGAATTTGTCAGTAAACTGAGTTCATGGTTCTGGATCGGTCTTCAAAGGACAGGACATGGATGGAAATGGGTGGACGGATCTCCACTGACAGTAACGTAAGAAATTCTTTACAATGTTAATTAATACCACTGTTTAGAGACGTAAAATCTAAAACGTAGAATCTTACAATTTTCTCCTGATAAATATGAAAAATCAGGAGATAATTTTAATTTGTTTCAACAAGTATCTCTCTGAATGAACAACTTGAACTTTGTTCACTAAAAACTTCCTGCAAGCCGACTGAAAAACTACAACAAAACATGTTTACAACTGACAAAGTATTTTACTACATTTAATGGCTGAAAAGGTTTTTCTAGTGTCTGATGGTTCACAGTGAAAAGTCATGGAGGAGGACAGACTGATCAGAAATAAAACCACTAACAAGCTTAAAACCAGGAAGCAGATCAGCAGAGGAAACATTTCTGGAGGATTGAGCAGCTTTTACAGAATTTAATGAATAAATAGAGACAATGTTGGACTTTATCAAGAGTTCATAAATGATCTATAATCAGTCCAGACCCATAATCCTGTGTGTTGTCACATGTGTGTACGTTCTATAAGATGATGAGAAAAGAAACACAGAAAACATCTGAAACTTATAAAGAGGAAATTTATCTGAATGTGGAAATAATCCTGAATTTCAGTCCAGTTAAATGTGATGTTTTATTTGTCCAACAGGTTCTGGGAAGTTGGAGGGCAGAACAAATACAGCAGTTACTATCTAGTGCACAGTGATAAAGGGAAATGGACAACAACATATTACACTAATACCATTAACTGGATCTGTGAGAGAAATTCTTCCATCTCTCAGTGATATAAATGTGTTTGCAGTGATTAAACTGTCAAATTTGACACCAAAAAATATTAAGAAAAGTTTTCTTTGTTGTAAATTTCAGATGTCGTGTGTCACTCATAATCTACATATATCGTCCCTCTGTAGTCTAATATATAGACAGAGTAGTGAAGGTGGAAGTCATCCATACAACAACAACAACATATAAACTTTGTTCCACTCATTTATTGTAAAACAAGGAAAACTGCAGCCTCTCTTTACTTTGTTTACTTGCTTGATTTATGATGTTTTTCTTGCTAAATCTACAGTCAGTATCATCTTTAATTTATCTGGCACACATGAAGGTAGCAGCTGAAGATTTTAACAAGAAGAAAAATCCTCAATCTTAGTTGTTTTAATCTGGATTGTGTGAATAACTGCAGGCTGATCAAAGCAGGAGAACTTTCCTCCTTCTGATAAATGTAAACAGAAATGTGTTACGTTTCTTTTGCAAACAGCAGAATGTACTGGAAAATGACGTTAGTGGATGCTTCTATGGGCCACAACTAATGTCTACTTTTTACATGTAGTACAACTGTAAGGATTGTGTTTTTATACTGAGATGGAAAAAGTAAAGATACTGAGCTCTGGACAAATGAGAATCTGTGTTCTACAAATTTAACTAAACACTGAAAAACAACATATTATGTTGGATGATGTAGAAAAAAAAGTTCAACTTGTCATCCAGGCACTAATATGTGGACATTTCTAAAAGTCCCCCAGTTACAAAACAATCTTACTTTTTGTTAAATGCTTTTATTTCTTATCAGTATTTGATCCTTTTTACTCATTCTAGACATGTTGTGTATGTTGCATTGCTAAACCTGAAATTAAATCCTATATCTTAAGCCTCTACTTCTGCAACCTCACAGACCTTGCAGTGCTTGTTTAGCTTCTATCAGAACGTCAGTGGGATTCACTGTTTTCATGAACCCTGTGAAATGTGGACTGAAGGCATGACTGGTGAAACTTGCACTGAGATCTAAACAGCTTTCAAATAAATGCCTGTTTTCATGATTTAGGATGTTTTTCAATCAAATGAAACTTATTTTTCCAACGTGTGTGTCAGTTTCTACTTTATGTTGTTAGACAGATTTTATTGTACTAGTTAAGTTCCAAGGCCATGATTATGTTTCAGTGAGGAAACATTTTAGTAAAATTGCATTAGAATTAATTAGAAATACAGAAATAAAACTTTTACTTTTTCCTTGAAACCATTTAACTGCACTTCAGATGTTCCTGAATGCAACAGCAAGCAGCTCAAACATTGCTGAGTATTCATTTAAAGAATTGAAGACACAATTGTGAACATCATGTTTTATTGTCAGGAAAACAGTTTCATGCTTCTCGTGTAAAATTCTAATCAAAATAAACTGAAATATGAAAGAAGCCTCTGATCATTATTTCACAATGTAAATATCCACTGCTGTAAAACTAAAAAATAAACATTCTGGGTTTATTTTTAACCGTATAGTCGCATTTATGAAGCAAAGTCATTGTTAAAATTCATGTTTTGGAGAGGAAACAAATGCAGGACAGAGCAGACAGGTGGAAGCCAGATGAAGGTGCAGGGAGCTTTAATACACAAAACCAAAGATGCTGACAAAGCAGCACAAAACCCGACCTCATGAACTTCTCCAAAGTGTTAAAAACTCTGATTAAAAGAAAATAATAATTTTCCATAATTCAAAAACATTATTTTGTTTGTCTGCTGGTAAATAGTGACGGGTGCCAGGGTAAAAACCTGACCCTGGCAAATTTAAACCTCAATATTACAACCAGCTCTGATTCACTACAAACAACTTGATACCATAAGTAGAACATCAGCCCCTACAAACTGGGACTAAAGAACACAACTAAGCCAGCAACAAACAGACAGCACACATACACGCAATAATCAGTAGAAAAATGTGTTTATAAATCCAGATATTCAGGATGAAAGTGAATCTATATGACTGATTAACTCCACCCCTGATTCAATGTTTCAGGCTTTTGAAGTAGAAAGTTCTAGTGGTAGAGACTCTCTGAAACTGTGCTGAAGGAATTCTGCAGTCAAAGAGAGGTTTAGTGTTTATGTCCAAACTTTGAAAGCTGTTAGACCAGGATCTAAAGTTCTGGTCCTTGAGGGCCACTGTCCTGCAGGTTTTAGATGTTATGGGTCATTGTGTAGAACTTGCCAAGATGTTGGATCCATTTAATTTTTTATTTTTATTTTTTTTAACACTGTCCTGTCCAGCATCCTCATATTCCGAACGGTGGTCTGTGTGTCATATTTTGCTTGACAGATTTACTCTATCAAGGGAGACATGTTATATACATGGCTGCCCTTGATATTTTTATTATTTTTATTGTAATCATATTTTTTTTAGTCTTTATATGTCAGTGCCAAACCTGACAGGGAGATAGAGAAAGAGGAAAAAAAAGGAGAAAAGGACAGGATTAAAATGTGGAAATAACAGTTGTCTACGCTGCCTAAAACACACCACAAAAAAACAATGTAGACTACCACAGTACTACATGATACATAAAGAAAAATAGGATAATGATATGAAAAAGTAAAGTAGTCATCAAACGTACCTGCAGAGAAACGTACCAACACACAAACATCAGCAACATCTAGTCAGAAGCGGATGGAGAGACGAGGACGTTGTGGGGCCATGCAACAAGGAAGAAATGTGTGCTTGCAAGGTGCCGTGATCACGCCGCACCCCGAAGCATCAGCGGGGGACGGGGGAGCCCGAGGCCCCAAAAGCCCAGCAGGTCCACAGTGCACCAAGCCCAGGACGGCCAAAGCAGACAGAGCAGCGACCCACTCAGACCAGAGCAGAGGGACCCCCAGACCAGAGTCCCCCGTCGTGATGGGAAAGGGGCACCAGGCAGCACAGGTTGACAGTGAGCAGGCCCACTGAGGGCAGGCACCCCACAGGCCCAAGGGCCAACCATTCCCCGCAGCAGAGCCCTGCCCAGGAACCCAACGGGGCCCAACCGCCCCAGGAAAAACAACCGCTGACCATGCCAACCCAACCCAACACTAAGGCTAGACACCCCAGGGACAAGAACATGTCCGCAGGACATGTCTCCAGGATGAAAATACATGGTAGGAGTTCCAGAGGTGAGAATGAGCCGACAAACTACACATTAACAATCACACTGCTAGTAACAGGCAAGGTAACGGGGACATGGACGGACTGAATCACTTCCTGCTGTGTGATATCTTGTGTGGTGCATCATGAGGTTTAAATACGTCAGGCTTTTTATTTGTAAAGATGTTTATTTCTTGTTACTTTTTAACCTTCATCTACATTTACTATGTGTAGTTGCTCATGCTGCACAACTCAGCTTTAAGTTAAATCAACTTCTTTCATGTTTTCTCTCACCAAATGTAGACTCTTTTAAATCCAGGATCAAAACATGTTCCTATGTCCCTATGCATGAAATCTGATCCGTCTCTTAACTTTTCTAGACCACTGCTTGCTTTTATTGTTTTAATTTAGTTATATTTTATATATTTTATCATGATTTTTTTTTAATTATGTGTTAATGTGGTTTTAAATGTTTCTGCATTTTCTACTTTTTCTGTTCTCTAAAGCACATTGAATTGCTTTTATATGTGCAACACAAATAAAATTGACTCGCCCTGTCTGGGCCTCAAGAAGGGGAAGTCAGCAGTTTATCTGAACCATTTCCTGTGTCAGAAGCTCTTCCTTCAACTATTAAATCTGCAAATCAGCCACTAACAAAGATTTCTAGATGCATTGTGTTGAAATACTGAGTAAAGTTTATGTAGTGCATTGCTCCAATCACGAAATTTGAAATTTTCAAGCAACCTTTTGTATTTATGTATTTCTACAGTCCCAGTTAGGAGTTTGGACAAATCAACTGTTTCAAAGTTAATACTGATGTAGATCTATTTTTTTAAATGACATCATGGGCTGTACTGCCACTTCCTTGATATTAATAGCGGAAAGTTGCACAACACCAAAAGAAAAGGACAAACATAGAAGTCGGACCAGTTATTTGTCAGCAAGATGTCTGCAGAAATTCACCCTGAGCCAGAACTGAGAGTGAAATACAGGACAAGGATCCATGAAGATGAAGGAGGCAGAGAGCAAAGCGAGGTGGAGATGTTAGACGATGGAGAGCAGCACTCTGATCTCGGCTTACAAAGACCTGGTAAGCAGGAAATATTGAAAATAGCTCAACATGATGTTAAAAAACAATGTGGTACACGTTTGTGTTTTTAAATATTTAAACTTAATCAATCAACTACTTAATTTATCATCCGTTTTAGTTCCTGTAACTTCAGCCCAAACAAGGCAAACTTATACAAATCATCACTTCAAATATTCATTATTCAGTTCAGTGTAGAAAACACAGTCTCATAAAAATTCCTTAAAAAAAGAGATAATGGTTTCTCTGTGTGTTTGGATTCTGTAGAAAACAACAACCAGAAGAACCTTCAAGCTGTGAATAGAAGCCATGTTACAGTTTTCAAGGTGTTCCTGGGAGTGATGTATCTTCTGATTCTGGCTGGAGTCATAATACGCTGTGAGGACTTGTATTTTTATACTTTGAATGTATAGATAGAGTTACTTAGAATAACCTCAGAGTCTGTCACCAGTCATGTACAAAGCAACAGGCGACCACCAGATGTTACAAAGACGGTAAGGAAAGCACGGACAGTTAATCCAGATGTATGATAGTGATTTTTTTTTCTTCACAAGTTTAAATGTAATTATGGCTATTTAAAGAGAATGAGTATTTTAAATTTTTCAGACTCATTTCAGGCTAATTTACTTTAATATGTAAGTCCACAGGGGCAGGAATCAATCTGCATTTTTCACATATCCCTTTTGCTGTGTACTCAATTACCATTCAACATAGCCAGAGGGCGCTATTGGCTTATGTTGTACCGTTGAAGGAGAAGTGTGGAAGAATAAAAAAGATACAGTGAAGCTTAAGAGGAAGTCTGCCTCTTGATTCGACTGCTGCTAACGTTCCACTAACTACACAAGGATACAACAAATTGGCGACAAGGATGGGATGTGTTGTAGCCCCTTCCTGCATTGTTCTCACCATCCGCCGAACAACCGCTGATTCCGTTCGACATGTGGATGAAAATGTTGAGAGGGGGCTGTTGCGAAAATAGTGGTCTGGTCCAGACCATGGTCCGGACCACTGTAATGAGTGGTCCCTGCCACTAGGAGACATTTAAATCAGTGGTAGCTACATTCTATACATTTCAGATACCAATTTAATAAAGTTTAATTTTTTATTATTTTTCTTTTTTTTTTTTTTTTTTTACATTTTTTATGGAAGAACAAAATTCATCGTAAATAAAGACATTTGGTAAAATATGAAAAATTAAGTATTAGAGTATTAGATTTTGAGTCATTGGTAGGTACCATTAAATTAATTTGTTAAAAGCGATTTTTTTTTTTTTTTTTACAAGTTTTCACACAACCTTTCTCCCCATGCTTCCACTTTATGAAATAATAGAGTGATAACCATTAATAGAATACCAATATTTAAACAGAATTGATATGAAAAAGGCATTGTCTTTGTAATGGACTTTCTGGACATAAACAGAAATATTTTATCAACATTTTTCCACTAAATTTATTTTTTATTTTCCTAAAATAGAATTCATTAAGGTTTGCAAACCATTCCTGTACCCCTGCTTATTGTCTTACACAATGGTTTGCAATACTCGCTTTTGAAACCAAGTTTAACAAAAATTGCCGTCTGGGGACTTCATTTTTTAAAATTGATTACTACATTGTTTAAATCTAAGATATTCCATAATTATGATCGACACATCAGACACATAGCAGATTTTAAACTTTTCTCAATGATAAAGCCCAGTCTTCCTTCCTACCTTCTGCAATCAGACTTTGCAACTCCTCTACCTCTGTTACAACTGTCTACTATTTCAGACCTGGTCTAATTCCATCAGTCACCTTTTGCACTCACCCATCACATTGCAGTTATGTATCTTTGCATACGTTGTGCTCCCACCATAACGTGGCACAAAATCAGTAGCTAGACTTTTCTCCTCTGTTGTCCGATCTACCAAACTCCATCCAATCCTCAGAGTCCTTATTCACTTTTAAAAGCAAGCTAAAGACTCAGTTGTTTAAGGAGCATTTCCACACTTAGCTTAACTCTTCTACTCAACAGAATGAGTTAGAAACATTTGTCCAGCTCTTTGGTTCAACCAAGTACTGAATAAGCTGTGTGCACTTATGCCCAAATGGATATTGTTTGATGAAATCGTGATCTTGTATTAAAACAAAATGACTTACAAAAAACTATTTAAAACTAAAAAGAAAATATAAATTATATGCACTGTCTCTAGCACTACATGACAGCACCTGGGTCCAACTGGACTCACAGCAGTCTGTCACGGTTTCTGGGTTTTGGTGGGTGTTTTGATTGTTTAGGATTTTGGTTTTTGTTATGATTAGTTTGGTCATGTTCTTGGTTTGTAGTTCTTATGTTCATGCTTTAGTTTTCAGTTTTGTCATGCTTGGTTTTCCCTCTTGTGTTCCTGTGGTTTTCTGTTCCTGCCTCGTTAGTTCACCTGGTCTGATTAGTCATCCACTTCACCTGTGTCTTGTTACTCCCTCTGTGTATAAGTACTCCCGGTTTTCAGTCATTCATTGTCAGATCCTCATTTTGTCATGTTTGGTTTTTGTTCTCTGGAGTTTATCCCGGTCGTCTATGGTTGCCTGTCTTGTGTTCCTGGGAAATAAACCTTTTACCTGCACCAGTTCTGCCTCCTGCCTGCATTTGGGTCCTCACCTCCGCCGCCATTCGTGATAGTAGGATCTGACCACAACTGGACCCAGCAGGTTTGATGGCTTGGCGTCAGTATTACGATCCGGGGGTTGCTGACTGGTTCCCTACGGTGGAGGAGCCAGACCCGTGGTTTCCTGATCCTCCTCCTACAAGGTCCAGGAGGAGGAGGACGTCCAGGAACCAGGGGCGACAGCCCCTCGAATACATGACATCAAGCGAACTGGTGGGAAAGCTCCTGGGACTGGAGACGGAGTGGGAGCCGCAGGATTATCCAGAGCGGTCACCATTCTGGGGAACCAGACTGGCGATTAGCCCCAAACCACTGGGGCGGTCTGCATCTCGGAGGTCAACACCAGCGCCACGGTCCACATCTCGGGTGACGCCATCTGCTGTACTGTCACGGTTGCCGCCACCAGCTCCCAGGCCTACGTCTCCAGCTTCGCCTCCTGCTCCAGTGCCCCAGCTCTCCACGCCGGCTCCCAGATCTGCTCCAGTGCCTCAGCACCCCACGTCTGCGCCAAGGTCCTGCCCTGCTCCGCAGCGTCCGACGCCGGCTCCGAGGTCCTGCCCTGCTCCGCAGCGTCCGACGCCGGCTCCGAGGTCCTGCCCTGCGCCGCAGCGTCCGACGCCGGCTCCGAGGTCCTGCCCTGCGCCGCAGCGTCCGACGCCGGCTCCGAGGTCCTGCCCTGCGCCGCAGCGTCCGACGCCGGCTCCGAGGTCCTGCCCTGCGCCGCAGCGTCCGACGCCGGCTCCGAGGTCCTGCCCTGCGCCGCAGCGTCCGACGCCGGCTCCGAGGTCCTGCCCTGCGCCGCAGCGTCCGACGCCGGCTCCGAGGTCCTGCCCTGCTCTGCAGCGTCCCACGCCAGCTCCGAGGTCCTGCCCTGCTCTGCAGCGTCCCACGCCGGTGCCCAGGTCCTGCCCGTCTCTTCTGGTCCCAGTTCCTGAGGGGGTCTCCAGTGGTGACGTCTCTCTCCTGGTCCCTGTCCCTGAGGGGGTCTCCAGTGGTGACGCCTCTCTTCTGGTCCCTGTCCCTGAGGGGGTCTCCAGTGGTGACGCCTCTCTTCTGGTCCCTGTCCCTGAGGGGGTCTCCAGTGGTGACGTCTCTCTCCTGGTCCCTGTCCCTGAGGGGGTCTCCAGTGGTGACGCCTCTCTTCTGGTCCCTGTCCCTGAGGGGGTCTCCAGTGGTGACGCCTCTCTTCTGGTCCCTGTCCCTGAGGGGGTCTCCAGTGGTGACGCCTCTCTTCTGGTCCCTGTCCCTGAGGGGGTCTCCAGTGGTGACGCCTCTCTTCTGATTCCTGTTCCTGAGGGGGTCTTCAGTGGTGACGCTTCTCTTCTGATTCCTGTTTCCGAGGGGGTCTCGGGTCGAGACGCCCCTTACCCACTACTGGTGCCCAACCCAGAGCTCCAGTCTGCCCGTCCGCCGCCAGAGCTCCAGTCTGCCCGTCCGCCGCCAGAGCGCCAGTCCAAGCCTGCCCGTCCTCCAGAGCGCCAGTCCAAGCCTGCCCGTCCTCCAGAGCGCCAGTCCAAGCCTGCCCGTCCTCCAGAGCGCCAGTCCAAGCCTGCCCGTCCTCCAGAGCGCCAGTCCAAGCCTGCCCGTCCTCCAGAGCGCCAGTCCAAGCCTGCCCGTCCTCCAGAGCGCCAGTCCAAGCCTGCCCGTCCTCCAGAGCGCCAGTCCAAGCCTGCCCGTCTGCCTGGAAACCTGTCTGTGCGTCCTCCGGGTCGTCCTCTGGAGGTTCTGCCCCGGTTCGTCCGGCCTCCTGACCGGAGCCTGCTGTCTGCACAGCCTCCGGGTCGTCCTCCGGAGGTTCTGCCCCGGTCCGTCCGGCCCCCTGGCCGGCCGCCTGACCTAATCCTGCCGTCTGTTCTGCCTCCAGGTGGCTCCCCCTGAACTTTGTCCTGGGGCCTGTCTTGTTTTGGTCGGTCCCTCCTCCGGGCCCCCTCCGCCCACCCTGGGTGGCCGGCTTGGGGTTTTTCTCTTTTGTGGACTTTGTTGGGCCGTCTGGTATCCGGCCCTTGAGGGGGGGGGTTCTGTCACGGTTTCTGGGTTTTGGTGGGTGTTTTGATTGTTTAGGATTTTGGTTTTTGTTATGATTAGTTTGGTCATGTTCTTGGTTTGTAGTTCTTATGTTCATGCTTTAGTTTTCAGTTTTGTCATGCTTGGTTTTCCCTCTTGTGTTCCTGTGGTTTTCTGTTCCTGCCTCGTTAGTTCACCTGGTCTGATTAGTCATCCACTTCACCTGTGTCTTGTTACTCCCTCTGTGTATAAGTACTCCCGGTTTTCAGTCATTCATTGTCAGATCCTCATTTTGTCATGTTTGGTTTTTGTTCTCTGGAGTTTATCCCGGTCGTCTATGGTTGCCTGTCTTGTGTTCCTGGGAAATAAACCTTTTACCTGCACCAGTTCTGCCTCCTGCCTGCATTTGGGTCCTCACCTCCGCCGCCATTCGTGATACAGTCTGACTACCACTTAATGATGACGTTCCATCTTGTTTGAATTCTTGTGCTGTTCTAACTCTCAAATGTAAGTCCCTTTCGATAAAAGCATCTGCTAAATGACTGTAAAAAAGAGAAGAATAATTTTAAAATGATTTTTCCTTGACTTTGGGTCTTACAGGCCATTTGATAAAGTGAAAATTTGTAAAAAAAAAAAAAAAAAAATGTCTTTTTCATGTATGATGAATTTTGTTCTTCCTTAAAAAATGTAAAAAAAAATAATAATAAAATTAGCCTTTCTTATATTGGTATCTGAAATGTATAGTATGTAGCTACCACTAATTTAAATGTTTCCTAGTGGCAGGGACCACTCATGACAGTGGTCCGGACCATAGTCTGGACCAGACCACTATTTTCGCAACAAACCCTACTGAAAATGTTCGATAATTACCTGCTTGCTCTCCGCGCGGAGGGGGATGACTGGCAAGACAAGCGGAAACGTGCATTGCTCCTACACTGCCTGGGCACCGAAGGGCAACGTGTATTCTACACACTTCAAAATGGAAGTACATCTTATGAGTCAGCAATAACCGCATTGCACTCGCATTTCAAACCAGTAATAAACGTTGTGGTGGAGCAGCACAAGTTTAGACAAAGGCTACAAAGACCGCATGAGACTGTTGCTGAGTATGTGGGCGCGCTGCGTGAATTGGCGGTAACATGTGAGTTTGCTGGAAATACAACGAAATGATACGTGACCAACTCACTGAGCATGCTAGCTGTCCAAGAATATGTGAGAGGCTGTTGGTGCAGACAGAGGAAAATCTTATGCTGGACATGGCGGTTAAAATGGCATGTCAGGTGGAAGCGGCAATCGGGCATGCGCAGACTCTCACAATGCAGCCCCAGGCTCCCATACAAGTCCTTAAAGCAAAATCAAAATGCCCATTCAAACCCAAACCCTGGAGTAATAATTCTGCTGAGCTCACTGCAGCAGCAAAACGGGTACATGTAATACATGTTTAAGCCCAAATCAGACGAGAGTGAACAACTCAGCAACCCACAGGAACTCAGTAACCTGCAGCAAGGTGAGGTAATGATGCTATTTGCTAACATTTTTTATACGTTGTTACACTCTAGTTAGCTGTATTTCTAGCCACTAGCCATGTACATCTATCGCTTCATGTGGCTCATCAGCTGGGTGTTTTTAGCCTGGTTGTTACGTTTGTAGCATTTCCATCTATGGTGTTGATCGCTAACTTTCTGGTCATCATTACATGTGTGTTACCTGCTGGTAGCAATCAGGTGAAGTAAGTGTGGGTTAATTCCTTTAGTTTGACCGTTGCTCACACACTATCAAAACAAAACAGACAACTAATTTGGTTTTACTTACAGTTTGTGGCTAAGGATCAGAAACGCAGTAGAAACAGACCCTCCTTTCAGCTAAAGCCTGTTCGCAAATCCCTCATTGTGCTGGCCCTTATTCATCCAGTAGTCTTTGGTGAAGTGTCGGTCACAAATACAAACGTTGGTGCAACTCTGTGGCTGGCTCCCAAAAACAAACTCCATCCATTGCTGTTTCCTTCCAGAATTTGAACAAATGTAACTTTCTCTCACAGTCGAAGAAGCATTTCTTGTGTGACATGTTGACACTAAAAACATAGATGTGTCCACCGTGGTGTCTTCTGCTTTACACTGAGCAGTGAAGGTGGGTTTACCTTTCTTCTCATGAATATGGACAATCTGGAGAAGATGACCAATAACTGAGTCCCCCTTCCTGGGACGTCAATGGAACATCAAAGTAGAAAAAAGTCTATAAAACCTGTTGTTTTCAGCGTAATGGAAACTGAATAAAGAAACACACTGGAAAACTCAAATGTCCGTTTATGTGATGAAAACAGTTGCAGCTCACTTTTCTGATGAGTCAGAATCAGAATACTTTATTAATCCCTTTGGAATTCCTCAGGGAAATTGTGTTTCCAGTACAACCCATCCAAGACTAGACAATAACAACATATAACACAAACAGGATCAGGCATACTGAGGCAGCAGCCGTTTCTACAGCGTTCCTTTGTCTTAGAATTAGGAGAAAGGGGGGGGGGGGGGGTCCCGTCGCAGCAAGTGCAGACTCAGCTGAGCGCGTCCAATCAACTCGCCGCCCGGGAGTGGAGGGAGGGGGGAAAAGGTACAGCCCAGGCAGTGAATCACGGGGAGGTGTATCTGTAGTGGTGTACTTGAGTGTGGTGCGTGTGTGTGCGTAGTAAGTGAGCATGTGAACTTTGCCCCAGTTCTCCATCACAGTCTCTGCCGCCTGATGATAGTGGGCATCCTTGGGAGCTGATCCAGGTTAAAGTCCATTACCCGTGAGGAGGGTGGGGGGACTGAGCATCCGTCAACAAAACATTCCAGGTAGCTTTTAACCAGCCATCCAAGGCCAGTACAGGGAGCCGAATTTGATAACAGCATTTGTTTTGGTTCAGACCAGAGCTGTTTCGTCTGCCTTGAGTCTATCAGTGGTCCCACTGGCGACTCCAGTCATCCGAATTGTGGGTCAATTTCCATCCAGCCGAGCAGACAACTTCTCCAAGTTGGTGACCACCTTACGTACAAGCTCAGAAATCGCAACCAGCGTGCCATCCAGAACTAGAATAGCCTCCAGTTTATGATTCAGCTCCTGCAACGCCAAAGTCTGATTGTTCATAGCTCGACACACACCGGCACAGAAATCCGGCAGCTTGCCAGTGACCGCCGACAGTGTCCGAATTTTGCGATATGCCAGGAAACCGCCCGCTCCAAACAGCAGAAACCCAGTAATCATGAATCTGAATGTATAGATGTCTTCAGCGTCCTCGACAGAAAGGATCGACAGACACATGACTTTCCACACTCCCCAGGAATCCATCACATATCCAGCCGAAAACGTTCCGCCAGGACAAGCAGGCTGCCCTACACCTGTTTTCCAGTTCGAATAAATTTGGTCGATTGCATTTAGGGACGAACTGATCAAATCCATATTCAAGATTTGAGTTTCAGAAAGAAATGCAGAGAGAGGCTCAGAGATGACAGGACAGTAGCAGGGCAGAGTGGGAGGAGGGAGGGAGAAGAAAAGCATCTGCCTCGGTTGAGAGCCGGAAGAAGATTTAGTATTCACCACTGTAATACTGTAAAAAAAAAAAAAAAAAGTAGAAATAGAATAATTGGGCCCTTTAAATAAAAAAAACAAGAAATTTTCATTAAAAATCGTCACAAAGTGCAAAGTTAATATATAAAACCTATTTTTCGCAGAGTCCTGTTAGTCGTGCATTATGATGTCTGTTACATCAGCATTGTCACCGTCTCTCTGTCAAGTTAAGTTGTGGGTAGGGGTGTGCCAGTTCGGATGCCCGCAGTTACCAATGAAACAAGCTGTGGACACTAGTTCCTAAAAAAAGGACTGTTGAGTTCACATGTCCCTTTCCACATCCAGGGGTTATTGCTTTATGGACAACTGTAAGAGAATCAGGAGGGTTTCACAAAGGGAGCAGAGGAAGCCTGAGTAAGCAACTACACTTAAGAAAACAAGCCCAAAAACATGAGACTGACAATGTTTACAAGTTATTGTACAGAAAAATAAACCCAACACGACTTTTCAACTCTGCTCATGTTGTGCTGCATCACCGCTGTAAACAGGATGATCACAGCTGCTGGCTGAAATGTATTAATTTAGCTTTAAACCTCTTTTGGTTCTGTACCACTGGATGCAGTTACCGGTCAGAACCAAGAAGAGAAAACAGAGGGGGAGAGAAACTGGTGCACTAAAAACATTCTTTTAAAAAGACAAACATCAAAAAATGATTGACATGTTTGCTACAGCAGAACCTTCATCAGCTGCCGTGGACGATGATGATGGTAGGAGCTGCAGTAAGCTGCACTGCTTTCACATCATGGAGGTTCTGTGCTGAGCCGTGTTGGTATTAACGTGTTACTAGTAACGTTACTGTAGCACCGTTTTTGTAACTACTCTTCTAATGAATCACACTTTAAATAAAGCAACTATGGCACGTTTGTTCGTTACTAGTATCTGATTGGTTCAACCTGGTGACAAAGAAACTGAAAAGCACAAGTGGTTGTGGTGGGCAAATTACTCCTGTTGTATCTGATTGTGTTGTTTGTTTTTCAGTATCCTGGAAAATAAGTGAACTGAACAACAGTAACAGTCAGCTGCAGGCCAAACTTACCGGTAAGAAAGATTTTTATCTGAATAAACACCAATATCACACTTCATAATATTTACCTGTGTTACATTTTTAACTATGGTTGTTTTAAAGCTACAAAAACTAACTTCAGTCAGCTGCAGAGCCGTCATGAAATCCTGAGTAAAAATCACAGCCAGTTAATGGATGAAATGAAGAAGCTGAAGAACAAGATTGAAGGTGAGAGAAGACTGAAAACTAACACATAACATCACCTCTGAACATGTGACATGAATCTAGTTTTACCTTGAGAATGAACAGTTTTACAGGGTTTTTCACCCTGTTCACATACTAGATGATAAAAAGGAAACACATCAAAACAAGTTTCCATGCAATTTGGTCACAGATTGGAGGAACTACAACAGCAATATTAACCTGTACACAAGTTGATTATTTTCCAATAGTTTCAATCTGTCTTATTAACTTACATTTCAAATTAAAATAAAATTAAATAAAATCTATTATTTAAATTAAACTTTATTAATCGTCTTTACTTGTAAACTTTATTTATTCATCAATATTGGAATTTGTAGCTAAATTTATTCAGAATCCTTCTCTTGAAAGTTGTTTTTATCATTTTAACAAGTAAAGTTGTTACAAATTTGATAATTAACATCATCTTTAACGTTTTAAAGATAAACAGAACAACTTGACAGGATAACATTTATAAAATAGGATGGGCCAGATTACGATTTAGGCAGCATGACTCCAGGAACTAACTGAACCTCACTGGTGTCGCTTTGGAAACAACTGATCGCTTTATTGATTAAAATTTGCTTTTTTGATCTAAAAACAGCACCACTTCTTTCTGCTAATGACTGATAAGATGTGAAGAACTTTATGGACCACTTCCCTTCACTTTGTTGTTAATTCTGAACATCATTAAGCTGCAGAACATTAAATTTGTAATGTCTGTGTTAGAAAAGAGAAAATGGAGATGGGAAATAACAAAGATGGACCTGGTTTAATATGTGTTTTATCAGAGAATCTTTGTTATAATTGTGAAAAACCTGCCTCTGAAAAAGAAAAACAGTTTTGATTTAAAAGTTCAAATTAAGAAGAATAATTACTGGATGTCTGAAGATTCTCATTCATCCAGGTCATGACATCCAGTGTTGGTTGTCTCAAGTCAACCGGACTGTTTTAGTTCCTTCAGAACATTGTGCTCTTATCGAGGAAGAGCGTCCTCAGTTCTGATGGAGATAAGGGGAGATTTTACTGCAGTAACATTTGAAACCACTGGGTTGAGCTTGTTTCTGGGGAGGAGGCTACTGTCCTGTAGTAGACATCTACTTACCGTCTCTACTGCTTTCATGGCTGGCTGCATGTAAACAAAGTGGTCTCCAACAATGTCTAACATGGGTCAAAGCAAAGCAGTGCAGACTTTCACTGATTACATCAACTATGTGGACAAGAACATCAAAATCACATGAAAAGATGTGAACAACAACAACAGCTGCCTTTCCTGGACTGTACTGTCCACATGATGGAGGACAGGAGCCTGCAGACTGGACAACCCTCATCCTTTAAACACAAGCTCGGAGTTATCAGAACGCTTCAGTACCGGCCAGAAAACATTACAACCTATGCAGAAGCCCAGGAGCAAAGAAAAAACATCTCTTATGATGATAGAACTTATGGATTGTTTCTACCTGGACTGGACTTTTATTAAAGCTGCAACTAGACCCAGAAACACCACCGACACAGGGAGAAGGCAAAAGAAGAAAAAGGAAAGGGAAGCGTTGTCATCCCTGATGTGGCTGGAACATCTGAGAAACTCAGGAGGATTTTTAACAAACAGCAAATAGCCATGTTTGTCAAACCCAGCCACCCCGTCACACAGAAACTGACTCATCCTAAAGACCCGACTCCACACTCTTAAAAAAGCAACCTGGTGTTGCAGGTCAGTGCAGTGAGGACTGCAATGAGCTCTATATTGAGGAAAACAATCACTCAACAGATGGATGCTCAACACAGGAGAGAAACTCATCAGATCAGGACTCAGATTTTCTCCTTCATTCATTTTAAAATACAGACTTTTGAGGACCTCAGTGATAAAATCTTGGACAGAGAAGACGAGTGGTTTGAGCAGCAAGTGAAAGAGGCCATCTATGTCAAAGTAGAAAAAGCTTCAGTAAACAGAGGAGGAGGACTGAGACATCAGCTCTCCCCCACCTACAGCAGCATCTCTTCAGCCATACCAAAGACAATGAAGAGACTGACCCCCACTTAGCCTCAAGTGAAACTCCTGACAATAGTTGCTATTAATGACACCTCAGCTTGTAGACTCACTACTTCAGTAAAACTTTCTCCATCAGAACTGAAGAAGCTCTTCTGGATAAGAGCAAAATGTTTTCATGAAACTAAACCAAGTCCAGCTGACTTGACCCAACCTACGTTGGATACGATGACTGAATACTACGGCAATACTTCCTGAAAAGGAGAAATAGGGAAACAGATCATACTTCAGTGGGTTTCTGGAGTCAATTTAAGAAGAACTAAAGATTGAAAATGAAACTTAAGGGAGCATGTTAAAATGTAGAGCATCGTCTTCATTTGCATTACATTACACTGCATTAAATCACATTTCACTGAGACAAAGTGGATAAAAACACACTGAACTACAATACGAGTCACGTTTTCACATTTGCTGGTTAGTTTTTGAATTCATGTGAATTTACTGTGATGTATCGTTGGCAGCAACTTAAAACTAACATCTGATTTAATTTTTCCTGTATGAATATTTCTGTGAAGGACCAAATATATATAAATGAGAAACTTGAGGTATTTATGGAGTAAACATCCTAAAAGTATTATTGATTTGACAATAAATAACATAAAATCTGATTTTGAAATACTTGTTTGATATTCAGAGATCAGCTGTCTTGTTGGATGGAAAAGATTTGGAAGCAGTTGTTACTTTAAATCCACTGTGTTGAAAAACTGGTCAGAAAGCAGGAAAGACTGTCAGGAAAGAGGAGCTGATCTGGTGATCATAAACAGCAAAGAGGAACAGGTGGGTGTGTGTTTGATTTTTTATGTCTGTGTGATCTTTGATGTAACTGATCTGGTACTTTAGTCTTGATCTTTTGTCAGTCTGCTTCCTGTCCTGATGGATTTCACTTTAAATGGTTTTCAAGTCCTAAAATCAGGATCAGCTGATCAATTAGATCCATTTACTTGATTTACTTCATGAACTCATTTCAAAATGTAAATATTTTCATATTTCAGAACTTTATGGTTTTGTTTTGACTCAGTTCTGCTACATTTGTTAAAAAAAGAATAATTGTTAAACATGTAGTAAAAATGTGATTTATTTACCAGAACAAAGACTAGATCAGTATGAGTGAAAAAAAGTTGCTGAATGAATCATAAACATTAAAATTATTTTCAAGAACAACAAAATCAGTGAAAACTGTTTTCTGATCAAAGGAAACTACAGGAAACTAAAGTCAGCAGTTTTAATGAAATTTCAACATTTGTTTTAACAAAGACTGAAAATTATTCATTAACATTTTGTTGCTTTTGGTTTTTGCAGAATGGAAGAATTAAAAAGTTTGTTTTTCTTTCAGATATTGTTACAGTTATGTTACTACAACAGACGAGCAGAATAATGATTTTTTTTTGTTCTACATTTTCTTTGTCTGTCCAGGAATTTGTCAGAAAACTGAGTCTATCATCCTGGATCGGTCTTGAATGGAAAGAACATGGATGGAAATGGGTGGATGGATCTCCACTGACAGTAACGTAAGAAATTCTTTACAATGTTAATTAATATCACTGTTTAGAGCCGTAAAATCTAAAATGTAGAATCTTACAATTTTCTCCTGATAAATCTGAAAAATCAGGAGATAATTTTAATTTGTTTCAACAAGTATCTCTCTGAATGAACAACCTGAACTTTGTTCACTAAAAACTTCCTGCAAGCCGACTGAAAAACTACAACAAAACATGTTTACAACTGACAAAGTATTTTACTACATTTAATGGCTGAAAAGGTTTTTCTAGTGTCTGATGGTTCACAGTGAAAAGTCATGGAGGAGGACAGACTGATCAGAAATAAAACCACTAACAAGCTTAAAACCAGGAAGCAGATCAGCAGAGGAAACATTTCTGGAGGATTGAGCAGCTTTTACAGAATTTAATGAATAAATAGAGACAATATTGGACTTTATCAAGAGTCCATAAATGATCTATAATCAGTTCAGACCCATAATCCTGTGTGTTGTCACATGTGTGTATGTTCTATAAGATGATGAGAAAAGAAACACAGAAAACATCTGAAACTTATAAAGAGGAAATTTATCTGAATGTGGAAATAATCCTGAATTTCAGTCCAGTTGAATGTGATGTTTTATTTGTCCATCAGGTTCTGGGAAGATGGAGAGCAGGACAGATACAGCAGTTACCGAGTGTACAACAGTTATGGAGGGAAATGGGAAACAACACATTTCGCTAATACCATTAACTGGATCTGTGAGAAAAACTCTTCTGTCTCAATGATATAAATGTGTTTGCAGTGATTAAACTGTCAAATTTGACACCAAAAAATATTAAGAAAAGTTTTCTTTGTTGTAAATTTCAGATGTCGTGTGTCACTCATAATCTACATATATCGTCCCTCTGTAGTCTAATATATAGACAGAGTAGTGAAGGTGGAAGTCATCCATACAACAACAACAACATATAAACTTTGTTCCACTCATTTATTGTAAAACAAGGAAAACTGCAGCCTCTCTTTACTTTGTTTACTTGCTTGATTTATGATGTTTTCTTGCTAAATCTACAGTCAGTATCATCTTTAATTTATCTGGCACACATGAAGGTAGCAGCTGAAGATTTTAACAAGAAGAAAAATCCTCAATCTTAGTTGTTTTAATCTGGATTGTGTGAATAACTGCAGACTGATCAATGGAGGAGAACTTTCCTCCTTCTGATAAATGTAAACAGAAATGTGTTACGTTTCTTTTGCAAACAGCAGGATGTACTGGAGAATGACGTTGGTGGATGCTTCTATGGGCCACAACTAATGTCTACTTTTTACATGTAGTACAACTGTAAGGATTGTGTTTTTATACTGAGATGGAAAAAGTAAAGATACTGAGCTCTGGACAAATGAGAATTTGTGTTCTACAAATTTAACTAAACACTGAAAAACAACATATTATGTTGGATGATATAAAAAAAAAAAGTTCAACTTGTCATCCAGGCACTAATATGTGGACATTTCTAAAAGTCCCCCAGTTACAAAACAATCTTACTTTTTGTTAAATGTTTTTATTTCTTATCAGTATTTGATCCTTTTTACTCATTCTAGACATGTTGTGTATGTTGCATTGCTAAACCTGAAATTAAATCCTATATCTTAAGCCTCTACTTCTGCAACCTCACAGACCTTGCAGTGCTTGTTTAGCTTCTATCAGAACGTCAGTGGGATTCACTGTTTTCATGAACCCTGTGAAATGTGGACTGAAGGCATGACTGGTGAAACTTGCACTGAGATCTAAACAGCTTTCAAATAAATGTCTGTTTTTTCATGATTTATGATCTTTTTCAGTCAAATGAAACTTATTTTTCCAATGTGTGTGTCAGTTTCTACTTTATGTTGTTAGACAGATTTTATTGTACTGGTTAATTATCCAAGGCCATGATTATGTTTCAGTCAGGAAACATTTTAGTAATATTGCAAAGATGTTTGATTAATTAGAAATACATAAACAAAACTTTTACTTTTTCCTTGAAACCGTTTAACTGCACTTCAGATGTTCCTGAATGCGACACCAAGCAGCTCAAACATTGCTGATTTTTGTGAAGACACAAGTGTGAACATCATGTTTCAGGAAAACAGTTTCATGCTTCTCGTGTAAAATTCTAATCAAAATAAACTGAAACGTGAAAGAAGCCTCTGATCATTTTTTCACAATGTAAATATCCACTGCTGTTAAACTAAAAACGAAACATTCTGGGTTTGTTTTTATCCGTACAGTCGCATTTATGAACTAGTTATCTGGTGTAGACGTACTAGTTTCAGACTTTTAGACTTTTACAGAGCTTCTAAGAAAATATTTCTGTAATGTGATGGATTTGTGCTTTTGAGAGTGTAAAAGTAACACTGGACTTTATTCTTTACCTGCTGATCCTCATCTGGCGACAGACAGCAGCTCAAATCGTAGCAGCAGCAACTTCCAGCAGCTGCCACAGCCACCGTGAAGTGGAACAGCTTTCCAGAGCCTACCGGACGGCTCAAACTGATGCAGTTCAGGACCAACTTCTTCCAAGAAAAGTTTTATATAAAATAAAAAATGCAATGACAGAATTTAACTTCACAAGAGGCAAGAAAAGGCAATTTATTTTTATAGCAAATTTCATGTACAGGACAACTTAAAGTGCTTTATGTTAAACAATAATAGCATTACAGATATTAAGAAATATTAAAAGGCAGCAACACTTAGCAAGAATCACAATAAAATCATAAATTACATTAAAATGATTAAAGTTGTCGTGCATAGATGCTGTGGAAGAAATTTTACTTATTATGCTCCATATATAATATTAAAATCACACCTATAATTACTTCCTTTACTATATTCATTTATAAATTGTATTTACACTGATTGTTACTATATTACACTTTTTACATTGTACATTTTTACTCATCATGCTTTAATTCACTTTTAAGGTTTATTCTCTTCATATACATGCTCTGTTAAAAGTTCACTACGAGGGTAAGATGACCTTTATCTGGTCCTTCCTCAGACCCTTAGTCAGACTGGTTCTGGTGGAGACACAACTATGTGAGGTTGTTTTGACACCAGCTCTTGGAGTTGTGTGTCCACCGAAGTTCTTCAGGAAGGAGGATTCTTTCTACAGAAATGTATAACTATTGTTTTTCCTCTTGCCTCCCTAGAGTCTCTCTCGACTTCACGTGAGTCGGGACGACCACTCTCATTACTTGCAAGTAATTCTGTATTAAATCCCCCCCTCCCCCATTTTGTGGTAAAAATGGGCAACGTAGACTCTAAGCAACAGCTCCTCTGTCACAGGAGAATTATATGATTTTATAAGTAACTAACTTATATGTAGTTGTTGTTGTATAGATGACTTCCACCTTCACTACTCTGTCTATATATTAGACTACAGAGGGACGATATATGTAGATTATGAGTGACACACGACATCTGAAATTTACAACAAAGAAAACTGTTCTTCATATTTTTTGGTGTCAAATTTGAAAGTTTAATAACTGCACATCCATTTATATCACTGAGAGATGGAAGAATTTTTCTCACAGATCCAGTTAGCGGTTTTAGAGTAATATGTTGTTCTCCATTTCCCTTCATAATTGTTATACACTCCGTAACTGTTGTATATGTTCTGCCCTCCATCTTTCCAGAACCTGTTGGAGAAATAAAACATCACATTCAACTGGACTGAAATTCAGGATTATTTCCACATTCAGATAAATTTCCTCTTTATAAGTTTCAGATGTTTTCTGTATTTCTTTTCTCATCATCTTATAGAACGTACACACATGTGACAACACACAGGATTATGGGTCTGGACTGATTATAGATCATTTATGGACTCTTGATAAAGTCCAACATTGTCTCTATTTATTCATTAAATTCTGTAAAAGCTGCTCAATCCTCCAGAAATGTTTCCTCTGCTGATCTGCTTCCTGGTTTTAAGCTTGTTAGTGGTTTTATTTCTGATCAGTCTGTCCTCCTCCATGACTTTTCACTGTGAACCATCAGACACTAGAAAAACCTTTTCAGCCATTAAATGTAGTAAAATACTTTGTCAGTTGTAAACATGTTTTGTTGTAGTTTTTCAGTCGGCTTGCAGGAAGATTTTAGTGAACAAAGTTCAAGTTGTTCATTCAGAGAGATACTTGTTGAAACAAATTAAAATTATCTCCTGATTTTTCAGATTTATCAGGAGAAAATTGTAAGATTCTACATTTTAGATTTTACGGCTCTAAACAGTGATATTAATTAACATTGTAAAGAATTTCTTACGTTACTGTCAGTGGAGATCCGTCCAACCATTTCCATCCAGGTCCTGTCCATTCAAGACCGATCCAGGACCATGAACTCACTTTACTGACAAATTCCTGGACAGACAAAGAAAATGTAGAACAAAAAAAAATCATTATTCTGCTCGGCTGTTGTAGTAACATAACTGTAACAATATCTGAAAGAAAAACAAACTTTTTAATTCTTCCATTCTGCAAAAACCAAAAGCAACAAAATGTTAATGAATAATTTTCAGTCTTTGTTAAAACAAATGTTAAAATTTCATTAAAACTACTGACTTTAGTTTCCTGTAGTTTCCTTTGATCAGAAAACAGTTTTCACTGATTTTGTTGTTCTTGAAAATAATTTTTAATGTTTATGATTTATTCAGCAACATTTTTTCACTCATACTGATCTGGTCTTTGTTCTGGTAAATAAATCACATTTTTACTACATGTTTAACAATTATTCTTTTTTTAACAAATGTAGCAGAACTGAGTCAAAACAAAACCATAAAGTACTGAAATATGAAAATATTTACATTTTGAAATGAGTTTATGAAGTAAATCAAGTAAATGGATCTAATTGATCAGCTGATCCTGATTTTAGGACTTGAAAACCATTTAAAGTGAAATCCATCAGGACAGGAAGCAGACTGACAAAAGATCAAGACTAAAGTACCAGATCAGTTACATCAAAGATCACACAGACATAAAAAATCAAACACACACCCACCTGTTCCTCTTTGCTGTTTATGATCACCAGATCAGCTCCTCTTTCCTGACAGTCTTTCCTGCTTTCTGTCCAGGTTTTACTCTCAGTGGATTTAAAGTAACAACTGCTTCCAAATCTTTTCCATCCAAAAGGACAGCTGATCTCTGAATATCAACCAGAAATATTCATACAGGAAAAATTAAATCAGATGTTAGTTTTAAGTTGCTGCCAACGATACATCACAGTAAATTCACATGAATTCAAAAACTAACCAGCAAATGTGAAAACGTGACTCGTATTGTAGTTCAGTGTGTTTTTATCCACTTTGTCTCAGTGAAATGTGATTTAATGCAGTGTAATGTAATGCAAATGAAGACGATGCTCTACATTTTAACATGCTCCATTAAGTTTCATTTTCAATCTTTAGTTCTTCTTAAAATGAGCTGATGTCTCAGTCCTCCTCCTCTGTTTACTGAAGCTTTTTCTACTTTGACATAGATGGCCTCTTTCACTTGCGGCTCAAACCACTCGTCTTCTCTGTCCAAGATTTTATCACTGAGGTCCTCAAAAGTCTGTATTTTAAAATGAATGAAGGAGAAAATCTGAGTCCTGATCTGATGAGTTTCTCTCCTGTGTTGAGCATCCATCTGTTGAATGATTGTTTTCCTCAATATAGGGCTCATTGCAGTCCTCACTGCACTGACCTGCAACACCAGGTTGCTTTTTTAAGAGTGTGGAGTCGGGTCTTTAGGATGAGTCAGTTTCTGTGTGACGGGGTGGCTGGGTTTGACAAACATGGCTATTTGCTGTTTGTTAAAAATCCTCCTGAGTTTCTCAGATGTTCCAGCCACATCAGGGATGACAACGCTTCCCTTTCCTTTTTCTTCTTTTCCTTTCTCCCTGTGTCGGTAGTGTTTCTGGGTCTAGTTGCAGCTTTAATAAAGGTCCAGTCCAGGTAGAAACAATCCATAAGTTCTATCATCCTAAGAGATGTTTTTCTTTGCTCCTGGGCTTCTGCATTGGTGGGGATGTTTTCTGGCCGGTACTGAAGCGTTTTGATAACTCCGAGCTTGTGTTTAAAGGATGAGGGGTGTCCAGTCTGCAGGCTCCTGTCCTCCATCATGTGGACAGTACAGTCCAGGAAAGGCAGCTGTTGTTGTTGTTCACATCTTTTCATGTGATTTTGATGTTCTTGTCCACATAGTTGATGTAAACAGTGAAAGTCTGCACTGCTTTGCTTTGACCCATGTCAGTCATTGTTGGAGACCACTTTGTTTACATGCAGCCAGCCATGAAAGCAGTAGAGACGGTAAGTAGATGTCTACTACAGGACAGTAACCTCCTCCCCAGAAACAAGCTCAACCCAGTGGTTTCACATGTTACTGCAGTAAAATCTCCCCTTATCTCCATCAGAACTGAGGATGCTCTTCCTCGATAAGAGCACAATGTTCTGAAGGAACTAAAACAGTCCAGTTGACTTGAGACAACCAACACTGGATGTCATGACCTGGATGAAAGAGAATCTTCAGACATCCAGTAATTATTCTTCTTAATTTGAACTTTTAAATCAAACCTGTTTTTCTTTTTCAGAAGCAGGTTTTTCACAATTATAACAAAGATTCTCTGATGAAAAACATATTAAACCAGGTCCATCTTTGTTATTTCCCATCTCCATTTTCTCTTTTCTAACACAGACATTACAAATTTAATGTTCTGCAGCTTAATGATGTTCAGGATTAACAACAAAGTGAAGGGAAGTGGTCCATAAAATTCTTCACATCTTATTAGTCATGAGCAGAAAGAAGTGGTGCTGTTTTTAGATCAACAAAGCAAGTTTTAATCAATAAAACGATCAGATGTTTCCAAAGTGACACCAGTGAGGTTCAGTTAGTTCCTGGAGTCATGCTGCCTAAATCGTAATCTGGCTCATCCTATTTTATAAATGTTATCCTGTCAAGTTGTTCTGTTTATCTTTAAAAAGTAAAGATGGTGTTAATCATCACATTTATAACAACTTTGTAATAACAATAAAAACAATTTTCAAGAGAAAATCGTTCAATAAAATTTAATTGAAATGACAGATTTGATTTAATTTCATTGGATTTTAAAATAAAAGTTAATTTAAAGCTAGATTCATGTCACATGTTCAGAGGTGATGTTATGTGTTAGGTTTCAGTCTTCTCTCACCTTCAATCTTCTTCTTCAGCTTCTTCATTTCATCCATTAACTGGTTGTGATTTTTACTCAGGATTTCATGACGGCTCTGCAGCTGACTGAAGTTAGTTTTCGTAGCTTTAAAACAAACATAGTTAAAAATGTAAAACATGATTTTATTAAGGTAAATATTATGAAGTGTGCTGTAGGACCCATAAAACATGTTTGGAGTAATGATGACTGGGTGGATGATTTGTTTTATTTGGTTGTCATGGTGATGTGCAGGGTGGGGTCATGTGGATGAGGTAGGTGACGGGATGAACTGTTAAGAAGTTGTCAGACAGCCACGGGTGGTTTTGCCAGAGAGAGGAGGGCTGGGTAGCTGTAATTTTTGTCTGGGCTTAATAGCCCAAAGTCTGTATGTTAAGTCTAAATGCGTTACATTCACAATCACTTGTTAAGTTCAACAAGGTTACTGCTGCATCCTGCCCAGTGTGTTAATTCTGTCAACCATGAAAGACGATCAATAAAAGGAGAAATGCATCAGATCTAAGAGCGTTTGTTTTAGACATAGACGGTGCGTCATACAAATAGACCAAACCCATCCTTTACCTCACTAGTGACTGTGGAAGTCACTACATGTGATATTAGTGTTTGTTTATTCAGATTAAAATCTTTCTCACCTTCAAGTTTGACCTGCAGCTGATTTTTACTGTTGTTCATTTCGCTCATTTTCAAGGTTACTAAAAGACAAACGACAGAAAATCAGTTTATTTAAATTAACATAAGAAATATAATTAATGAAAATTGTTAGTAGCCATGTATTCCTCCATCACTGAGGGTGATGTAATAGACATCATGCACGACTAACAGGACTCCGCAAAAAAGAAGATTTTACAAATTAATATAAATTTGCTCTTTGTGACCATTTTCAATGAAAATTGCTTGTCTTTTTGTCTTTAAAGACTGTTGCTATCAACGATGATAGTGAAACAAAGTTTTTTTAACACCTCAAATGGAGGCAAGCTGCTAAGTGGGAGAAATGCTGGATTCTACAAGCTGTACAAGACAACAACCATCCACAAACTCTCATTAATAGAAAACCTACATCAGGGTAATAATTTTTCATGTTTTGTATGATAAAACCATTACTGTCACCCCCATCCTCAAGACACCAGACAACAGTGACCTCAGCAATTCCTGGCCCATTGCCCTAATGTCTGTAATGATGTAATGCTTCTAGAGCAGGGGTGTCAAACTCTGGTCCTCGAGGGCCTGTATCCTGCAAGTTTTCATTGTTTTCCCGATCTAACACACCTGACTGAAATTAATGGGTTATTTTGAAAAAGTTGACAAGAAGGATCCATTTGATTTTATTCTGGTGTGTTAGATCAGGGAAACGATGAAAACCTGTAGGATACTGGCCCTCAAGGACCGGAGTTTGACACCCCTGTTCTAGAGGCTGGACCAGCAGCATATCAGGTCTGCCTCCCACCAACATTTGAAGCTCCCAATTTACCTACTGAAGCAAACCGTGCACTGAGGACACCATTACTATCACTTTTCACACCATGCTGAGCCACCTTGAACACCATGGTAACTATGTAAGAGTCCTCTTCATAGATTATGGCTCAACCTTCAACACCATCACACCAGACATCTTAGTACAGAAACTGCGGTACCTGGACCTCCCACCTTCCACCTGCTCCTGGATTAGAGACTTCTTTCAAACAGACTACAGGATGTGAAGCTCAGCCCCCACCTCTCCTCCCCCCTCACACTAATCATGGGCTGAGCCCACTCCTGTATGACCTGTACACCCATGAATGTGTTCCCTGTCACCCCAGCAGCTACATCATCAGGTGTTCAGATGACACCACAGTTATGATGCTTATATTTGACAGAATGGCATCAGGTCAACAACTTACTCCTGAACAGCACAGAGACATTATCGACTTCAGGAGGAACAGGAAGGTTACACTCGTCTCCATATCAAGAGCATAATCACATAATGCATCACAGCATGAAACAAACAGGAAGGGTCTGCAGCATATGATCTGCACAGTTCAAAAAGGCATCAGCCTTGTCAGAACACAAAGCACACATAAACTGCAATGTGACTATTAAACCATCTCTAAAATGCTTAGCACACTAAGTGTGTCTGTGTGTATATAAAGAGCTCATATGCAATATTCTTTAAGAAATAATTCCTTTCACTTCTACAATGTCACAAGATTTATTTCCATCCAGTGTTGTATTATTTTTTTTTTACCAAGATCTTTTATTGATGATGGGGGAATCCAACCACTGTGAAAGGCCTTCTCCAGCACGTCCCAAATATCCTCAATGAGGTTACGTTCCAGAATCTGTGGTGGTCAGTCCATGTGTGAAAATGATGTCTCATGCTCCCTGAACCACTGTTTTACAATCCTGGTATTGTCATTTTGGAATATGCCTGTACGATCAGGAAAGAAAATAATCCATTGATGGAATAACCGGGTCATTCAGGTATCAGCTGATCTCGTTCTTTAGCAGCATAATGTTGCTGAAACTTGACCTGACCAACTGCAGCAACCCCAGATCATAACACTGCCCCCACAGGCTTTTACAGTAGGCACTAGGCATGATGGCTGCATCACTTCATCTGCCTCTCTTCTTACCCTGATGTGCCCATCACTCTGGAACAGGGTAAATCTGGACTCATCAGACCACATGACCTTCTTCCATTGCTCCATAGTCTGATCTTTATGCTCCCTAGCAAACTGAAGCCTTTTTCTCCAGTTGGCCTCTCTGGTTAGTGGTTTTCTTATGGCTACATAGTTGTTCAGTCCCAATCCCTTGAGTTCCCTTCAAATTGTGTGTGTGGAAATGTGCTTACGTTCGCTATTAACCCTTTAAAGCCCATCCCTAGAAAAAAATGGAAAGAAAAGTCTCATTTTCATCTGAAATCTTTACATAGTCCTTTTACAAAATAATGAAACATATAAATTAAAGATAAATAGATTTTTTTTCTCACCACATTTCTTCTTCAAAGATGATGGTTCTCCACTTTCCTTCCAGTTTTTAATAATGTGTTTCTCTACTTGATGAATGTCAGCGATTTGACCCTTCTTAAACAGACTAACATCTTTTCTATGACCACGAGGTGCCTTTCCACATGGTTGTTTAAGAAATGAGAAGCTGCTCTTTGCAACAGTTGGGGTTAAATAACTTGTTGCCAGCTGAAAGATAATCGCCCATGCAGTAATTATCCAGTAGGAGGCTCATTTCTATTTACTCATCACATTTAAAATATATTCTCATATTCACCTGAACATGCCTTTACCTTTACACAGAGACTTGGCAGTAAAGATGAAAATAAGCTGAAAATCATGTTTAATAGAACAAACATAAATTTGATGTAAATGGTAACATATTTTAAAAATCTTTTAATCAGGAAAGTTACATCTAAATGTTGATATCTGCTTGTAAAAAGACATTTTTTGCCAACACCAACCGTACAGAGATGTGGGGGTGTCCTTACAGTATACTGTATCTGTTTCTATCATCTTCTTAGTCAATCAAGAGTTTTTCCTGTGGTCTTCATCGCTGTATTAATTTAAATACAGTCTCTTCTTCCCTTTTCTCTTCGAGTTGAGCTTCCTGTTGGCGTTGTCTTTTACTTTCAACTCCCTCCAGATCCATGAGCTAGAGGACGAATGATTCATTTTCCAAATATTTAACCAATCTCCATCTGCAATTCTTATGTTAAGTTCCGATTCCCATGTTTCTTTTATGTATTTTGTAGAATGTCTATTTTTTTTTTTATTAATATATTTTACGTATGATTCTGATTTTGGTTTCTTTGTTTGCTTTGTTTATGATTTATTCCAGACTATTCACTTCTTTGGTGGCGTCCATCCTGATCTCTTTCCTAAAATAGCTTGTAAGTTGCAGGTATCTGTAGAATTCATGTTTATCCAAATCAAACTTTTCTTTCATTTCTCAAAAACACTCCAGCTGTTCATCTTTCAGTGAGACACAACATGCCATAATTCCCTTGGTTGTTCACTGTTCAGACCTTTTGTCATTTTAAGTTAAAAATTGCTGTATGCTATCCACCTTAGTAAATTGGTGTCTTTCTGTATCTTATAACTCTTAATTATACTGAACCACTGCCTCAATGTAAACGTTGGGTTTGGATCTATTTGGTTTTTTTTTTGTTTGTTTTTTTTTTTTTTTTGTTTTGTACATTTCTTCATCTCCTATAATACTCTCTGTTGGGTTTTCTCTGCATTTTATTTCCATTTCCTTCCATTTTGCTGTATAATCTGGTTTACACCAACCTACGGTATATCTCAGTTGAGCTGCATAAAAGTAATCTTTAAGATATGGGCGTCCCATTACTCCTCTGTCCTTTGGCAGCTGGAGAGTTTCCTTTTTTATTCTAGGCTTTTTACCTTCCCAAACAAACCTTGATATTATTCTAGTCCAGCTTGTAATTTGGGACTCGATCACTACACTGGTAGGGAATTTGTTTATATTTGTTTCTTACTGATATTTACTTCATATCCTGATAGCTGTTCGTATGTTTGGAAAAGTTTCATCAATATAGGTAGTGATTTATTTGGTGTAGGTTATGACATCATCTGCAACAAGTCCTATTTTTTGTTTCACACCATTCGCCATCACTCCTCTGATCTCTTGGTCCTGTCTAACAACCTGCGTGAGAGGCTCTATAAAGAGAGAAATCAGAGTGGATTGTCAATCTCTGTAGTCTAATGTTGTCTGTCAAACTTCTACTGATTTTTACTCCAGCGGTTTGGTCTGAATTGTGTCTTTACACACTGTATTGATTATTATTATAATTGAATAGGTTCAATACTTTGTACAGAATTTTCCAATTAACATATTAAAAAGTGTTTACAGCGTCTATACTTAACACTGTGCTCTTTTTGTCTTTTGTTGCTTGTTCTATAGCCTGTAATATTCTCCTAATATTATCATGCATCTGACGTCCGCAAAATGAACTTGCAACAACACCTGCTGTTGTCCTTTTATCACTGCTCTGTTGAGAGTGTGTTATCTTATAGCATACTAGTGTAGTAGAACAGCAGCTCCACAGCAGACAACAAGCCCAGAGTGATCAAAACAACACAAAGGATAACAAATTAACACCGGTCTGCGTAACTGGGCAGCCAAAACCAAAAACACCATACTGTTGAACAGTTGTTATCCCAAAGCTAACAACACACTGAACACAGACCTGAAATTACAATGACAGTGACTGACTTAACAATTACTCTCATTTAAATTTACCACTATCGTAATTATTACAGTGAAATACTGACTGGTATCATGGCATCAATACCTTGTATGCAGTTTTATTACTGACAACTATGGGCATTTTTTCATTGTAAATACACTTTATACTTGCATCGCAAGTTGGGGTGTGAAAGTGTGATGGGTGTGAATGTCTGTGGATGTGTGTAGTTTGTAGTGTGTAATTAAATTTTGTTTTACTTGTTACTAAAAGAGAATATTTGTCCTTTTATTTCTTTTTATCTTTATTGATGGTAATGCACCAACACAAAGCAGTGAATTTTATCAGCTTTAAAGACAGTTTGTGGAGGCAAAACATGTTGCCAGGAAAAAATATTGTTACAATCAACCCAAAATACTCAGAACCCAGACTGCTGAAGTGTGATACTAACTGACTAAATTCAGTGTAAATGTCATGTGGGTGTAGTGTGCATGAAGACAAATGACAAACTTTGTCCCTGACACTTCATATTCAAAGCGAGTGGCATCTGAACCATCCCATGTTGTTAGTAGAAATTATAATGGTTATACAGCCGTTCTTTCTGTGTGTGACGAACAAACGATCCTGTTAACTGGTTTTGAGGTGTTGCATTTTATCCTACTGTATATGGACAGAGTGATGATCCCAGCTAACATCACCAAACACAGCACGACACCTCCGACAAGCCCTCTCTGGACTGTAGGATGCTTTGGAGTCTGTGGTGCTACATGAAACAAAGATCACAGATTAAAACAAACAATGGGTTCATACTTTCCTCCACCATGTTTGAATTAAATTTTTTTTAACATCATTATTTATTTACCTCCATCCTGTGACTGAAAATTAGTCCGATTACCCACAACATCGCCTGCAGTCTCATAGATGCTCACTTCCTTCTCTTCCCATTCTTCTCCGCCTTCTCGCTCTCACTTTTTTTGACAAATCTGGTTTGGCATAAATATGTGAGGACATTGTGGAACAACTGAGACAGCTGAGCAGATGCTGCACTTGCTGTGTGCTTCGTGTTGATGCTCTTATTTGTTCTTCTACCACACGTAACACTGACTGGCAGATACGCCCTGTAATTTTAAGGAAGTTACACCAATACTATTAATGCAGCCATTATTTCCTGTTCACACTTCAGTCTGATATTATTAGACAAACTTTGAGGAAGTGGCTAAAACTTATCCAGCAGGCTTGTGTGTGTGTGTGTGTGTTGGTTATGGTTGAACCCCTCATATGCTTAATTTTTTGGGTTTTCTTTTCAATAAAGGTTTTTGTGAAACCATTTACAAATAAACACATCAGTTTTTGTTGGGAAAGAAAAACAGATTTTGCTGATTTCTTCTTAGCTGCTGCTATGTTCATGCTGAGAAGTGGTACACACGAACACACCAGCACACCAGATTAGCAACTTGCACAAATTGGGAAATTTCACTTTGTCTCATTCTTTTTTTTTTTTTTTTTCTATCACTTAAAGAAACTGAAAGTGTTTTTAATCCACGTTCTGCTTTTTCTCATAGGAGCACTGGAAAACAAAACGTTAACCTCAAAACTATGTTTTTCTGTGTTCTTTCATTTACACACTGATTTATCATTTTCACATTTCTGGACCTGAAACACTAAAGTCTGAAAAAAACACATTTCACAAGTTTACTTTTCCAACCCTGACATACATTTTAGATATGCATCAAATTTCCAAAGCCATCAGTTAGCCATCTTTGAACCATTTAAAACAAACATGCAGGCAGATTTTCCCCCACTTAAACATTTTTTAGTTTTTGCAAATTTCACACCAAAGTTTTAAACTTGTAACCTTTCAAAGCATCATCTGCTAACTCGTGCAATAAATACTGCTGGATATATAAAATGCTCATTTTGTCTGATATGTATGGTTTTCACACATGTGCCACATTGACAAGCTATGAAGTGGTTTTAGTACATTTTTACCACCGTATTACAATTTTCCAAGCAAATTTTACACCCGTTTGCTTCTACCGTGAGTCCAACGGGCATTCTTATTTCTAAAAAGTAGAACTTAACTTCTGTCCGTCCTATGGCTAACTGCTCATCACTTGAGTATCACGCAGTAAAGGTCTCTACACCCATTACTGCATACATTCTGAAATCACTGAAATAAAAACTGATGTGACTCAGACCATGACTTCCTCTGAGGAATCTATGTGAAACCAGCAGCTTGTGGGCTGAAAAAAAAGGATTTGAATGGTCAAAACAGGGAGAAAATGAAACAATGTGGTCTAATAATGTTTAACCACTTAGAGCGGTCTGTGGTTTTACTCTTTGAGTCTGATGCACTAACAGCAGCTCACTGATATTTTCTATAGACTTTTGTCTTTATACTGTGCATTTTTAGCCATAATCAAAGCATTATACAATACCACTACAAATATACAGCTAAATGACAATGTAAAGGTTCCTCTGTTGTGATGAACCTTAAAAGCTGCACATACTTTTTACTAGATTTTATTTTGTTTAAGATGTCCTGACCAGCATCATAGCAAGCAGAATGGTGGCTTGGCTGCTGTATTGTGACGAACAAATTTGCTTTGCTAAGAGGAGCTTTATGGGTATAAGGCCCCTCTTATTCTTTATATTTGATTTTGTCTACTCTTGCATTAAGAAAAGGAATTATTGTGTTCCTCTTCTGTACACACACACATTTGCATACTGCTATGATAACTGTGGCAACACTAGATATATGAGAAATAAAACATCTTTACATAAATAATCTATCATAACAATAAATAATATCTATATCTATCTATCTATCTATCTATCTATCTATCTATCTATCTATCTATCTATCTATCTATCTATCTATCTATCTATCTATTTGAAGGTATTATCTATGAGCAGCATTTCAATAAGTGTGGATTAAATACCAACTTCTAGCACACATAGCATAAGCAGGACAGTGGTGGGTGCAGTGTTTTGGGATTTTAGTTCTCCATTTGACATTATAGACCACAGGGTTAGGGTCATTTTTAATAGCTCAATATCTAGTTCAGTTACACTTGAATGTGGTAGTTGCTGTTTATGTGTATGATATGCCTCATATGATGGAGAATGCAGGAATGGTAATTTATGCTGATGAAACAACTACATTTGCCTCTGCTTCAAACTCTAAGCAGGTTAAAGAAACTTAAATGAGTAAATGGAAACAAATTGAATCTTTCCAAAACCAAATGTCTACGTTCTAAATATGCCCCAAGGTCAGATCATAAGTTATCTCTCACTAAATGAAATTTTTATTGAACAGGTTAAAGAGGCTAAACTGCTTTGTGTTACTATTGATGAAACACTCTCATGGACGTCTCATGTTGCAAACATAGTCATGAAGATGAATTGGGGTATTTCCATTATCAGAAGAAGTGCTAGTCTCTTAAAGGAATCATCATTAAAAATGATAATGCCGCACATCTGGACTTTTGTCCGACAGTCTGGTCTTGCACATCACATTAAACATGACAAAACTCCGGTTAACTTAAAATAGATCCGCTTACCTTTTACTTCCGTGCTCCAAAAAGGAGAATGTGTCAGAAATACGCAGGTAATGATAAGAAAAAGGTTGACATACAGTCTGATTCTGTTTTTTAAGAATATACAGTAGTAGCGGTTTAAAAGTTCCCATCCAAGCTGAAAGCCAGCCGAATACCTGCCGGCTTCCAGCCCAGTTCCATTCCAGTTCCAGCCAGCTGCCTTCCAACTTCCAGCCGCCAGAGAGGCCCCCTCCTTCTCCTGGGAGTGTCGATGTTTTAATCAAGCTCCACCCATTCCTTGTAATATAGGGTAGACCCAGAAGATGGCGCTTCTCTCACAGACTTCTCATCGCCCGTAGTCTGTCAGATTTTATCTGAATTTACACTGACCGGCAGAGGCGCCACTCAAAGCACCTCTGATGGCCAGTCACAATTCATAAAAATGCATAAAACTTAATACATAATCATCGTTTGACGTGGAATGTGAAATTGTAACATGCTTGTGCGCTGGCAATTGTTTTATTCAGAAATGAATGCTAGTAGGTTAATAAAACCTTTCAAATACTGGATCACAGCCCCTAGCTCTATTCTCAATAGGATGTATTTATCATACTGATTAATCTTTTAATATTAGCATTATTAACATAGACAAATCAGATTTGGATCAAGCAACACAGAATCTGTTTGAGGTAGCTAGGAAGGGTTATTTTATTCTCATATTATTTATTTCACCTCCATAAGAAGACAGGGCGACAGATAAAAGCCCCACGCAGGATCGGAGATAATTTCTTCCACTTCAATGTGTCTAATCGCGGGGGGACATCCAACACTCGCTGTGCTGCGACTTCCTGCTCGCCGGGAATCCCGATTACGTCACCCCTCCAGGTGGGCTATTCCCCGACACGCTCTGATTACCATTCCAAAAGGTACTGTATGCAGCCCCCAACTTGAACATGCGCCTTCTTCAACATTCGCACTTGCTCCAGAAAATTACCATCTCTTAGGCTCCTCCACCACCACTTTGACTGTGGATTGATACGTAAATGAGCCGCAATGAGGCAGCTGAACAAGTGACCCAGTTTTGTGATTGTTGCACATTGGGTAAGAGTGGTCAAACGAGTCCAGTTTGTGTTGTCATGCTACCAGAAATTCAGTATGGCTAGTCGGTCCTAATGCAGTGAATTTCCATGTTAATGTTGCCAAATTCAATAGCATAGCAAGAGATGAAAAAAGAAACAACGATATTTCTTCAACATGTTAACCAAAATATTTACCTCTTAAAGCATAAACCAAGTATTTACAACAAGCAGTGTGCTTTTTAACGTTAACGTGTGCCATAGCCTACTGCACCGCTGTTCCTCCTTCCAAGTCTTCTTTTTTATTATATTGTTGTTTTATCATCTGAATATACTACAACAACACAGAGAAAATATATGAAAGTTTATTTTACGCTGGTATTTGCGCAGCAGAGTTTTCTGCGGCCGGATTTGTAGTCCAGGAACGGAGAACACAGCTGCTGCCAGGAAAGGTGGATTACATTTTGTTAAAGCACAGCAATCTCCGAGTAGCCTATTATAAATACCCTCTCAGTGGCAAAATAAAACACACTGGTCTGGTTTAGTCTTCACTCTGAAATGGTTCAGTCAGAGGAATATAAAGCTGTTTTAAAAATGTTGAGCAAGCTTAAAATAAACATTCATAGGCTATCTATGTGTTTTAGATTAACACAATGATAAAACAACAATAGGCTATAATAATGGAAAAGAAACGGTGCAGCATGGCAATGATGCGTTAATGGCTCGGGTCGCGGGTTAAACATCAGTCTGGTTCGGATTTAAATGGAATAAATACATTGGTGACGAGTCGGGTTCGGGAGTCATTCTAACGAGTTAGAGCAGGTATGCGTAGCAAAACGGAACCGTGCAGTTCGGACTTGGTTGACCTGGAACCATTTGACAATAAAATCTGGAGCCATCCTGCAACGCGCTCGCTTAGGCGTCCAGTTAAACCGTGTTTATTCAACCAGTCCCTACTTCATTGCATTCATTCTTTCCTCATAGCCTACGTGCACATTTTTTTCAAGATTGTTTATGTCAGTTTTGTTTTGGAAAATGAAAAAGGAGTCTTTGCGCAGAACTTATAACATTATTCTAATCTTGCCACTTGCCTATTTTATTATTGTGTATTTTTGTAATAACATGTAAATTCACTGCATAGGAACCAACTAGTCTACTGAATTTTGTGTGACAACACTAACAGAACTGTTTTGACAATGCAACAATTACAAAACTGCGGCTCATTTACTTATCAATCCATAGTCAAAGTGGTGGTGGAGGAGCCTTGGAGATGGTAATTTTATGGAGCAAGTGCGAATGTTGAGGAATTTAGCCTTTGTTCAAGTTGTGGGCTGCATATATGCAGCCCACAACTTGGTATACCTTTCAGAATGATAATAAACAGAACAAGACACACCAAACCAGGAGCTAAGACCACGAAGTTCAGCATCATGCTTATCTATCTTTGGCGTTTTTACACCAACATTTTTATACACTGGATAATGATAATAATTATCGATTAAAGTCACGGATAAAACTGCTGTTGTTAAAACACACCCATCTCTTACAAAATCTAAAATGTAAAACAAAAAAAACAACAAACAAAAAATCTGGATCACTGTAGAAATATCTTTATTCATTGCTGATCATCTGGCCATTGAAGCGTTTTTATTTGGAATTGGGAACAAATATTTTCCACCCTGTTATATTCTGTTCCACTCTGTTATGTTCCATTCCACCCTGTTAGTAAGGTGTTTTTTATTTTTTATTTTTTTACTAAAAACATTGAGGACTGTGAACCTTGTTGCACCATATTAGGAAGTGAGGAACATTAAATTGATTTTGCTTTTCTGTTCCCAGGTCAAAAGGAATGTAATTATCTCTCATTTGAAATACTTGATTATGCTTTCCTTCTTGCCTTTGTGGAAACAGAAACGTGATAATCTCTCACTTGAAAGCAAGCTGGGCGTACAATAGTGTGAAGGTCGATGAAAACTCACATGACCAATGCTCAATAAAGGGTACATGAAAATGTGAGAAATGGTCAAAAGCACAAATACCGTTTGTGGTGAGTGAAACTATACAGCACAGTCCACAAGGCTCTTTTCAAGCACACTCCTCCCCCCAAGGAGTATGCTTGAACAGCTAACGGCAGGTAATGGCTGTGTTTACAAATGTAAAGGTGCTAATTGTTGGCCATTGAATTGTTAATTTCAAACCGGGCAGCCTTTTGGTTGTACTCTGGGCATGGTAGAGGGATAAGAAATCTCTGGGTTTTCTAGTGTTAAACACTGGAAGCGTCGCCAGCGGTCTTTTGATGACCGCCAGTCACGCTACCATGCTTATAGTGTATTAAAAACTAAAGGGCTGAACCTGGTATTTTAGGACTTTTATTATATAGTTGTTGTCTATAGTTTTACCTGCTTACTTGTTTGGAAAAGTAAACACATCAATATTTACGAGCAGTTTAGCACGTCTAAACTTCCACAGAGCCGCTCAGGGAGACTCTTTCTCAGCCAAACTGTCGTATATCACGGCTATGGAGTTGTAATAAATGGCCGCCCTACTCTGCTTCTGATTGGCTGTAAGATCACAAACCCTGTGTGATGATAGGCTGCTGGTTCCTGTCATTCCTACCAGCCTTTGCGCATGTGCCTGCTTCAGACAGCAGGCAGGCAGCTGTCCCACCGCTGAGACACAGCTGTATGACGTTTTATCACGTTTTATCACTAGATCGCTATGAATAAAATCCAGGGACACTTCATTTCACAGTATAAACCATTTATTTACTTATCTACTTAGGATAATAGCACTTTGAGGCCTAATTCAGAATATAGGTTGGGCTGGGTCCGGACTTTTGTGATCCCTGCTTTACACATTATCAGTATTATGTTATTTTTACCTGCCGATATTACGTTATGATTTTGTCAATATTCAGTTATGCAGCAGCTGTATCAACCCCCACTGTGAATAACTTACGTTGCAGTCAAATGACCGCTGGCAGCGCTCCTCGGGATGTTTAGAAAGCTCGCTGCTAGTGACATTCACCACTTAGCCGACTTGAGGAGGTTGTGCTTTGCCTCATAACACCATTAGCTACACATGTCGGCTTTTTTGATACATTTATTTGACGCCATTTTCAAATCAAATCATTTTTTAAATGTTGGCAAAAATGCAACAAATGAGCAACACAGCTCATTATAAACTGTTTAGAGAGCAGCAAGATCAAATCACTGCTCCTCCCCGTGGACAAAAGAGGGATTGCAGCTGTTTTTTTACTTGGGCTACTTAGGGGCAGAGCCTCGCTGACGACATCATTGCGGGGGATTACATTACCCCCACAGACCTGTGAAGGATCGGCCAAGGATCAGTCAAGGACCAGTCATGGAAACAGGGGAACTTTTAAACCGCTACTACTGTATAAACTGCATACAACAATAAACAATGAGTCCCAACTATTAACAGACATGACCACAAGTCAAGACAAACAGTGAAAAACAGGTTCACAGTACCTTTGCCAAAAACCAGCGCATTGAGGAGAACAGTGATGTACAGAGCCGTGGTGGAGTGGCACAGGCTTCCACATCAGCTTATGTCACTGGTTAATCTAAGTAATTTTAAACATAAATTAATAAAATTGTATTTAGAAAGGTAATTGTAAAACGTCTGCAGCTTGGAGCTCCAAAAGGTTTCACATCTCGCCTTAAAGCTACCTTCTCAGTTCATCTTTAATTAGACCTCACAGCTCAGTCACATCTCCTGCTGAGAGACAGCAACATGGTTTCCAATCCCTACAAACACACACACATACATACGCAGACACAGACAACACCAGTGCTTGTACTTCAGTTTTATTGTTCTGAAGAAGAAAAAAAAAAAAAAAAACACCAAGTAAAAAATAAATTAATTCCTTGAATTTATTTTAAAACATCCTGGTCAGAGGCTGTCCTCGCAGACTGAAGGCCCAGGAAACTAACTCAACTGAGATGATGTTAGAAAAATGTTAAAATGTGCTTAAACTTCTGGCTCAATTTATTCACTCTTACAGAGAAAAACAATTCCAAATAACTGGAGTTTATAATGCATATCCAGCAGTTAAACTAATCTAATGATTCAGAAACATAAATTAATCCAAAGTCATTCCATCTTCAAACTATGTGAGCTGTTGAGTTTCTTTCATCAAGTCAGTCTCAAGTTCCTGCAAGGAGATCCAGAGTTTTGTCTTATTTAGGTTAATAATAAATGTTACACACTGAGACAGGATGTGCTGAAGAAAAAGTTCAAGAACAGAAAAATGAACTACTTTTAAAAATCACACGGTGAGAGACAGGTATAAAAACAACTTCTTTGCTCAAATATTTGTTCAGTTAGCTTTCTACTTCACTGACTGAAACTAATTCTTTGCACCAAACTCGACAGATTCTGTTGACACAACTTAACAGAAGCAGAAAACATTTACACACACACATAATCTCTCTCTCCTGAAGTAAACTATCATTGTGTGGTTGTTACATAGACTTTTATCAGCCTTCTGAAACACTGAGCATCATCAGATAGAGCTTAATACTGTAATAACTGCTCATACAAACAAAATATATGCAACTGTAAAATATTTCTGTGGCTCTATGAGATCTGAAAATAATACAAATAGCAAGTGGAAAAAAAACAACATGCAAAACATAAATAATTGCTCTAAAACTGTAAAAATGGTTGTGAAGTTTCGGAGCCTTCAATACAAAAATGGAGGTGATTGATAGAAACATGAACATACCAAATTACATTGATTTAAAGGAAAATGTATCTTAGCAGATGGTTTCATATCAAATCCCTTTAATCTTTTTACTTGTTAATCAGAAAAAATTTAAGGTAAAGTAAAATATTTCAACATTAACAGAAATGAAAGGATAACGCCAAGGATGGTAATGCTCAGCAGTTCACCATGACACCTTCGAGGACAAGATTTTTCCAGAAATAAATGTGGGAAAAAAGGTTCTTGTTAGACTATTAAGAGGCACTTAAGCAACCAAGAGGGATGAAAAAAACAACATAAAAAAACTGAAACAAAATTAATAAAACTACATAAATCTGTTTTCTTGAAGTTAATTCAATAGCATAGGTAAGTTAAAATAGTCCCAAGCTCATACCCCATCCCATTTCCTCTACAATGTCCGTAAGAAATCCTCTACATCAGGCACTTGTTGAGTAGTTCATAACGGCTCCAAGCTGGCCAATTAGAAACAGCAAGCGGCCCGCTGTCCTCCAATCACCTCCTCTCAGTTAGTTAGTCCAGACAAGGTCTTCCCTCCTCTCCTTAGCCTCTTCTTCGACCCAGCTTTCTCTCCCTCCTTCCCTACGCTCCTGGTGCTTCGGTACACCCCAGGGGACCTCAGCTCGATGTCATCAAGTGTGGGGTCATCGGGTGACACGGGTTGTGGGGCCGGATAGCTGGGTTGGTAGTAGCGGTATGGGTCATCCTCCTCAACCTCACCGTAGTTTTGGAAGACGTTGGGCGGAAGTTGGACTGAGGGGACAGCGCCGCCGTCAGTGTTATCTTCACCTTCTGCATTTCCAGCCAACCAGCACCCAGCCAGTCAGACAGACGGAGAATCAGGGAATGCCCAAAACAAAGATGGCCGCCACCATAGAAACAGTGTTTTGGAGCATTTTGTTGGGTTTTTATTAGGTTAGCGGGAAGAGGGAAGGAGCAAGAGACATAGATGGACAAGGATTACCAAGGGTTACCAAAGGTTACCAAGCAATGGTTATAAAGTGACTAAATTTAAAAGCAGTTAGAAGAAAGTTCCAGACAGTCAGCTTTATGTTAAAAGTTAGAATAAGCAACAATGTTTGGGTTTAACACAGCAAGTATTAGATCTGTTACCTATTAGCTGACATTCAATTTGTCACAATTAAAATAAATTTAATGTTTTCAAGTATTATTATTATTATTATTATCAAAGGTTTCTTGATGCTAACTTACATTAAAACGTGCATAATATAAATACAGTTTTGGAGGTTTTAGTTGCTCTACAAAGGTGCATGGTGTTATAGGAGTTTACAGTATAAAGTCTGTGAAGCCTGTGGATTAAAAAAGAGGCACCGGGTGATCATAATCTAGAAGAAAAAGTCAGGAAAGGATGATTGTGTCAGTGCAGGTTCATTTTACATCTGGGGAAGATACGGTTCAGCCAAATAAAAAATAAACTTTTATTTTCAAAAGTGTTTTTTTTTTTCTATTATAGTGACAATAAATCAACCCTTTTATCGTAAAACAATCACTAATAATTGCTATGACTATAAAACTAAATATACAGATAACATGAGTTACAGATGCAGACTAAGTAAACGTCTACATCTTTTATGAGATACATTAAGACATGCTCTGTTGTCTTTTTGAGGGAGTTGTTGATAATGGACATAATGGTTATTGTAAATGAAAGAGCATTTTGTAAAATCATTTAAGTGGATGGTTTAATAATAATAAAAAGTGCCAAAAAAGGCCAAAGATCATTGACAATTCTGTGTTTTTTCGCAGTTATCTCATAAACAGCCCAGAATCTCAAGAAATTCAGTTTTCTAACATGTATAACTATGGCAAGTGGCCAATATTAATTAGAATTAATCACAGCAGCTCTGTGTGTACACATGAATATGATATAACACCATATTTATGTGTAGAGGAATTATTAACTAATGCACTGACACCATCTCCATCATCTATAATATTTTGCATCCTCTGCAGCAGTTAAAGCTATGACTCCTTACTGTTATTGCTTTGTGTGTTTGTGAACGTTGGTCAGTAGTCACTAAGATGTGCTGGTTAAGAGCAAAAATCATAAGACCAGGGGATGGTGGGGACACACAGATAAAGAGAAAAAAAAACGCAGACAGAAAAATGATTACAACATGCAGACGTTACTCACAGAATGCCCCCTCAGGCTGCAAGCTGCACAGCGCCTTTTAGGCTGCTGCGATACCTTTAACCTCAACACACATTAAACATGAACATAATCATGCATTTAGTGGCTAATTATAACTCCTGCAGGGTTTTCTGTAGTGTAATGTTCGCTGATATCTACATGTGGTGAGAATCAACTCAGTGGTCTCTACTAATACTCTGAATGTCCTGGAAGCCTGCAGTGGTGTCTACTTACTAAGTGTGAAATTGTTAAAAAAATTGTTAGGTTGTGTATATATTTCATTAGAGTTGTATACATCAGAAAATCCCCCATGGAGCATTTTTTAGTATCTGAATAAACCCACACTCACCACGCCAGAGTAATTTACCACCACAGCTCAAACAAATCATGTTAAGATGCAGATTTCAGTGGTCATGTGTTTACCGTGTGGTCACAGTTTGCTGATGTGTGGAGCAAACCATGCAGTGACACACATACAGCAGTAAGGTACTCAAGAATGACAAAACTAAACTATAAAAGTATTTCCACCCAATTCATTAGACATTTTCTACTGATGTGATCTGATTCATTTTCAGACACATAAATACTGATTTCTGTTCCTTTAATATTAACACAACACAGAATGTAATTTGCTCAGTGTTTGTCACTCAGTGACTTTAGCATCAAACATGTTGATTTCTTGTTTATGACTCATTCTATAATTGGTGGTTTAAAAACACTTTTGACAGTTCTGTAGAGGGAAATATTGGAGTGATAGAAAAAGCTTGTGTTTTGTATGTGCAGTAGTGACAAGTTGTTTTAATTATTTATTCTAACTGATACGGTTTAAAACTGAACTAAAATGATATCCTGCTCATCCTTCTAATTTAGTTTGGATAAAAGCAATGCTCCTGACTCTTGACTAATTCTATAAAAATTTATTTTAATCATATTTCATAATGCGAACTAATTTAATATTAAAAGTGTGTCATTTTGTAAAACATTAACTTTACTTTAAAAAGTTAGAAAAAAGGGAATGTCTTAAAATAAATATAGAAGAGCAGTTAGTTGAAGTTTAGTTTAGCTCTGTTTATTTCAGATTAGCTTAGCTTAGTTTAGCTTAGCTAAGGACACTAAACAGGTGGAAACAGTTAGACTGGCTTTGTCCAAAACCACAAAATAGCAAATTAACTTTTTATATCATGTTTTTTAGAACATGAGAGTAAAACTGATGTTTCCCTGTTTGAAAGAGGAGCATTAGGGGCTCATCTCTGCGTAGTTCTCATCAGCCGCTACAAATGTGTGATTACCTGTTTTAGCTCTAGGACGCCAAATGGAGGCCGTGCTCAAACTATTTAAAAGCTTGAAACATGGCCTTTTAGTTTTATTTTCTCCACTCTTAGTTTTTGCTCTTACATGGGCAAAAGCTCATCAGCTTTTGTGGAGAAAGTAACAATTGTTAAAATAAATACTGAAACACAGGAAGCCACCGGAGATGGTCACAGATGTGATACTCTGATACTAAGGGAAAGCTGGAGTTTCTTCCATGATTGTTTTACAGATATTAGTTTTATTTGTATTTAACATCAGATATTTTCCAGAAAATCTATTTTTTTATCTTTAATTATTAACAGGAACTCATCTTGTTCACAAATAAATAAATAAATAAATAAATAAAAATAGTGGATATATAAAAGAAACCATTCGAACAAATGTCTAACATTTTGGGTGAAATGACCGACCATCATACAACTAAGACTGAAAAATGTGGTTTTCCTCAGAGTTGATGCTTTATTCTGCGGCAGCTTGTTGTCTGGATGTTTACTATCGTGTCCCATCCTAAACAAGCCAAGTGTGTCATGTGAAGCTTAAAATTGCTCAAAATGTAAAAACCACACATTTTAAAGACAAATATCTTGTGTGTTTCAGAGATGCAACTGAAACACACACATGCAGGTTGATAATAAAGCAGAATTCTGTATCTTAACTGTGAGTGTATTTCAAAGGTTTATAAGTTACTCCTTCAAATACACCAAGAGTGGATGAAATAATTTCAATGGCAGGTGGTTTGTTTAACTCACTGGCATCTTTACAACATGAAAAGTCACCGAGTGAATTAAACAGTTTATCTGATGATCCTCAATCAAACAGACACAAGCAGTATGGACATGCTTTCATGCTCTGTACATTATCAACACATTTAAATGCACATGATAATTTTCACAGTCACATACAGAACAAGCAAATGTTGAATATCTGCTTCATCCCTACTTTAAGGTTCTAAGTATCTGATACTAAAGCCTCCAGTGTGTGGCTGTAATTACCGAACTACCACAGTGAAGGAGATGAACTCCGACAAACTTTAGAATCAAGGTTTTTAGCTGATGCATCATACTTACTACTTGGAAGCTACATACCTCCAACGTTGTAACCAACACAGGAGTTCTGGTCGCAGTATCCTGGAGGCCCTGGAGGGCCAACTGGTCCAGGAACTCCAGGCCGACCAGGAGATCCAGGAGTTCCAGGTCGTCCTGATGGACCCTGGCTGCCAGGTCGGCCTTGTCCTTGGGCACCTGGAAAAGAAAATGATAAAGATTTCAGTGGACAAACGCACCAATCTAAACAAATGTTTCTTATGCAGGCAGTATGATGCATGTTCATTGTTATAAATATGCAAATTAAATAAATAAATAATGTAGACCGAGAAATGTTGGTTTGGATTTATTTACCAGGAGGTCCTGGGGGTCCTCTGGGGCCTTGGACACCAACCCCTGCAGATCCCTTCTCCCCCTTCTCTCCTGGTTGACCTGGACGCAGACAAAAAGTGCTGAGAAATGCTCTCATTTCTGATAATAACATTCCCAGAAAATATTTACTCTCTGCCAGTTGATACAACAAATTCTACATCTTAACTCTTTCATAATGTCCACAACAGTGGTCACATATTTAAAATCTGTTTTCTAGTATATAGACGGGTGAAGGTGGTAAATTTGCAAATGATCCACTCTGTAGACATAAATAGATCAAAGTAAAATATGTTTAGGAAATAAAAAGGCATCACTGTGTATGCCTGTAGAAGTAAAATATTTAATATGAAAAACATGTAGCACTGTTTTTTAATTACGCATGAAAGGGTTAATTCCAACTTCTCTATTAATATGTACAAGCATTTTTTATGCTTCTTGCTCTGCAGAAACCCTGACAGACATGTTGTGTTCTTTTTAAACATTTCTGTGCTAAGGCATGAAAACACATTGAGGTGTGGGTGTGAAAGTCACTCCCTTATAAATGACAAATCAAACTTACACATGAGATTCTTCCAAGTACCTATTATCCCCTAATAACTTTTAAGTCTGTAGTTAACAGTTTTTCATCTTAAAAAGGTGGTATTATGAATTTCTGGCTCTCTGATGTGTTATTTAGCTTAAAGGTGTGCAGAGCTACAAAGCTTTAATTCCTCAACAAGGGGAGCTATTTTCCCAGAAGAAACTGCTCCTGAACTGTATTTGCATGATGCCAGAACCTGAATATATAAATGAATTAATCTACTGCACCAAGATTACACACTGTACCTAGCTTAAAATGTCAATGAGTGGGTATTTAATTCTTTCCCACTGTGCGGATGTGATACACGGCGGTTTTCTGGTTCCACACAGCTCACAGCTTTTTATGACCACGTTCACCACAGACCACGTTCCTCCTGTAAAAGTCTATTTGATGGATTTACCTCTTTCTCCTGGGTTTCCGTTCTGCCCGTTCTGTCCTGGGAAGCCTGGTCTCCCTGGTGGTCCCTGTTCTCCTTGGGGTCCTGGGGCTCCCTGTCGACCAGGCTCCCCTGGGGGTCCAGGTACTGTTCGGATGGACACCGGAGGACTGGGAACGTGGTTCAGGATGGAGTTGTAGCGTGCCATGTGGCCTAAAAACAGAAAAATGCAGGAATTTCATAGTTTGGGTCAAAATGAAAGAACCACTGCCCTCTACAAGAGATCAAGGGATCAAATCTCTAATTAAACATAATCAGAAGACTGAAGGAAAATCAAGACAAACATGTCGGCCACTCTAAGTAACAAGATAAAACACACATACTTTAAAATCATGAAATCTGGGCTGTGTGTTGGATGAGGGACAAACAAGCAAGACCTGGACACCCTGATGGTGCAGGGATGCTTTAACACTTCAGGTCTGGTTCAAGCATTGGGGACAGTGGTGATCATGAAGTTATGGATCATACTACAAGGCTATAAAACATCAGGATGATGAAAATCTGATTAAAGATCCAAAGAATGTTTTGTTGTTATTAAATAATAATGGGTATTTATAAATTCTGAATAAATGTAAACTATCATATGTATTTGACAACTTGATGAAAATCAAAGAACTGTGACATTATTGTTCTTCATTTATTTTTCTATTTAACTTCTATTTAGCCAGAAGCCTCATTCTGATTTAAATAGTTTTTTAACAGTATCCTTAGATTACTTAGATTCAAACTGGCTAAGCTTTTAAAACAAAGTAATGAAATATAAATAAATAAAACAATTTAAAATCCCAAACCAAGCAAAAAACAAATAAAAAAAACACACAAAAAACAAATGTAATTGCCTCCAAATCATTCATTGAAAGGAAAAAAAAAAAAAAAGAAAAAAAAGCATCCAATATGCCCACGTCATGAAGTTTTAAGTCTTTTTGCAGTTCCCATCTCAGTTCACACCTTTGGGACTGAAAACATTAAAATCTCCTGTGAACGAAGACTGTACGGTCCTGAATGTTTCAGCTGGAGGAGAGTTGAGAGGTAGGAAGGAAGCAGACCAACAACCGCCTTGTAAATAAGAATATTTCAGCGTCTTCGCCTTCATATGGCTAAAGAGGACCATCCAACATGTTTATAGAAAAAACAATGAGTAAGTGATCTACAAGTTGTGATGAACCTCAAAGCTCCATGTTGCTCAGTATCGACTGAAAGTAGACTCTGAGGTGAGGCATGTAAAGTTTACTTCTGCAGCTGCAATATTCCCAATAACAAGCTGATTTTATCCCAGTCCTTCTCCTTAAAAACATCCTGAAGCTCAGTGGATGTTACGATGTTAGCCTTACTCCCCTCTGCCGGTCCAGTCCAGACGTCCGATTTTCAGGGTCGTATGAGATAAAACGGCGCTCGTCTGACACAAATCATGTAATTGTAACTCGCAGATAGTCAGAGATTAGAATTTTTATCTCTGATCACAAAACACTGTAATCTTTTTAATGATGTTCTCTCACGTGCTAACGTCATAACCCATGACATAAATGTTGATAATAATAGACCCATAAAGCAACATCCCTACCGATGTAACTCATGTAAGAGAAAGTTAATGCAACAGGAAACAGATTTTAAAAGCAGTAATAGTCCTTGGAGTTCTCCCTGTTTGGTGGAGACTAAGCCGGGCGGATCTCTAAGGTTCATCACAGACTACTGGAAAGTAAACGCAGTGACTCGAGTAGCTGCGTATCATTTGCCCCATATCGAGGATTGTGTGGATACTGTAGGATCCACACGTTATGTGTTTAAACTGGATTTATTAAAAGGATATTGGCAAGTCCCCCTTACGAACATCTCGGCTTTTGTAACACCCGATCGCTTTTTGCTATAGGCGAATCTTTCGTGACGTCAGTGTTTACCTTTTGCCGCATTGCATCACGGTATTGGGTGGCAAGAAGCTGCATACCTGCAAGCCTCACTGGTACACGCAGCTGTTGTGAGTGCTATCCTGACCGCTGTTTCTACTTTAAACATTAAAGCTGCTACATGACTGCATGTTTCTCCTAGACTGGATTTGAAAGAAAAATTTTGTAAGATGTTATGATCGTTTTTCACGATAGACCAAACGCCATTTAAATTATAGTTAATAGGACCAATAAAATTGAAAAACAGTCATTAGATTTAAAATGAAAAATTCAAAGGCACTGATAAATAAAGCCTTACCCGGCTTTGCAGTCGCAGTGACATGTGATTATTTCACCGTTTTCTTGGGCGATCACCCACGGAAGATGCGAATCACGCTGTGACTCTGCTTGGCCGGGTCTGACCTCCGCTTTGAGCACGACCACTGATTTTTGTTTCACCGAAAAGATTGGCCCAACCTTTCTTGAAACAAAATAGTTATAAGCTTCGAGGCTTTTAAAAGCTTTTAACTTCTCGTGGGTGAAGGGTCCAGGGCTTTCAACTAAATAAGAATAAATATCTCCCCAGCACATCTGTGGCCAAGATGCAGGTGAGTCAGACCAGTATTTTTCGTCATCCCAGACTTCATATGGGCTTTGTATTTGTTCGATTTTGTCTGCAACACAAATTTTTAGTTTCTCTCTAAAACTCCTCTGGTCTTCGGAGCTTAGCGTACTTATATAATTTGGATTTCGCCCGCTTACTTTCTTGTTTATGCTAGCAGGTTCCGCCATCTCAACAGGTCTTCTTGCCACCCAACCACACGCGCATGCGCAAAAAGATGTAAACAAAGATTCGCCTATACACTGTAATGGCATTTGGTATGTGCAACGCACCTGCTTTGTTTCAGTGTTTGGTAAACACACTGTTTTCTAGCTTGCCGTATTGCACAGCTTATTTAGATGATGTCGCCTTCGTTCCCCTCGCCACATGTTAGAACCAATCAGTGGAGCACCTGGCCTTTAAATGAGGAGGACTACGACCACTCTGGGCAGCTGTGCTCCATGTGCGCACAGTTTGCCTGCTGGGCTCGTGTTTGAGAGATTGGCTGTGGATAACCCCTTGAGGTTGTGTTGGTGAAGACATAACAAGCTTTCCCTGAGAAAAGTTTGGACAATTGTGAAGAGACGCTCTCGGTTACGAGAAGCTAGTTGTGTGCTCTGTTTAAAGACACTCTCAGTTGGAGACGCTTTTTGTTGTTATTACCAGAGTGGTATAAATTTTCATTTAGAGACGTTTTGAGTGTGGTAATTTGGTTTTTTAGTTTTGGTTTAAAAAACGCTTTGTGTTGTGTTTGTTTTGTTTGTTGTTTACTGTTTATTATTTGTTACCTGAATAAGGACACCTTTTGTTACAGCTTTCTTTACTTTATTTAATCATTGCTGAACAGGGTATATATACACCTTTTGTTTGTTAAAACTGAACCCGTTGGAGATGATTTCTTTTTATTTATTGTGAATAAATATTATACTTTATACCATTTAGGGTTAAATCCGGCCCGCTTTGTTACTGACCCTATTTACTCCTGGCGTTTCAGGGTTCGTAACAATGGATCATAGTTAAAGACACACAGAAAGTGTTGTTACTCACTTTGGATCAGCTGCTCACAAACCTGCCTGGCGATGGCCTGAACCGATGCTGTGGACTGAAGGTCACCCTGGAAAACCAAAGAACTGTTTATTTATTGTCATGTGGGATTCTTATTTTATGAAATGTTTTGTGTATTTTTTCCTAAGATGCTGCGAAAATATCAGATTTCTGCAGCTTATGATTATTACTACATGGCTGATAATGTGAACACAAACATGCTGTTTTATTTTCTTCCACTATCATGCAGGAATTATTTGCACATAAATGCAAATATTTCTCCCCAAAGGAAAATGTTAATGTTTCTCTCTGAATAAAAACCAACCTTTTGCTGGCAGGTGATTTAAATGCACATTGTCAAAACTTCTGATCATCTAATTGTGTTACATTGGCACACTTAAATACTCATTTTGTTTTTTCCTGTGTTACTTCGGAACCTTTAATGAAATCTCAGAGTGAGGAATGAAGTTTTTCCAGGATCCCTCATTAAAAAATTAACAAACTAAGCTAAACGAATGAATGAATGGATTTTTTTTCTTAGAGAAGATGCTGAACGCAGATTAAAAATTCCATGAGGAGGATGTTGTGACATCAAATTCAAGATTACAAACTGAAAGAAGATGAATATCTCTTACACCTTCAAGTATGAATGAAAAAAAAACCCTTAAACCCAAAGTGGTGGATAAATTAAGAGGAGTGTTTGGTTTGTCTCTTTTTATCTACTGTAGCAAAAACATAACAGAAGGACAAAAATAGTTACATGCTGAGTTTTTGGATAAAATATGCTCATCTAAAGTAATAAAAGCTCCATGAATCTTATTTTTCATCAAGTAAATAACTACTTAACGGTCAATAGATTGTTATAATTATTGCTGCTGGAGCCTCTTTAGAAAATGTTAGTTACTTTTGACTACATGTCCAAGCATAAAAGTGTAACATAAAGATGCAGGAATTGTGTTTTGTTTCATTCAGCTGTAAAGTCATAACTACCTTATAGTTTCAAATGATGAAAATTGTTGGTCACTTATGATTTGGGAAAGAAAATGTCGGAAACATTTCCATGTAGCACAAAAGGTGTACTTAATCATTTTTGAGCTTGTAATTGTGGTAAATATGAGGCGACTCACCCGTTCACCCTTATCCCCCTTGTTTCCAGGAGGACCCTGCACAAGAAAAGTTGATGGAAAAAGGAAAAAAAGTGTCAGATTTAACTTAAAGAGAAACACGTTTATCAGAGCTCATTACCATGACACATTCCTCACTTTATAAACATCGAAGATCCCAAATCCTTCAAAAACGTTCAATTCTTTCTCTTTCCGATTTTCCCTTTCACATTAACCATAACTTCAGGACTTTATTGTTCCCTCTGTAATGAGGGAAATGCATATTTTAATTTTGGATTTTGGCATATTTTACTAAGCTTGTATTAAAAAAAAAAAAAAAAAGTAAAAACAGACATTAAAACAGGTGTGACACATACAATGACAATAGTAACTATCTGCAGTTCAAATACATAAAAATTTCTACCACATTCAGGCACAATCTAAACATATAAATTACAACTGATGGTGTCACGTCCCCTGGCCTCTGGCCTGGGTACGTGCTAGTGAGATGCTGCAAAGCCTGCACCCTGCACCTCGCCTCAGAGACCTCCTCCTTCTTCCTCCTTCCTGGGGATTGGTCGTCGTCGGCTCCACCTTCCTTCGGAGGAGACAAGCCTCCGACGCCTTACTGGATGATTCCTTCCACGCACTTCCTCCTCTTCAGCCAACCAGCACGACGCCTGGCGTATAAGGAGGAGGCGGCAACGCTGAGGATTTTAAGGGAAATCCGACCCTAGATCGTGTGAATCGGTGTAGAAAGGATGATTTGACAGTAATTGCTGATTGTTATGACATCCCGATAAATAAAAAGATGTTGAAGCGTGAGATGAGGGAATTAATCGTGGCTGGATTACTTGAAAGAGGCGTTCTGCATGGGGCTGTGACTGACTCTGCTGTCTTGCCTGTGATGGCTGGTCCGTCTGAGGTGGCGGGGCCCAGCAATGCTGAGCTTGATTGCCAGTTGAGTGCAGCTGGTGATGAGGAGTCAATTCCAGGGAGTGAGGATAGGAAGTCTCCGCCTATCACTCTCCCCAGGTTTGACCCACTCCTCCTCTCAGAGGATAGCTCAGGTTCCTCCCGGCTGGATGCCCGGTTGAAGGTAAAACTGGAAAGACTACGGCTGGAGCACCAGCACAGCCTGCAACTTGAAATCCGCCGGATGGAAATTGAGGCGGATAAGCAAGTGCGAATGCGCCGTCTAGAGCTGGAAGCTCAGACCCAGTCCACACTAACTGCCCCTGATGTCCCTAGTGGCTCATCCGGTGGCTCTCACCCCTCTCACCCCTTTGACATCTCCAAATTTATTCCTTTTGTTCCTGTTTTTGGGGACAGTGATGTTGACTGCTATTTTGCAGCGTTTGAAAGGATTGCCATAACCTTAAGGTGGCCACAAGAATGGTGGGCCCTGCTTGTGCAGTGCAGATTGAAAGGGAAGGCTCAGGAGGTAGTAGCAGCGCTCCCTCTGTTGGACAGCCAGCGCTATGACAAGGTGAAGGCGGCGGTCTTAAAAGCATATGAATTAGTACCTGAAGCCTACCGCCAACAATTTAGAAATTACCAGAAAAAGCAATCCCAGACATTTGTAGAGTTTGCTCGAGAAAAGAGCAATCTCTTAGACCGTTGGTGCTCTTCTGCTGGTGTGAGCAGTTTGGAGACGTTTCGGGAGTTAATTCTTCTAGAAGAGTTTAAGAAGCAGCTACCGGAGAGTGTAGTGGTGTATATAAATGAGCAGCGCGTTCATACATTGTCTGCGGCAGCTGTCATCGCTGATGAATATGTGCTGACCCACAAGACGGTGTTCAAACCCGTTAATGAAAAAACTCCTGAAAAGGTAATGAAATCAGTTAGACCCCGCGTTCTTGAAGAACGTTTGTGTTATTATTGCAATAAAGCAGGACATTTGGTGAGCAACTGCCTGAAGCTTAGAAACAGGCAAAAAGGACAATCTCCTCCGAAAAAAGGAGTGGCATTTGTAAAAAACAGACAGACTGGGACGGAAGCTGATGCAGCTCCGGACCCCTGTTTCGCCCCGTTTATCACGGATGGTGTTGTGGCTCTGTCAGAGAATGGATCGGATCATGTATCTGTGAAAATGTTGCGGGATACGGGTGCTTCCCAAACGCTCATTAGAGCAGATGCCTTGCCCTTTTCTGAAAAGTCTTATGCAGGGTACATGGTCATGCTGCGTGGAGTGGAAATGGGTTATGTGCCCCGACCTGTGCATTTGGTGCATTTAAAAACAGATGTAGCCACCGGCGTTTTTCCAATGGCTGTTTGTGATGAGTTGCCTATTGCTAATGTCTCTGTTCTTTTAGGGAATGACATTGCGGGAGGCAGAGTACTACCTGCCTTGGAAGTGCTGGATGTCCCTGTGGGCAGCGCTTCCAGCTGTGTGGTAACCCGTGCTCAATCCCGTAAAAATAACACTCTGGGTGATAATGACACTGATGTGGATTTATCTGATAGTTTTCTTGCTGAATCTTTTTCAGATGGTGGGAGGCAGATGGGAGAGGCAGGGGAGACAGAAAACACCCCTGACGTAAAAGCTCAGGGGGTTCAGCTGCATCCGACTGCTTCTCCGTTACCCCTGTCCCGTTCAGGTCTGTGTGCGGCGCAGAAGAATGATCCCACGCTACAGCAGTGTTTGGCTAAAGTAAGTGCTAAAGGGGCGATGGCGGCAGCCGACAGGGGTTACTTTATTAGGCATGAAGTGCTTATGCGACGTTGGTGCCCGGTTGCAGTTCCGGGGGAGGACTGGAGTGGGAATGAGCAAATTGTGGTACCAGCGCCGCTCCGGCAGCACGTATTGCGTCTGGCTCATGACGATCATTGGTCAGGGCATCTGGGGGTGAACAAAACCTACAGGCGAGTACTGAGGCATTTCTTTTGGCCTGGAGTAAAGCGAGATGTAGTTCGCTATATTAACAGCTGTCATGTGTGTCAAATCACCGGAAAGCCCAACCAGAGGATTCCGTGTGCCCCGTTACATCCCATACCGGTGGTTAGTGAACCATTCGAACGGTTAATTATAGATTGTGTAGGTCCTTTACCACGGACAAAATCCGGTAACTGTTTTCTGTTAACACTAATGTGCGCTACCACGAGATATCCGGAAGCTGTACCATTGCGTCGAATAACTGCCCAAGCTGTAACAAGGGCTCTGTTAAAGTTCTTTTCCACATTTGGACTGCCAAGAATAGTACAGACCGACCAAGGTAGCAATTTCACATCAAAGCTGTTTAAGCAGGTCTTATCTAAACTGCAGATTAAACATGTTACTAGCACGGCATACCATCCCGAAAGCCAGGGCGCACTGGAAAGATGGCACCAGACTTTAAAATCCATGCTACGAAAGTATTGTTTAGAGGAAACAAGAAACTGGGATGAAGGCATCCCATTTGTGGTATTTGCGGCACGGGAGGCTCCCCATGAGTCATTAGGATACAGCCCAGCAGAACTCATATTTGGATATTTGCTGCGAGGACCACTAAAGGTTTTAAAGGAAACCCTTTTAGACAGCAACCTCTCGGCCGACAAGAACGTATGCCAGTACGTGAATTCATTCCAAGCTAGGCTAAAGAAAGCTCGTAGCTTTGCGTCGGAAGCACTAAAGGTTGCTCAGATAAAAATGAAGCGGCATTATGACAGAAAGGCTGTAGTGCGTCAATTTACTGAAGGTGACTTGGTATTAGCCCTTCTTCCGCTCGCAGGAAATGCGTTAGAGGCACGATTTTCAGGACCGTACAAGGTTAAGAAACGACTATCAGATACAAATTATGTAATCTCGACGCCCGAAAGAAGACGAAAAACTAGGACGTGTCATGTCAACATGTTAAAGGCGTATGTATCCCGTGAGGTTCTAGCTAACGCTGAACCTAAGTTGTCAAATACAGCTGTCCCTGAGGTTCAGTGCGGTATTGTGATAGGGGATCCGGAAGTTGCTCCCGTGGAACGGCAGTGGTCAGATGATCTTACTGCAAAACTCACCCCGCGGTTATGTAACTCCGAAATGTTGCAGAAACTACCGGTTACATTAGACCATCTCTCCAATGACCAAAGATCTGAGTTACTCGCGTTAGTCCGCAAGTTCCCTCAGATATTTCAGGATATCCCTAGCCGTACCAATGTTATTTCACACGATATTGATGTAGGGAGTAACCGCCCTGTCAAGCAGCATCCCTACCGTTGTAGTGTACCAAAGCGGCAGATGATGAATCAGGAAACTGATTATTTGGTTCAGCACGGCTTCGCCCGACAAAGTAAAAGCCCATGGAGTTCACCATGTTTAGTTGAGAGGAAACCGGATGGATCGCCTCGATTTATAACGGATTATAGAAAAGTAAATGCTCTGACAGTAGTAGATGCGTACCCAATGCCGAGAGTGGATGATTGTGTGGATGCGGTTGGATCGGCTCAGTTTGTGACAAAGCTAGATCTGTTAAAAGGCTATTGGCAGGTCCCGTTGACAGATCGTGCTTCAGAGATCTCTGCGTTTGTAACCCCAGACAGATTTCTGCAATACACGGTGATGGCCTTTGGAATGTGCAATGCTCCGGCAACGTTCCAACGTTTAGTCAACACCCTGTTTTCCGATCTTACCTATTGTACTGCCTATCTGGACGATGTGGTAGTGTTTTCGGATGCTTGGGGGGAGCATCTGTCAGCATTAGAAGAGATATTTTCGCGGTTGGAGAAAGCAACCTTAACATTAAACCTTGCTAAATGCGAGTTTGGCAAAGCAACCGTCTCTTATCTTGGGAGACAAGTTGGACAAGGACATGTTCGCCCTTTCGAAGCTAAAATAGAGGTCATTGATAAGTTCCCTCGCCCCGAAGATAGGAAATCACTCCGCCGTTTCTTGGGAATGACGGGGTACTACAGGAACTTTTGTAGAAATTTTGCTACGGTTGTCGCACCGTTAACTGCGTTGGTGAGCCCAAAACAACCATTTAAATGGACCGACGAATGCCAGCATGCATTCGCCAGTGCCAAGGCTCTTCTCAGACATGCACCAGTGCTCGCCGCCCCCGACCAAACAAGACCGTTTCAACTTGAGATAGATGCGAGTGCTGTGGGAGCGGGAGCTGTTCTTCTGCAAACTGACCACAACGGAATTGATCACCCCGTTGGGTTTTACTCGCGGAAGTTCAACCGGGCCCAGATGCATTATTCCACAATTGAGAAAGAGACGCTGTCGCTGTTGCTAGCTCTACAGCATTTTGCGGTGTACGTGGGCTCCTCGTCTGTGCCAACCACAGTATACACGGATCACAACCCACTAACATTCCTATCCCGCATGTACAACCAAAATCAGAGACTTATGCAATGGGCTCTCATAGTCCAAGAATACGCCCTGGAAATTCGTCATAAAAAGGGGTGTGAAAATGTCTGTGCAGATGCACTGTCCCGTCTGGAGCTGGACGGGGATGATGGGGACTGAATTGTGACAATGTTTTGACATGAAAAAAAAAAAAAAAAAAAAGTAACGCTTGAGGGACAATTGGGAATAGGTTGGAGAATGAAATGCATGTATGTAGTAACTTTCTTTTGTGTTCCTGTATTTAGAAAAGAATGTTTGTGATGAACCTGCATTTTAAGGGTGGGAGTGTCACGTCCCCTGGCCTCTGGCCTGGGTACGTGCTAGTGAGATGCTGCAAAGCCTGCACCCTGCACCTCGCCTCAGAGACCTCCTCCTTCTTCCTCCTTCCTGGGGATTGGTCGTCGTCGGCTCCACCTTCCTTCGGAGGAGACAAGCCTCCGACGCCTTACTGGATGATTCCTTCCACGCACTTCCTCCTCTTCAGCCAACCAGCACGACGCCTGGCGTATAAGAAGGAGGCGGCAACGCTGATCATGGCAGCTGTGTTTCTTTGGCCCACAGCTTGCCAGTGCTGGGATTGTGCTTGACATAGTAGCTGGACTGAGAACCTTGTTGGTTGTAGGAGCTTTAATCTTCCCTTTAGTTATTTATTTAGACACCGGAATAGGTTATTGTTTGAGATTCTGCGCCCTCTTTTGTATTCCTTGGTTTAGCGGACACCTTTTGTTTGTTTGTTGAATATACTTGTTTTGGTGTATGTATATCTATCTATATATATATATATATATATATATATATAGTTTGTGATACGTTTGGTTAAGAATAGCTTGTGTTTAATTAATTCTAACCTCGAATGAGGACACCTTATGTTATTTATGATCTCGTTACTTACCGTGGGTGTTATGTAAAACTTGAACCCGTTTGTGTTGTAATAAATTATGGTGCATACTTTAAGTTTTGTTTCATTTTGATTTGTTACCGACCCGACTACCCCTAGGCTGAGTTGGGGTCGTAACAGATGGTAAAAAGATTCACAATTTAATCTTTTGTTGTGACAAGAACTCCCGTTGTTAATTAACAACCTTTTATAAAGACAGCCATTACTGAAAACTTATAAACGGTTTATTTTCCTCCGGTAGGTCCTCATTAGCACCTGAAACTGACAATAGTGTTAATGAGCTGATAAGTGCTGTCAGACCTGGAATTACAGACTTCACAACGTTTTATCAGAGTGACGCAAAGCCATTTATCAGCTGCTCGTATCACCTCCCACAGAGTCTCGTCTCTTCACTGGAGACACAATAGAAATGGAATTTATTTCAATAAAGCAGGACAAAATGCAAAAGCAAAGACTGATCACACGCTGAGGGAAAATGTCTCAAACACAAGATCTGCTAAGGTGGAAAACAATATTGGAAACAGATGGAACTTAATTATTTCTACACTAGAGTCAATAAAATTCTTGCAGTCTCACACACAGTAATGGAAGCAGAGCTGCACTTCAATCTGTTTATCAGATGCACTTTATTGTTCAGTTTCTTAAAAAAAACAAAGCAATGTGCAGAGAGGACGAGATCAAAGTGAAATAATAACCAAAGCTTTTAAAAGATAAGCCGAGCAAAGATTTCTTTGTTTTTAAAGTGACACAGATGTTAAATTCCCCCATGTTCTACCTCTGAATGTCCAGGTCTTTCTTTTCTAAGTTTAGTTTTGAACATTCTAAAAATATTAAATGCTACAAGTCTCATTTAAACATCCCAATATGAGATTTAGTTCATTTTTTCAAATGTATAAAAAAAATAAGGGAAAAAACTGAAAAGGCTTAAATTCCTCTCTTGGGAACTTATTGATCCAGGGATGAGAAACAGTTGAGAAAAGGAAAACCAAAGTGAAATATCTTATTTAAGCAGTACAGAATGGTTAAACTGTCTAAAACCATTTATACTCCCTTTACATGTGTAAACAGGTACGTCCTGCTGGCATACTTCCAAGTGTCCTTTGTGTTGGCATGGTTGTTAGGTGGTACGTCCACCAGAGGGCAGTGTGGAATTTAGAGTTCACCTCTGAGTTTCAACATCAGTTTTAGTCAATAGTAAACATGGTGACGATGGAGGAGATCATGATAATGTACATTCCCAGTGAGAGACATATAGGAGGCAGCACAGTGATGGAGGGGGTCTATGCAGCCCTTAAATACATCACGGCTTCTTCTTTGCTTTTTCCAGGGCCTCATATCACCTATACTGCTCAACACTGCCCCCATGGTTTCCAGTGGTACTACACTGTTTGCTCCATCATAGTACGGCTCTGAAAACTGATTAAATTCTGCACGTAAATGACGCAGAAGTATCCGTCCTCTGTGTAGAGCATGAATGGGCCTTAAGACTGAGGCTCAGAAAAAAAGAGTTTTTCTTTTTCACAAAGTGGCCTGAAATGCTGTCTTTCAGGTGTCAACATAAATACACTTCACTCCGCCTCACATTTAAGCGTGCATCAGACAAGCCCATCGACCGTCAGACTGGACTGGTCACCTCCCTGAGCTCTCTGTGATCAGCTGACAGACTCTGTTAAGCCTGTCTGACACTACTTCCTGCTGCCTCCTGGATATTTACAGAGTTACATTTTTTCCAGCAGTGGTTGTTAGAAAGGTGATAAGAAACATGAGGTCTCCTCTATAACAGGTAAAATAAAAAACAGTCTGGGAGACAAATAAAAAGGTTAATGAGGAGAGACAGCTTTACTGTGTTATTTCCTGACTCACCGGTGGTCCCAGTGACCCCTGTTTTCCTGAAGGTCCTGCATTTCCTGGGGAACCTGGAGCTCCTGGAGTTCCCTGAATGGATGAAGCGTAACAATATTAATGAACTGCAGACACAATAAAACCTGTTTATATGAGAATAATGAGGCACATGACTTTCCACACTCCCCAGGAATCCATCACATATCCAGCCGATTGCATTTAGGGACCAACTGATCAAATCCATGGTTCAAGATTTGAGTTTCGGAAAGAAATGCAGAGAGAGACTCAGAGATGACAGGACAAGTAGCAGGGCAGAGTGGGGAGGAGGAAGGGAGAAGAAAAGCGTCTGCCTTCGTCGAGAGCCGGAAGAAGAGGTTCCTGGGCCGGGATTCAAACCTAGATCAGCTGCACTAAGGAGCTGTAGCTTCTGTATATGAGCCAGCTGCTCAACCAACCATAAATATTCTTTTTTTATTTTGTCTTGTTCAGAACATGGCCGCCTCCTGCATAGTTTTGCAATTTATTTTTTAAATAATTTATATTATTTTTTAAACACATCTTAAACTTGACAGCCTCCAGGTTTCTGTTTCCTCGTTTCCTTAAAAAAAAAAAAAAAGATTCACATGATAAAGAATTTCATAGTGACTTACCATAGGTCCTGGGGGGCCCTGTCTGCCTGGTGGGCCATCTTTACCTTCAAGACCCTGTTAAGTTGAAAGTGGACAGTGAAACACATTTTCTGTGTTTCAGTTGTTTTTCTCCACATGTTGCATGTAGATCTTTGTGCATTTCTCCAGTTATTTGATTGTTTTACTATGTTTGACTTACTTTAAATTTAGCCTTAAAACATTTAGTAAATAAATTTTAAACGTTGCTTCTAAAATCTAGAACCACTGAATGAATAAAAGGTAACATTAAGAATATTGGTGGTAGATTTCATAAGATTGTATTGCTGATAATTCATCTACATGAGAAATTTGTTGCTTCTACATTTTCGGTACTTTTAGTGTTTAGAGTTTCAGTCGAGACTCACTCTGGGTCCTGGAGGTCCTTCTCTCCCTTGAGCTCCTCCTCTTCCAGGGACTCCCTGAAATACGAGCAGAGGTTAAACTCAACTCCAGATCTCTACAAGTTCACAAGTTTGAATAATTTTCACTTTTTCTGCACTTAGTGGCTTTAAAATAAAAATACAGCAGACTAATATTTTCTCCCCTCCTTACTGGAGCTGTGTGACTAACTAGGACACAGAAGTCATGCTTTGACAATGTAAACAAAACAAAACAAAAAGAAATCTGAGTAAGACCTTATATCTTACAGCAGAGAATAAAATCTACTTTTAATTTTTTTTTTTTTTTTTAGCAAAAACTAACAAACAAACAAACAAACAAACAAAAAATACAGGTATACTGGCATTTTCTGGCTAAAAGACTGAAAAAAAGAAGAATGAAAATGTCAAAACAAAACATAAGCAAGCTGAAAATGTAAATATTATTTATGTTTGGGAGCATCCTGAACAACAATAAGTGATTGTGGGCGTTAATAATTATTAAATATGTTTGGAAAAACATGAATTACATGTTAAACATGAAGAATTCTTTCAGTGTTGTGGTGATATGTCTATAATCCCAGATTAAATTGGGTGCTTTTGTGTAGACAGCTGGTACCTGTGGTCCTTGCTGTCCAGGATCACCTTTCTGTCCACTCTCTCCTTGAGCGCCCTGCACATAAAGTAACATATAAAGTTGGAGCTGAAGCCTGAACACTGAGACTGAGAAGATGAAGACAGAAGGTCTTGTGTCCTACCGGAGGTCCAATAATGGAGCGCCCACTGGGTCCTTGTGGTCCAGGGGGTCCCTGAGGTCCAGGTACACCTGTATCTCCAACAGGACCAGCTGGTCCCTGAAGAGAAATAGAGACAAAGAGGAAAAGAAAAAGATCTACATTAACTTCAGCAGCCTGATGTTAGCTGAGACTGGTCATGTGGTCCAGTTTCCTAAAAGCTGCAGTGATGATGGGTTAACCTGACAACCGTCAGCTGATGTTAGAAAGGTTTAACAGTCAGAGTCAAACCAGAAACAGTCCAGATGCTGGATGAGTCATAACATAAAAACTGATTTATATTAAAACTTCTACCTTAGGTCAAATCTATTTTTATTTCAGTTTGATTCACGTTTATTTAAAATGTACAAATCCGACTACATGAAAATATTAGAAGCAAGAAGAATAACTTTCCTTTCTTTGCAAGTTAATGAAAAGCTTTGGTGTAACTAGCAGATTAAATCTGTCTTATTGATCAGTGAAACTCTGAAGGTTTCATTTCCTGAAAAATTTGGTATCAGCAAATGAAGGAAGTGAAAACATATCTGTATTGATAAGTGCTCAGCATGACACATTTGTGATAAATATCAGACAAGAACAAAAACTAGACTAAAGTCGAACATTATTACACATTTTAACTAGACATCTAAAAGTTGTGCAGTTCATTCTTTTGTAAGTATTTACTGTTTCAATTCAATTCAATCTCAGATCCATGGACGTAATTTTAGGGGGGACACAAGGGACATGTCCCCTGCACTTTTTCAAAAGGTCGTTTTGGTCGCCTGCACTTTTTACTGCCCAAAAATAATGTTTCACTATAGTAAACAGAGACTCGTCAAGCACTAGGACCAAGCGGAAAACAGCCGCTCAAGCTGAAGACTATTTCCCTTAGTTTAGACCGCCCACAAGCTCCTCCACTGGCGCTGCCATTTCTTGTTTGATTGGCTGTTCCCGCTGTCCCGTTGGAGAGTAGGAGAAGCTGAAGGAGATGCAGGAGAAGAGGCTGGAGGAGGGAGAGTAATCTGGATCAGAGCTTTCAAAGTTCAAACACCAGACATCCTGAAGTCAGAGATCTTTTTGACCAGGTGGACGTCCTTGTGAGGCTGTTGTTGATTGTTCCATCATCATCATGCTGAAGCTGAGCGGAGTTTCAGGCCACTTAGGAGGTTAAAGACCTGGCTTTGCAACTGCATGAGGCAGAAACGCCTTAACAATGTGGCAGTTTGTCACATTTTCTCACATACATGAAGAAAGAGTTGATGCCTTGAACAGGAAGAAACTCTGCCAGGAATTTATCTCTGCTAATGATCGCAGACAACATGTGTTTGGAAACTTTGGTTCTGTGTTACACTTATTTAAAATAAAATTTAAGACTTGACTACTTACACTGAATAATGGACATTTTATAAAATTTCTTCCCACCTGTGATGGCAGTTTGACCTGCCCACCATTAGGTGGTGCTATGTAAATGATGATATTCCATAAATACGTGTAAAATTGGTGGTACTGAAGTTGACTAACAAGGTGAAACATAGAAATGGGTGATAATGTTTTACTACATGCTTTACAACCAGTCAAACCAAAAAAGGAAACATTAAGCTTAAAATTAGCAACAGAAAACTTGAAGAACTTCTAGAAAACACAGTGAGCTGAAAGATTAGTTTTATATAAAATAAATAAATACTTCTGCCCCCCCTCACCTTTGAAATCAAAACTTCGTTCCTGCTCAGATCACTTTACATGCAATCAAATTGAGCCAATTCATTGTCATCTAATCTGTATTTGTGTAAGCCACATCATAATAATTAATAGTCTAGTTAAGAAAAACCTACAGATTGTTTTTATTGTCATTTAACTTGTCTGTAATTCAAACAGTTTAGTAATGTCGACTAATATTTACTCCTCTGCAGTTTGATCTATTAACAGAACATAAAAGAAATAATATGTCAGGTGGAAACCAAACATCAAAATGCAATTAAATACTTTAAATCAAGTTTTTATTCCAGGGGAAAAAAAGCTTTTTAGGCCCAACTGATGACTGAGAAAATACTTATTTTTAGGTATTGCTGTTCAGAGATGAAACTTAGGTTGTGTGTGTTTATCTCTTCCTGCCACAACTTCCTCTGTACTTCATGTTGAAACCAGTGTAGCACAAAACAGAAACACACACGGAAGTCTTGGTTCTTGTTGGCCTGAAGATGCCTTTCAAGAAGCCAGATTTTACTGCAACTGTGCGATACAACAACGGAGTTTGGGAAGATGACGGGATAAAAGTGGAGGGAGGTGATGTTTCCGGGGATGCTGTCACGTTCACTGGTGGTCAGGCTGGTCCACCATGGAGGTAAATCTATGCTGGAGTTCACCAGTGAATATTTAACATGTTTAATCTGGTAAATATTGAGGATCCAACATTTTCAACAGCACAATGACATTTAAGGATTTTGTCTACAAATTTACAAACATACAAACATACAAGGAAACAAGAGAAATATTATTTCTACAGATGGAAATAAATTGTGGACTTGTTGATGCATGCAAGTACTTTTCTCTGAAACTAAATCACAAAACAAGTTTTTACTTTAGTTAAAATAATCTGGATTTTGTGCCACGTTTGTTAAATTAGCTGATGATCTTTCTTTTACTATATGACATACATGCAACGATGCTGGACAAGACAGGTTAAAAAAAAAAAAAAAAAAAAAAAAAAACTATATGACATACTTCACAGTTTCCTTAGTTTCTCGCTGGCCTCTGTGCACAACGATTCGGCTTCTCCTGAGTTTTCTTTTGTTTTTAATGACTAATGTTTACAGTTATTTTGGATTATTTCATTCAGTGTATTTTTTTTAAACTAAAACTTTGGATTTTAGGCAGCAATTTATTTAGTTTCCTGTAATTTTTAAAAATGTATTTAACCTTTATTCATACAGGTAGTGAGCTTGAGACACACAGGGTCATTTACGAGAGAAAATTAAACAAATGAAAGAAGGAAAAAAAAAGTTACAAATAATTCTAATTATACAGTCTATGAATTAGAGTTTATACAAAAGTGTAATCTGGTTAAATACAAAAACCAAGAATAATTCAGGGAGGTTATCTCCAGTTCCCTTAGAGTAACTTGTAATTAAACAAGGTGGACAGCTTTAGATCCCATGTCCTGTTCCAGCAGTATCAAAGTCCCCCTTCTGGCAGGTTAACTAACAAATATGGCGTCTCTGTCTTCCCATGTGAAACTGTGTTTTACACGGCTATCATTTTGTCTTCCAAGATCCAGAACAACAACCCGATTTGTGTTCTCTTCTTTGTCTTGGCAGGGACAAACACTCACAACCATCTTCCAGCTACCAGAAAACCCCTTTCAGACCTGCTCCAGTAATTCTGGGTCTCCTGTGTCTGCTGCTGTTAGTGGGGATCAGTGTCCTGTTCAAACTCTGTAAGGACCTCGCCTCTGTGTGTTATGAGTAACACAGCTTTGATGATGGATCTTTTTTCAACTGTTTATTTTGTGGGTTTTATTCAGATGTTGCAGCTGTTTTGAAAATAAAACAACCAATAACTGAGTTTGAAGAGTCGATAAGACACAGTTCTGATAACCTGAGCAGCAGTTTCTGCAGATTCAAGACAGAGAACCAGGCAGAGTGGGAGAAAGCAGGTGAGAAATACTGAAGAAATCTTATTAAAACATGACTCAACAAAACCTGATTGACAAACACGTCTGTTTGAAGAATGGCACAGGATTGGATGTCGTTGTTACTACATGTCTACTGAGAAGAAAAACTGGACTGAGAGCCAGAAAGACTGCGAGAGAAGAGGAGCAACCCTGCTGATAATAAACAGCAAACTTAAACACGTATGTATAATAACTGAATCATTTCTAAGTGATTCAGAAATGAAGAAAAAAGCCCCAAAACATTAGAAAAAGAATGTGTTTGTGTTGTAATGTAAATCTGTTCCTGTAAATGAGTTTTTTTTTAGTTTGTGAAGATTTTTAATAATATAATAATGTAATGTTAAAAAATGTTATAATTATTACAATTCTGCTAACATAAGTGTTTAAACATTAAATGTGATTTAATTTGTGAAAATAAGAACAGAAAAATACCTAAATCAATGCATGACTTTAAAGATTATCTGTTTCTCTGAAAAATTACAAAGGAACTTTTAACTAATCTGATTAAACGTGGAGATAATGAAGATTCCTGGATTGGTCTGGAAAGAGTAGCAACAAAGGAGTGGAGGAAGAAATGGCAATGGGTGGACGGATCAGAGCCGAAATATACGTAAGAAGATATTTTTCTTTTACTGTTACCTAAAGGTCAGACACATGTATGAAAATACACTTTCAGGTAAAACTGTGAACACATTCCTGTGAATAAATCCTGGATTGGTCTGGAGAGTGTAGAAACAACTAATTGGAGAAAGAAATGGCAATGGGTGGATGGATCACAGCTGATATATATGTATAAAATAAGAAAATATAACTTAATCATTACATGATTTAATTTCTTTTAAAAACAATGCTACATGTTTTTGGCATACAATATGTCAGACGTGTACAGGGATGCTTTATTTCTTAATCATATTTTACTTTTTGTTTCATACATTTTTTTTTCACTTATCAAAATATAGATTTATCTTTTTTGTCCCCTGCTTATCACTTGGTCTATCGTATATCAACAGCTCACATATATATATATATATACATATATATATATGTGTGTGTGTGTGTGTGTGTGTGAGAGCAGTTATTTCAGATATGTTGGATTACTGGTTATTGGATGACTCACTCATATCCAAAAAAATCCTCAAACATGGATGTATATATTAGAATATATATATATATATATATGAGTCCAGTGGGCACTATGGATACAAGGGTTCTTCAACTAAACCAGCTGGAAGACAAATAAAGTTCTTGAAATTGAGTATCTACTATCTAACAGTATTTTGCTTGTTCAACAGGGTCTGGGAGGCTGATATAAACGTGAACCCTGAGGAGGACTCCAAAGTTTACACTGACCCACATGGAAAATGGAACTACAGAACAAATGGTTCAAAATACTGGATCTGTGAGAGGAAGCTATTTGAAGTTGTAGCCTAGCATGTATTATCTAAGTCCAATTTCTGGATATGAATCTTTGCAGGTGCTTCTTAATGCTTTAATATTATTATTATTTCTAGTCCTAAGAAAAAGAAAGAATTTAATACTGCCATTAATTAGTGTAAAAGCACACTATGGCTTTCGGCATTTATGCTTCTCAGAGCAGTGGAAGCTAAAATGACAGAATGTCCTGAGGTGAAATGTACAGGAAAAATTATACAATGTGTTTATAAGGAAATAAATCTTACTGTATATTTGATTCATTTTATATATCCAGTGCCATGTATTGCACAAGTTGGCAGAATTTGCTCTGAAAGGGTAAAAATGATCTAAACAAAGCTAAAACCTTTACATGAGGTACTTATTTACATGGCTAGTGAAGTTGTTGCCTTTGGTTGATGTTGCAGTGGGATTTAATTTTGTGCTAGTAAATATTAAAAGGAATGGACGCTCTTGCATAACTAGCAAATAAAATCATTCTTACTGATCTATGAAGCTTCCTGTTTCATGTCCTGTCAACGTATCGGAAAATGATGCCGGTGAACAATATCTGCAGCGATAAGAGCTCAGCACATTACACTTACGATAAAGATCAGTTAAAGATTAATGGAGTAAACCAGTTCATTTTTACACATTAGAGATTTAAATGCATTTTTAGTTTTTATGCAATCATGTCTGTGAATTTTTATTGTTTTTATGACATCATATAACTTGGCTGTAATTCAGAGTTTAGTGATTTAAAGTAATATTTACTCCTCTGTAGTCTCGTCTATCCACGTAAAATCTGACAGTTGCAGATAGTAAACAACTCTGATTCCACTAGTGTCGCTAAAAACAACAATAATATTTAAAGTGGAAACCAAGAACATCAAAATACAATTAAACAATTTAAAAGTTTGTTTTAATAAAGTTTCCCTGGGCCCAAAAAGTAAAAACCTAACTCGATCAAACAGTTTAGCAGTGTTACGGCCCAGGCTTGTCAGCCTGTGTCTGAGTATGTAAATTTGAGTGTGCGGTTGCTTGCAGGTGATTGGCCAAGATATCTTCAGCTGCTACTCCTCTCCTCTCCACTGGGATTGGACGGCTACGGCTCCGCTCTTCCTCGGCCCCGCCCTCCAGAGACTCTCCCTCTATATCACTGATACTCATTCCAGTCCTACGAGGGCCGCAATCCAGCAGGTTTTCCATGTATCCCTGCACCAACACACCTGAGTCAAATTAATGAGTCATTGTGTAGAACCTGATTGGCTGTTAGAGCCACCTAATTTGACTCAGGTGTGTTGGTGCAGGGATACATGGAAAACCTGCTGGATTGTGGCCCTCGTAGGACCGGAATGAGTATCAGTGCTCTATATAAAGGCTGGAGCTGCCTTCAGTTGGGCGGTTGTGTGTGAACATAGCACAGCTTGCCACAGGATTCTCTTGTGTAGTGACAGCACCTGTGAGTGCCTTGTGGAGAACTATGTTGCCCTGTGGGGTTTGTGAACAGTGGTATTTGTTTGACTTGATCTTGTTGGTTGTACTGTTTGAGTGCGGTTTTGCCTCCAGTTAGAGTATTTTCCTTTTGTTTGTTAAACTGTCATCTACCATTTCTATTTCCCCTGGTTTCACAATAAGAGCAATGCTCTTTGGTACTTCCATCAAAAGGAACCGGAGGTTCCTGTGGCCTTTACTGATCAGTGAAAAAAATTTGGCAGCGTTTGTCTTCCTGCCACGACTTCCTGTTTAAGCCTGAGCAGCCCATGCAGTAACAGTGCAACACTCATGTCTCAGTACTTGTAAGCGTGAAGATGTCTGCAAACATTTGTGACGATCCAGATTTTGCCATGAACATGCGACACAGCGAAAGAGTCCGGAATGATGATGAGGAGAGAAAGGAGAGAATGGTCGATATTTACGAGAACGCCGTCAATTTCTCAGGTGGTCAGACTGATTCTTCAACACATTGTGGAGGTAAATCTGAAAGATTTCAGAGTTAATATTAAATATTATTTTAAATATTTTAGATTTAGAGATAAAATATTTGTTTTTGCAAGGTATATTTGATGTTAAAAAAATAATGATAAAGATCAAAAACTTTCTACATGTTAAATTTTACAGTTTGTCTCACAAAATTTTATTGGTTCTTATTTCTTATTTAACCAGTCTTTTTTTTCCTTCAGTGTTATTCAGACAGATGTTTCAACACAACCTGCAGTTTGCTGAATATCATGAGTGAATATTTGAATTACTGAGGATCCATAAATTTATAGAAGAATAATATTACTTTTATTTTTTTATTTTTACATATATTCATGTGAGTGTAAATGATTCACTTTGGTAATTAATGTTAGAATTATTATAACAGCATTGCTAACATTAAGGTTCAAACACTAAATGTGATTTGATTAATAAAAATAAGTAAGTATTAAAATTATAATTTTAAAGATAATCTGTTTTTCTAATTATTACAATTTTGCTAACATAAGTGTTTAAACATTAAAAGTGATTTCATTTGTGAAAATAAGAACAGAAAACTACAGAAAATCAATGCATGACTTTAAAGATTATCTGTTTTTCTAAAAAAAAATTCAAAGGAACTTTTAACTAATCTGATTAAACGTGGAGATAATGAAGATTCCTGGATTGGTCTGGAAAGAGTAGAAACAAAGGATTGGAGGAAGAAATGGCAATGGGTGGACGGATCAGATCTTACATATATGTAAGAAGATATTTTTATTTTGATGTTACATTAAGTTCAGACACATGTATAAAAATACACTTTCAGGTAAAACCGTGAACACATTTAGATTTAATGGGAATTCATGTCCAAACTTTTGACTGGTACTGTTTGAATATTCATCATCAATACCTCTGGCTAAAACATCTAAATCAGATGAAACTGTAATCATTTACAGACAACATGAACTGAAGTTTGTCTAATATTTGATAAAAGAATCTTAATTCAAATTAATTTGTAATTAAGTCTCTTGTGACAATTCAAGGGGACGCCTACAATTTTGTATTAATTTTTCTATTAATCAAATCTGAAATGACAAAACAAACAAACAAACAAAAAGTAACTTAATTATTCAACTAAACCAACTGGAAGAGGCATAAACTGTTTTGTGGCTTTACTTCTTACGTTATGATTTTCATTTAACAGGGTCTGGAAAGTAGACGTTAATGTGAACCCTGACGAGATTTCCAAAGTTTACACTGAACCACATGGAAAATGGAATTACGTCACAAATGGCTCAAAACACTGGATCTGTGAGAGGAAGCTATATTAGGTTTCTTATGAACATGTAGCCCAACATGTACCGTTTAAGTATAAATTTTGGATCTGAATTTTTGCCAACTACTTTTTGTTTCTTATTATTTAAATGGTCAATTATTTCTGTTCTTAATGAAAACCATCTAATAAAGCCGATCATAAGGGTAAAATTTTGCTTGGAAAGTTATAATACGGTGGTAAAAATGTACTAAAACCACTTCATATCTTGTCAATGTGGCACATGTGTGAAAACCATACATATCAGACAAAATGAGCATTTTATATATCCAGCGGCATCTATTGCACGAGTTAGCAGATGATGCTTTGAAAGGTTGCAAGTTTAAAATTTTGGTGTGAAATTTGCAAAACTAAAAAATCTTTAAGTGGGGGAATATTTGCCTGCATGTTTGTTTTAAATGGTTCAAAGATGGCTAACTGATGGCTGTGGAAATTTGATGCATATCTAAAATGTATGTCAGGGTTGGAAAAGTAAACTTGTGAAATGTGTTTTTTCAGACTTTAGTGTTTCAGGTCCAGAAATGTGCAAAATGCTAAATCAGTGTGCAAATGAAAGAGCACAGAACCAAATAGTTTTTGAGGTTAATGCTTTCAGTTTTTTAAGTGATAGAAAAAAAAAGAATGAGACAAAGTGAAATTTCCCAATTTGTGCAAGTTGCTAATCTGGTGTAGCGGATTCCAGCGTCTTCAAAATAAAGATTGGAACTTTTGTTTAATTGTGACTGAATTAAACAATCTTTGAGGATTTTCTCTCCTTACAGACTAACAGTTTCACTCCCAAAGTGGGGGTCTGACTCAAATTCATGACTTGGTTTCCAGCTCCACAGGTCAACAAAGGTCGACTCTCCCCAACATGGACTGGAAAGGGCTTCATTAAGTTATTTACGAGATCTGGGAAATTTCTGAACTTTAATCTTCTGCAACAAAAATTTGCTTTTTAGTTAATAACAAAGGATCCCAGATGCAACTCTTCATCCAAGATCTCCACTTTGAAACTGTCTCTTCCTAAACTTATGTTTTGCTTCAACTGATAAAGAAACAGAACACCTGGACACACCAAGGAATGTTTATCTTAACATTCCAGAGGGTAATAAAGTGTTTTAATGTTTCTCTGTGTCCCAGCACAGAGAAGAGAAAGACTTTGTGTGAAGAGTAAAAAGTGATACTTTACTAGTCTAAAATCTTCATTTAAATAGATATATATATATATATATATGTGTGTTTTATCTTGATACCATGCGCATGCATATGATCATTATCATTTTGTACAAGGTTTAATCAACAAGCTTGATTAATTGGTGACCTGAAACTTTATTACTGTGTTTGTGTGAGATATAACCTTTTTACTATTGTATCGTCTTTTCGATGATTCACTGGATTTTAATGATGTCTCATTTAAGGCTTTAATAACTTGGATATACAGATATATTCACAAAATGTTTAATTTGATAAGTCTTTACAAAATGATCAGACCAGCCCCTCTGGATCTGCGATCTGACCCAAAACCAGCCCACAAGACTGTTATTGGTCAAGATAATGGCCCCATCCTTTCATGGGGTGGGTCTTCAAACTAACACTTTTTGAACTCAGAACAAAGCGTTTAGTTCGCTCTTCCTTTTTGTTCTCTCTTCCTTTTGGTTGGGCTCTTCCTCTTTTGGCCCTCGCAGCTTCAAGTTGACTTCAAGTCAACCCATCCTCTCCAGACATGGCTCTTTTTCAGAGTTAGGACTTCGTCTGAACGCAAGAGAGAGAGAGAGAGAGATGCTGCCAGAGAATTAAGTTTGCAGTGATGTGAAGAACATCTCTACCGATACTAAAGTTTGTGCCTGCATACCCGATGCATGATTGACAATTTTTGGCTCTTTTTGGACTCCGTAGTTCATTCCTTCTTCCAGCTAATACTTCGCTTTTCTTTAGCTATGTTTTTATCTTTTGGACTTTTAATATAGATCCTAAATAGATCCTACAGAGTTTCTTTTTTTGGACTGACCTAAAGCTGGACATTTTTTATCTTTTGCCATATCACCGCCAGTCATTCACTGTCCATCATCGATACCACCAGCCGAGCCGCGGGAGAGTCCGCATCGCAGAGCTGCCTGATCCAAACCTTCGGACCACCACGTGACGCATCTTCTGGCCTTCTGGAAGTTTTTTTCTTAGTTAAACTTCCAGCTTTAACAGATGAGATTCAGTTTTCCTTTTTCTTTTAGGATTTAGAGATCTTTTTCAGTCCTGAACCTTAGCTTAATTAACACCGCAGGTTAATTAACTTTTGTTCATTTCTTGCATACATTTAATTCATTCTGACACATTGAAATAAGATTTTGGTTTGAACTCCATATTCTGCATTTTACAATGTTTGATTAATTTTCCATGCAAAGTCCTTTGTAAATTTTTCCTTTTCATTTATGCATTATTAGTTTAGTAATAAATATTCCATATTTATCCTAAACTGGTCTGGTTATTGTGAACTTCTCCTTTGAACCATGTTATGGGTCCCTTCGACGTAAGAATTCACGTTAGTAGTGTCCTGAGACTGATTGATTGATAACTGATTGCTTTCTAGCTTGAATTAATTAATTTATTAAATTAATTAATTTAGTTCTCTAATGGTGTCCACACAGCCATTAGATTAGAATAAAGCTATCTATGTGGTGGTGCCGCATGAGGAAATTAATAACAATTTCAAGAAATTATTAAAATTAATAATTTTATTAAACATCTCTAACCAGCTACACTGGTTTATATATATGTGCTGGTGTGTTTGTGTGTGCCACTTCTAAGCATGAAAAAAATCTTCCACTGGCAAAATCTGATGCCCCCCCCAACAAACAATGATGTGTTTATTTGTAAATGGTCTCACAAAGATCTTTTTAAAAAACAAAAAAAAACAAAAAAAAAACAAACAAAACAAACGAAAAAAAAAGAAAGAAAACAAAAACTAAGTATATGAGGGGCCAAAACCAAAACAAACACACACACACAAGCCTGCTGCTTAAGTTTTAACCACTTCCTCAGAGTTCGTCTACTAATATCAGACTGAAGTGGGTACAGGAAACAATGGCTGCAGTAATAGTATTGGTGTTAACTTCCTTAAATTTACAGGGCGTATCTGCCAGTCAGTGTTGCGTGTGGTAGAAGAACAAATAAGAGCATCAACACGAAGCACACAGCAAGTGCAGCATCTGCTCAGCTGTCTCAGTTGTTCCACAATGTCCTCACATATTTATGCCAAACCAGATTTGTCAAAAAAGGTGAGATACACCAGAAAGGAGCGAGAAGGCGGAGAAGAATGGGAAGAGAAAGTGAACATCTATGAGACTGCAGGTGATGTTGTGGATAATCGGACTAATTTTCAAGCACAGGATGGAGGTAAATAAATGACATGATGTTAAAAAAATTTAATTCAAACATGGTGGAGGAAAGTATGAACCCATTGTTTGCTTTAATCTGTGATTTTTGTTTCATGTAGCACCACAGACTCCAAAGCATCCTACAGTCCAGAGAGGGCTTGTGGGAGGTGCCGTGCTGTGTTTGGTGATGTTAGCTGGGATCATGACTCTGTCCATATACAGTAAGATAAAATGCAACACCTCAAAACCAGTTAACAGAATCGTTTTTTTGTCACACACAGAAAGAACGGCTGTATAACCATTATAATTCCTACTAACAACCTGGGATGGTTCAGATGCCACTCGCTTCGAATATGAAGTGTCAGGGACAGAGTTTGTCATTTGTCTTCATGCACACTACACCCACATGACATTTACACATTTAGTCAGTTAGTATCACACTTCAGCAGTCTGGGTTCTGAGTATTTTGGGCTGGTTGCAATGATATTTTTTTCCTGGCAACATGTTTTGCCTCCGCAAACTGTCTTTAAAGGCAATAAAATTCTATGCTCTGTGTTAGTGCATTACCATCAATAAAGATAAAAAGAAATAAAAGGATAAATATGTCCATTTACTAACAAATAAAACTTTTTAATTACACACTACAAACTGCACACATCCACACACATTCACACCACATCACACTTTCACACCCACACAATGAAAAAATGCCCATAGGTGTCAGTAATAAAACTGCATACAAGTTATTGACACCATGACACCAGTCAGTATTTCACCGTAATAATTATGATAGTGTTAAATTTAAACAACAGTAATTGTTGTTAAGTCAGTCTTTGTCATTGTAATTTCAGGTCTGTGTTCAGTGTGTTGTTAGCTTTGGAATAGAAACTGTTCAACAGTATGGTGTTTTTGGTTTTGACTGCCCAGTTACGCAGACCTGAGGTCTGGGTGAGATGAGCTCTGTAGTGTAGTTTCTCTTTGCTGGAGGCAGTAGGAGGTAAATATTTTATTTATTTTATATTTTGTTCCTTTGTTATCCTTTGTGTTGTTTTGATCACTCTGGGCTTGTTGTCTGCTGTGGAGCTGCTGTTCTACTACACTAGTATGCTATAAGATAACACACTCTCAACAGAGCAGTGATAAAAGGACAACAGCAGGTGTTGTTGCAAGTTTATTTTACTGAGCAAGTATAACAGGTAGAATAGATGCTGCCTGGCCTTTGTAATCAAACATTGTGTTGTGCGTCCATGTGAAGTCCCCTAAGAATTGTGTGCACAGGAAGTTGAAGGTTGTCACAACCTAGGGCTGGGCGATTAATCAAATTTTAATCACAATTATGATCTGGGTTTTCAATGATCATAAAAATTAAATGATCCGATTATTTGCTCCATCTCAGTTTACGCTTGTGCTGTTTTCAGTTCGAGTGTTTCAAATCGAGTGACACTTGCAGAGCTCTGCTGCAGACTCCTCCCACAATCCAAGCCGCTATGGTTTTATTCAGCTGGAGCTGCAAACACCTCTCAAGTCATGGAATGGACACACTGGAGGCAACATCGTTCCTTCTCCATTAATTTTCTAAGGAACTTTCGCAATGAGGTGAAAATCGCTGCCCTCCTCCAGCCAAGCGTCAGGCGACATTCGTGCATGTGAAACGTTGTTTGTTCACGTAGACATGCACACGGGTGCTTGCCACACGACACCAGAAAATAGAAATATTTTAAATTTTTGTGAGTCGCGACTAAATAATCCAGCAGCTCCCAGAGACAGAGAAATAACAAAAGTTATAAACAAAAATAACTTTTTTTTCTCGCCAAAGACCAGTGCTCTCAACACAGTGAACAATCCGGGATTTAAGAAACTCATCAACACTTTGGACAAACGGTATCACTGCCATCTCAACACCATTTTAGTAGAGTGTCTCTCTCTACCCTGTATGATGAGTGTGATGAGAGTGTTGTGAAGGACATGGCTACAGTCCAATGTCTCGCCACCGCCACGGACCTGTGGTCAAGCCGCACCATAGAGCCGTATATGACGTGGATTTCAACGTAAAAACAAAATGTCTCCAGACTCATTTTTTCCACATTACACCAGGCAGAACATAGCTGCTGATCTGAGAAAAACAATAGTGGAACCTGGGTGGTAAGAAAATATACTTATATACTGTATTACCACAGACCACGCTTCAAATGTCACGTTGGCTGGCTGCCTGCCCCCCCCCCCCAATCTCTCTTTCTATAATCGTGTTAAATAACTGAGATCTCAATTTCAATCAAAACAATTGTGATTATCATTTTTCCCATAATCGAGCAGCCCTATCACAATCTATCCTTTAAGGTTGGGTAGAAATTAGGTTGGTAGAAATCACCAGCTATTATAAACACTATGTTTGGAAACACTCCATTACTTCCAAATAGCTATTAGCAAATAGCCCAAAGCTATGACAGTGTTAGTCTGAGGGGTTACATAAACACTGGAAATTAGAACAGCTGTGTATTCTCTCAGTAGATAGAAAGGGCAACACTTTACAGTTAGATACTCCAGGTCTGGGGATCTTAGCATCTTAGCATCTGTACACAGCAGTTGTTTATGTACAGACAGGTGTGTCCCAGTAGGGACAGCTGTGGTTAATCTGGGAACTTCTATGTAGATGGCAGAAAGAACAGTTACTTAGTCAACCTTGAAGTCGGTTGAAACAAACCCTAAATATTTACCACAACAATCAAGAGCAAGGATGTGGTTGAAGGAACTAAATGGAGAAGTGAGACAGATAACCAGAAGCAAGACAAAGCTAAAAAAAAGCCACCAAATACACTGCTCAAAAATATAAAGGGAACACTTGGGTGACAGGGCATACAGGAGTGGGCTCAGCCCATGATTAGTGTGAGGAGGAAGGAGAGGTGGGGGCTGAGCTCCACATCCTGTAGTTTGTTTGAAAGAAGTCTCTAATCCAGGACCAGGTGGAAGGTGGGAGGTCCAGGTACCACAGTTTCTGTACTAAGATGTCTGGTGTGATGGTGTTGAAGGTTGAGCCATAATCTATGAAGAGTACTCTTACATAGTTACCATGGTGTTCAAGGTGGCTCAGCAAGGTGTGAAAAGTGATAGTAATGGTGTCCTCAGTGCAAGGTTTGCTTCAGTAGGTGAACTGGGGGGGGGGTTCAAATGTTGGTGGGAGGCAGACCTGATATGCTGCTGGTCCAGCCTCTAGAAGCATTGCATCATTACAGACATTAGGGCAATGGGTCAGGAATTGCTGTGGTCACTGTTGTCTGGTGTCTTGAGGATGGGGGCAACAGTGATGGTTTTATCATACAAAACAGAAAAAAAGGATTACCCTGATGTAGGTTGTCTATTAATGAGAGTTTGTGGATGGTTGCTGTCTTGCACAGCTTGTAGAATCCAGCATTTCTCCCACTTAGCTGCTTGCCTTCATTTGAGGTGTTAAAAAATTGGTTGTGTTATCATCTTTGATAGCAACAGTGAATAACAGCAGTGAATCGTGATGCTGTCAGTGATCAGCTGATCGTTTTCTTTTTTTTTTGTTGCTAGTATGTCTCTCTTGTTGCGTTTGTTTATCGTTCAGCTGAGAAGGAGAAACTAGTGGATCGTGGTTTACACAGGCACATGTTTAACCAAAAGTATTGTTTTTGGGTGGACTAGAAATAGTAGGCAACATTTATCAGCTATGCAGTGGTGGGTCTATAAAAGCTCTGATGGGGGGCCAGGCAGGAGCACTGACCAGGTAAAAGGGGCACAAATTACCTTTTTTTTAAGTCTAGATTTTATGAAATATTGAAATGATGAAATACAACTAAAGTGATTGTCTAATGTAAAAAAAAAGTGAAGAGAAACTTGTAAAGCAAACAGCCAATGATCTTTTTTATCAACAGTTGTTTACTTTGGGTGATGCTGCTGTTTGACCTTTATCACTACTGCACAAACACACACACTTCAATGATAAAAGCCAGATCATCACGTTTATTTAGAGTTTTTTCATCAGTGTTGGCTGTTTAACTTCATTCATCACATCTGGTAGTTCTATGAAATAAATTTACATGCTGCATTTGCTGACCATTGTACATCTGACGTTTACCTAAGGGAAGGTCAGTTAACATTAAATATTAGTAAGCATTGACTCTTTCTGTTTATACAATATGAGTAAAAACAGGAAAATGTCAGGCATATATAAACTTACGAATAGTAATTAACCATGATTAATTTGTATGTTGTGATTAATCATGATCAATTTGAAAGCTGTAATTAATCATAATTAATTCATTTGAAAGCCGTGATTAATCTGACTAAAAATTTAAATAATTTGACAGCCATAGTTATAACATGTTTTATTGTAAAAACGTAACAATTGTTATGTGATGTGTTTCACATTTTTACAATAAACTATTTTTAACGTTTTAACGGTCCTAATGTTTTATTTTTTCTTCTATTTGGGTGACAGCTCTACACTTCCATACACTGTGAAACGGGTGGTGTTTAAAAATTTAAGTAGCCTGGCCCAGTGTCAGTTGGGACACCAATCTACTACGTTTTATAGAACGTCGGCCATGTATGGACCATGTATCCATGTGTGTCCAACCATATTTGACTGAAGTCCATTATGATCCTGTGTTTTGTTTCTTAATATGAGCTGTCTATTTTCAATAATGTGACATTTTGTGACCAAATATATGTAGATTCCTCCTCTTGGGAATTCATTTTTATTACAAACAAACCAACAGTTCCAACGATTTAGGATACAGGGTATAAACATGCATTATGATGTCTATTACATCAGTCTCAGTGATGGAGGAATACATGTCTACTAACGATGTTCATTAATTAACTTTCTTCTGTTAATTAAATTAAACTTTTTTGTGTTGTTTGTTTATCAGTATCTTTGAAAATAGGTGAACTAAGCAACAGTAACAGTCAGCTGAAGGCCAAACTTGCAGGTAAGAAAGATTTTTATCTGAATAAACAAACACCAGTATTACACTTTATGATATTTACCTCAATATTGTCATGTTTTACATTTTTAAAACAGCAAATAGCCATGTTTGTCAAACCCAGCCACCCCGTCACACAGAAACTGACTCATCCTAAAGACCCGACTCCACACTCTTAAAAAAGAAACCTGGTGTTGCAGGTCAGTGCAGTGAGGACTGCAATGAGCTCTATATTGAGGAAAACAATCACTCAACAGATGGATGCTCAACACAGGAGAGAAACTCATCAGATCAGGACTCAGATTTTCTCCTTCATTCATTTTAAAATACAGACTTTTGAGGACCTCAGTGATAAAATCTTGGACAGAGAAGACGAGTGGTTTGAGCAGCAAGTGAAAGAGGCCATCTATGTCAAAGTAGAAAAAGCTTCAGTAAACAGAGGAGGAGGACTGAGACATCAGCTCTCCCCCACCTACAGCAGCATCTCTTCAGCCATACCAAAGACAATGAAGAGACTGACCCCCACTTAGCCTCAAGTGAAACTCCTGACAATAGTTGCTATTAATGACACCTCAGCTTGTAGACTCACTACTTCAGTAAAACTTTCTCCATCAGAACTGAAGAAGCTCTTCTGGATGAGAGCAAAATGTTTTCATGAAACTAAACCAAGTCCAGCTGACTTGACCCAACCTACGTTGGATACGATGACTGAATACTACGGCAATACTTCCTGAAAAGGAGAAACAGGGAAACAGATCATACTTCAGTGGGTTTCTGGAGTCATTTTAAGAAGAACTTAAGATTGAAAATTAAACTTAATGGAGCATGTTAAAATGTAGAGCATCGTCTTCATTTGCATTACATTACACTGCATTAAATCACATTTCACTGAGACAAAGTGGATAAAAACACACTGAACTACAATACGAGTCACGTTTTCACATTTGCTGGTTAGTTTTTGAATTCATGTGAATTTACTGTGATGTATCGTTGGCAGCAACTTAAAACTAACATCTGATTTAATTTTTCCTGTATGAATATTTCTGTAAATAATGTTAGATATTATTTTAATTTGTCTTGGAATGAATAACATGTGTATGACCTTAAACACCTAATTGCAGCATTGTTCTGGTCTACTTGTACAGTGCATCAAACGGTCACAAGATTAAAGAGAAGTGAGAGTGACTTGGGGTTTTGAACAACGCTTGCGGATTTCTAAAAATGAACAGACTTGAAACAGAAAGTCTGCACTTTGCATCTCTGTATGTGTCTCTGATTTGCAGAAGTTGCAAAAAACAGGAAACCAATACCAGATGGAGCAGAGGCAAAGATGATACCTGCCAATCACAGCTGACTATGTTACCCATAGTATCCAATCAATGTCTAGCTTTAGAAAAGGCTTAAAACTGGGTCCAGGAGTTTAGCAGGGGTTCGGATCTGGGTTCTGAACAGCAGAACACCCTTCTCTGTAACCAGTGATAAGGAAAACTTGGAAGAACCCATGTACATTCCCCATATCGACTGGAAATAATGAACTTTGTAACCTTGAGAGAAGTTGCCTGTCATCTGTGATCTGGGTCAAAGAACACATGTGGAAGAAAACCTAAAGTATAAGAAATTAGTGTGGCACAGTGCCTGGTTAATTAGGAAAGTGGGAACATTCAGTACTTGCTTAATTAATATTGTGTAGCATTTTTAAAGGTTTTCTTTAACAAGAAGCAATACATATAAATGAGGAACTTGAGGTATTTATGGATTAAACCTAAAAGTATTATTGATTTGACATTAAATAACATAAAATCTCCTTTTGAAATACTTGTTTGATATTCAGAGAGCTGCTGTTCTGATGGATGGATAAGATTTGGACACAGCTGTTACTTTATATCTACTGAGAGGAAAACCTGGACAGAAAGCAGGAACTACTGTCAGGAAAGAGGAGCTGATCTGGTGATCATAAACAGCAAAGAGGAACAGGTGGGTGTGTGTTTGATTTTTTATGTCTGTGTGATCTTTGATGTAACTGATCTGGTACTTTAGTCTTGATCTTTTGTCAGTCTGCTTCCTGTCCTGATGGATTTCACTTTAAATGGTTTTCAAGTCCTAAAATCAGGATCAGCTGATCAATTAGATCCATTTACTTGATTTACTTCATGAACTCATTTCAAAATGTAAATATTTTCATATTTCAGAACTTTATGATTTTGTTTTGACTCAGTTCTGCTACAGTTGTTAAAAATAAAAAAAGAGAATAATTTAGAAACATGTAAAAATGTGATTTATTTACCAGAACAAAGACCAGGGGCATCATTTATTAAGCTGTGCGTAACAAAGCAAACTACAGGTGGTGTCTGCGGTGCAAAAAGGAAATGCGGTGCACTTCTACACCTGTTTCCGTTTATAAACCAGAATCAACACGAAAGCGGGCACACGTGAGGGAACACCTTCCAACGCCCACATGGTGGCTATAAATGGTCAGGTGAACGCCTAGGATACATATCCATCACATCGTTTGCATGGTGGAGGGAAAAAGAGGGAAGAAGGGTATTTTTTCGGCGTGTGAGACAGAGATCCTGAAGGACCATGTTGACAAACTTAAAAATGTTTAACTGGTGGGCACGGTGTAGGCAATGCTAGTGTCAGAAAGGCAGAATAGTGGCAGCAGGTGGCAGACGCTGTCATCCAAGTGTCAGAAGACACACCTGAGTTATCGGATGTGTGGCTGGATATCTCAGTCGGTAGAGCAACCGCCTGCCATGCGAGACATCAAAGTTTGAATCCCACAGGAGTGAACAGTAACACCTTCCACTTGGGGCCTTAGGCAAGACGCTACAGTCCACAGTAAATCATTTTGAAGAAAAGTGCAGCCGTGTTCTCCGAGGAGGTCGGACACGATTACCGCTATTAACAATGTGGCCAAGGAAATGAAGACCATCTGGACAGAAATCGGGACAACAAGTAAAAAAAAAAGCTTTGTGTAAGAATAAATAAATAAAAGGAAATCCACCTTTTGTGTGTTTTATTAGCGTTGCATCACTTCTAGACCTTCAGTCTAGTGAAAAAATGTTGCTGAATGAATCATAAACATTAAAAATTATTTTCAAGAAATCAGTGAAAACTGTTTTCTGATCAAAGGAAACTACAGGAAACTAAAGTCAGTAGTTTTAATGAAATTTTAACATTTGCTTTAACAAATACTGAAAATTATTCATTAACATTTTGTTGCTTTTGGTTTTTGCAGAATGGAAGAATTAAAAAGTTTGTTTTTCTTTAGATATTTTTACAGTTACAACAGACGAGTAGAATAATGATGCCTTTGTGTTATTCTACCTTTTCTTGTCTGTCAAGGAATTTCTTAGCAAACTGAGTTCATGGTTCTGGATCGGTCTTGAATGGACAGGACGTGGATGGAAATGGTTGGACGGATCTCCACTGACAGAAACGTGAGAAAATCTAAAATCTCTCTAAAATCTAAAATGAGAATCTAACAATTTTCTCCTGATAAATATGAAAAATCAGGAGATAATTTTAATTTGTTTCAACAAGTATCTCTTTGAATGAACAACTTGAACTTTGTTCACTAAAAACTTCCTGCAAGCCGACTGAAAAACTACAACAAAACATGTTTACAACTGACAAAGTATTTTACTACATTTAATGGCTGAAAAGGTTTTTCTAGTGTCTGATGGTTCACAGTGAAAAGTCATGGAGGAGGACAGACTGATCAGAAATAAAACCACTAACAAGCTTAAAACCAGGAAGCAGATCAGCAGAGGAAACATTTCTGGAGGATTGAGCAGCTTTTACAGAATTTAATGAATAAATAGAGACAATGTTGGACTTTATCAAGAGTCCATAAATGATCTATAATCAGTCCAGACCCATAATCCTGTGTGTTGTCACATGTGTGTACGTTCTATAAGATGATGAGAAAAGAAACACAGAAAACATCTGAAACTTATAAAGAGGAAGTTTATCTGAATGTGGAAATAATCCTGAATTTCAGTCCAGCTGAATGTGATGTTTTATTTCTCCAACAGGTTCTGGAAAGTTGGAGGGCAGAACAGATACGGCAGTTACACAGTGTGCTACAATTATCAAGGGAAATGGGAAACAGCATATTCCAGTTATATCTCTTGTTGGATCTGTGAGAAAAAAACTTCAGTCTCTCAGTGATATAAATGTGTTTGCAGTTATTAAACTGTCAAATTTGACCCCCAAAAGTATTAATTAAAGTTTTCTTTGTTGTAAATTTCAAATGTCGTGTGTCACTCATAATCTACATATATCGTCCCTCTGTAGTCTAATATATAGACAGAGTAGTGAAGGTGGAAGTCATCCATACAACAACAACAACATATAAACTTTGTTCCACTCATTTATTGTAAAACAAGGAAAACTGCAGCCTCTCTTTACTTTGTTTACTTGCTTGATTTATGATGTTTTTCTTGCTAAATCTACAGTCAGTATCATCTTTAATTTATCTGGCACACATGAAGGTAGCAGCTGAAGATTTTAACAAGAAGAAAAATCCTCAATCTTAGTTGTTTTAATCTGGATTGTGTGAATAACTGCAGACTGATCAATGGAGGAGAACTTGCCTCCTTCTGATAAATGTAAACAGAAGTGTGTTACGTTTCTTTTGCAAACAGCAGGATGTACTGGAGAATGACGTTAGTGGATGCTTCTATGGGCCACAACTAATGTCTACTCTTTACATGTAGTACAATTGTAAGGCTTGTGTTTTTATACTGAGATGTAAAAAGTAAAGATACTGAGCTCTGGACAAATGAGAATTTGTGTTCTACAAATTTAACTAAACACTGAAAAACAACATATTATGTTGGATGATATAGAAAAAAAAGTTCAACTTGTCATCCAGGTACTAATATGTGGACATTTCTAAAAGTCCCCCAGTTACAAAACAATCTTACTTTTTGTTAAATGTTTTTATTTCTTATCAGTATTTGATCCTTTTTACTCATTCTAGACATGTTGTGTATGTTGCATTGCTAAACCTGAAATTAAATCCTATATCTTGAGCCTCTACTTCTGCAACCTCACAGACCTTGCAGTGCTTGTTTAGCTTCTATCAGAACGTCAGTGGGATTCACTGTTTTCATGAACCCTGTGAAATGTGGACTGAAGGCATGACTGGTGAAACTTGCACTGAGATCTGAACATCTTTCAAATAAATGTCTGTTTTCGTGATTTTTTTTATCATTTTCAGTCAAATGAAACTCATTTTTTCAACGTGTGTGTCAGTTTCTTCTTTATGTTGTTAGACAGATTTTATTGTACTGGTTAATTATCCAAGGCCATGATTATGTTTCAGTGAGGAAACATTTTAATTAAATTACAAAGATGTTTGATTAATTAGAAATACATAAAAAAAAAATATATTTTTTTTCCTTGAAACCGTTTAACTGCACTTCAGATGTTCCTGAATGCGACACCAAGCAGCTCAAACATTGCTGATTTTTCTTTTAAAGAAGTGAAGACACAAGTGTGAACATCATGTTTTTTTTGTCAGGAAAACTGTTTCATGCTTCTCGTGTAAAATTCTAATCAAAATAAACTGAAATGTGAAAGAAGCCTCTGTTCATTATTTCACAATGTATATATCCATTGCTGTTCAGGTAAAAACTAAACATTTTGTTTTTTTTTTTATCCTTACAGTCGCATTAATGACGCAAAGTCATTATTACAATTCATGTTTTGGGGAGGAAACAAATGCAGGACAGAGCAGACAGGTGGAAGCCAGATGAAGGTGCAGGAAGCTTTAATACACAAAACCAAAGATGCTGACAAAGCAGCACAAAACCCGACCTCATGAACTTCTCCAAAGATCTGATGCTCTGACTTTTCAAAACATGTGACAATTTATTCTGTGTTAAAATCTCTCTAATTAACAAAACTGATCATTTTCCATAATTCAAACACATTATTTTTATTGTCTGCTGGTAAACAGTGAGGGGTGCCAGTCAAAACCTGACCCTGGCAAATTTAAACCTCAATATTACAACCAGCTCTGATTCACTACAAACAACTTGATACCATAAGTAGAACATCAGCCCTACAAACTGGGACTAAAGAACACAACTAAGCCAGCAGCAAACAGACAGCACACATACACACAATAATCAGTAGAAAAATGTGTTTATAAATCCAGATATTCAGGATGAAAGTGAAGCTATATGAAGTGTCCTGATTAACTCCACCCCTGATTCAATGTTTCAGGCTTTTGAAGTAGAAAGTTCTAGTGGTAGAGACTTTCTGAAACTGCGCTGAAGGAATTCTGCAGTCAAAGAGAGGTTTAGTGTTTATGTCCAAACTTTGAAAGCTGTTAGACCAGGATCTAAAGTTCTGGTCCTTGAGGGCCACTGTCCTGCAGGTTTTAGATGTTTCCCTGCTTCAACACAGCCGACTTAAACTAATGGCTCATTGTGTAGAACTTGCCAAGATGTTGGATCCATTTAATTTGAGTCAGGTGTGTTGGAGCAGGGAAACATCTAAAACCTACAGGACAGTGGCCCTTGAGGACCGAAGTTTGAGATCCCTGGGTTAGACACTTTTACCCATCATCCTGACCACTCACAGATGGCTTCTTGAAATACTTCTCCAGGATAAAAATACATGGTAGGAGTTTCAGAGGTGAGAATGAGCCGACAAACTACACACTAACAATCACACTGCTAGTAACAGGCAAGGTAACGGGGACATGGACGGACTGAATCACTTCCTGCTGTGTGATATCTAGTGTAGTTCATCAAGAGGTTTAAATATGTCAGGCTTTTTATTTGTAAAGATTTCTACGTTCATCTGAATATTTATGCTGTTTTGTGTATTTTCTTTGTTTTGCTTTTTTTTATTATTATTTTGAAGACGAGCCTATTGGTGTGGAGTACCTCTACCAGCAAACGGGAAAAGTGCTGCAGGACTACAAAACAGCAATTGAAGAGTCTGAGGCCGCTGAAGTTGAGGTAGGTGAAGGCTTCACAGAACCTGGAGAATTTCAGGACTTGACAGTGCCCACATTACAGGCAGAGCAAACACTTGCTCTCGCCTCACAAGCATCTGCAGCTGCTCTTGGTTCCTCAGCAGGCCCAGCTCCTCAGACTACTGCCTCTGTGCCTCCCATTTCCCCCATGACCATTTTCCCCCCGTTACCTATGACTCAGTCATTCATTACCTCAACATCAGCGTTTGCAACTCCTTCACCTGCTGCGACTCCCCTGCTCTCCCATTCCACAGCAGCAGTTTCTGCTGCTGAAGAGTTTAGTGAGTTTTACAGAACTTTGCTGATTGCTACAAATGTGTCAAGATATGTTTTACTCTAAATACCTCTCGTTTTTTTTTTTTAATAAAGCATCAGCAGAAACAGATCCACCTGCACATTCCTCTTCATGTGATGTAAGAAGTCATTTACCTAATAAAGAAATGTTAAAACAATTTGGCTTGCTTGTTATGCATTGCTCTCTTGTCTCATCAGTGGTTCTTTTTTCCCTTTTTTTTGTTTGTAGGATTCGGTTGGCCCTGACAATGTTGAAGGTTATGGAGCAGTGCAGGATTTGGCCTATTTCATAGTTGGATTAAGAGACCACCGTCTTGCATTGACTCAAGAGGAGTGCAGTCAGATCATCGCTCTGTGGCAGGTGTTGGGAGATTACGATTTAAGGAAAACGGTGTAACCATCACAACACCAAACTAGTCTGAGTAAGGGATGATTCCGGGCCACAAAGAAGATCGTGCCTCCAGGTGTGGAGGGCACCAAAAGGTGAGTTAAACTAAGAAAACACAATATCAGGATAATGTAAAAAGTCAAAGATATTGTCACACATCACTCTTTTTGCACATATAATTTTTTACTACAGGAGTTTCATTGGGAATCATGTTTTTGTGCATTATACTATGTGAAAACTTTGGTTTTCATATAAATTATTTTGTGTTTTCGTAGGTACTGCAGGCGGTGCAAGGCACAGGAGCGAGACATTCTTATACAGGATATTCCAGCTCAACAAGCACCAATAGCAGCACCGGCAAAACTTCCGGCTGCCCTGCAGAAAGGACAAACTGTTGCATTTGGCACTTTGGCTCAGCCTCACCTTTTTGTTCTGCCACCGAACACTGCTGGACAGGCCAGCTAAAAGGGAGGCCACAACATCAGGCACCTCCACAGCAATTTGTGTTTATTCAGCCTGCTCCTCTGGCCATTATGGTACCCCGGCTTCCAACAATGCCTAAACCGTCAAATATTGCAAACACACCCATTTATATATCCATGCCACCATCATCTCCCACACAGTCAACACTGCAAGTTGTTCCTTACACCGCTCAGCGGTACAGATGCAGAAAAATGGAGGCAGGGCAGGCAGGCATTTCAAAAAGAAAATACTCAAAAAAGACAGACATAATAGTTTGCAGCAAGTGCCAAAAGGACAGGAAGCCACCGACACATCAGCAATACTTCAGTAACTGGTACAGTGAAGAGACTGAGACTCAGTCCTATGAGGAGTGGAGGGCTTTACTTGAGAAATGCGAGTATGGCTAAAGTAAAAAATAATAAAGCAGAAAATGAGAAACACTCAGCCACAAATAACACTTAGTACTGCAGTTTGAGTACACAGTACGCTGCAAATCTGTTTTTTGTTTAGTTAATTTGCAGTTCAGTTCAGTTTAATTTATTATTGTCATGTGGCAAAGAGTTTTATTTTTAAATCCTATTTTATACCTATTTTAAAGATTGATATTTTATTCTATTTTATACTTGTTTGTTGGGAGATTTATGGTTACTATTATTATTATGATTTCTATTTGTTTTGTTTCTGCTCCACTTGTAAACAGTTTTTTCTGTATATTAAAGATATTTCTTTTTTTAAAAAATTCTCTTTCTTTATTCTCTTTCTTAAAAATGTTTTAAAAATATTACTCTTCCTGAACTCATGGGTCCTTGCTGACCTTTCAACCTTTTCATGTGGTCATTGCAGTGGAAATATATTTGAAAGCTGGTTTCTAGTATATTCAAGGGTAAAAAAAACATCACATTGGTAGTTCATCCAAACTGCCACTTGTAAAATAAACAAAAATATCATAGTTGCACCACAGTCTGTGGTGCAATGTGGTGTTGGTGGATGGAGAAAGACATGATGTCTCAGATGTGCTCAATTGGATTCAGGTCTGGGGAACGGGTGGGCCAGTCCATAGCATCAATGCCTTCGTCTCGCAGGAACTGCTGACACACTCCAGCCACATGAGGTCTAGCATTGTTTTGCATTAGGAAGAACCCAGGGCCAACCGCACCAGCATATGGTCTCACAAGGGGTCCGAGGAGCTCATCTTGGTACCTAATGGCAGTCAGGATACCTCTGGCGAGCATATGGAGGGCTGTGCGGCCTCCCAAAGAAACGCCACCCCACATCATTACTGACCCACTGGTCTTGCTGGAGGACCTTGCAGGCAGCAGAACGTTCTCCACGGCGTCTCCAGACTCTGCCACGTCTGTCACATGTGCTCACTGTGAACCTGTTTTCATCTGTGAAGAGCACAGGGCGCCAGTGGCGAAGTTGCCAATCTTGATGTTCTCTGGCAAATGCCAAATGTCCTGCATGGTGTTGGGTTGTAAGCACAACCCCTACCTGTGGCCCTCATACCACCCTCATGGAGTCTGTTTCTGACCGTTTGAGGAGACACATGCACATTTGTGGCCTGCCGGAGGTCATTTTGCAGGGCTCTGGCAGTGCTCCTCCTGTTCCTCCTTGCACAAAGGCGGAGGTAGTGGCCCTGCTGCCTCCTCCATGTATCCTGATGTACTGTCCTGTCCTGAGATATGATCTGTGGTCACCACCTGCAGAACCACTCCTTTATTGGGGGTGTCTTGCTAATTGTCTATAATTTCCACCTGTTGTCTATTCTATTTGCACAACAGCATTTGACATTGATTGTCAGTCAGTGTTGCTTTCTAAGTGGACAGTTTGATTTCACAGAAGTGTGATTGACTTGGAGTTACATTGTGTTGTTTAAGTGTTTATTTTTTTGAGCAGTGTAGTTTAGGCGTTGCTGGTCAAACACTTCTGACTGCACTGACTCTTTTGGACAAACTTAGGAAACTGGAAATATAGTAAAAAGTCAAAACAGGAGATTTTGCACTGATAAAGGAAAAGTTTGTAGTCGTTGCTTTGGCAACACTTCCTGGTTTACCACGGTGAGCAAAGTAAAAACTTACTCCATGAAGACCAAGACGAATATAACAAAGACGAAGGTGCCGACAAACTGACAAAAACTTAGTTTCTTTAGTTCAAACGTTACAATGTTACTTCTTCATGGTTTTCTTTCGTTCTTTCTTCTCTCTTTGTAACTCTAACTTTCTGCTAGTATACTTCTGGGTTCAGGGTGGACTTTTTAGTGTTGTCCAATCAAAGCGCAAGGATTTTGGCATGGAGGTGGGCCATACATTTAAGACAGATTTACGTCTATCTGAATGCTATCTGAAAGTGCTAATACCAAACTTTTCCATTGTTCCAACTAGGGCTGGGCGATATGAACCAAATCCTATATCTCAATATCTTTTACCTGAATCACGATATACAATATATATCTCGATATATAAATATATATATCTTTGGTCAAGTAACCAAAGAGACAGTTCTAATTTACAGCCTTTAGTGCTAAATGTACTTTTATTAAGGTTCAGCAGCACATGCGCATTAAAACAGCTGACTGAAATTAAAGTACCTTTATATTAAATTAAATGTTCCTTAAACAAAATAAATTAAAAGTACTTTTCAATGACCATAACAAAATTAGAGCTGTGCAAAATGCAAAAGAAAGATGCATTTTAACTCAAAACAAGCTATCTCGATATAAACAATATTCCCTCCTTCTATATTGTGTCTGATAAAGTCTAGATATTTTTGAAAATCTCGATATATTGCCCAGCCCTACTTTCACCCTTCGAAAATATTATATAACTCACATATACTTATAGAAAGGATAAACAACTTTTGACTTTAGCTGTAGATAAAACAAACCACATGGTTAACAGCTTGGGTCGTGGTTAGGATATTTCTTGATCTCAGGAGAATGTACATTTCCCTTAAATCCATCTGCAGATTAAGTATACTTATAAAACCAAACATTCTTGAAGAACGCTCACTAGGTGGTGTTCTAACATCATGTCAGAACTTACTTATTGACAACTTGCTGGTAAATTGTCCTAGAATCCTGACTAAAATTACTACCGGTGTTTTCCTGGTAAATGGGACCATTTTAACCAATTACTAGGAGGAAATCACAACATTTAATACAGTTAAGCATTCAGTATCAAAACCACTTTTTAGAGAAGTTTTTTACTGACACTTGAAAAAATTTAGCCTGGTTCTTGAGGTAGTTGTTATCTCTGTGGTTGAGGTCAGATCAGGGTGACGGTAGAGTCAAGTGATTTACATATGTACAAACAAGGGTGAAGAACCCTTTGGAATTCAAGAGGTCTGTTTGTATTTCAAACTTTTGAGTATCCTAAGTGAAGAATTGCACCTACTGGACTTAATCCAATTTGAAGGTTTGACTCCTCAAGGTCTCATTTGCAGCTGAAAGTGACAGGCGGGGGGAAATAGTTTTAATAAATATTCTGACCATCTGTTTAGGAAGAAAGGAAGTTTTTAATGGTTATAAATCTGAGTGTTGGGGGTTTCCACTACACAAATCACATGGCTTCTGGAAATACTTCTCCAGGATGAAAATGCATGGTAGGAGTTCCAGAGGTGAGAATGAACTGACAAACTACATTCAGTAGTTAACCTCTGGACCTTCTACCATGCATTTTGATGGTTTTGTGGGTTAAAACTAACTCAAAATGCCCCCCACAAGGTAAAACCAGTCTTTCTTTTTCACACTCAAACATGATGTAGAACCGTACTTTGTACTCCTATATGTTACATGAAAAATAGACAACTCAGGCCCCTCCATCCATATACAAAAAAGGCAGGTCCTCATCTTGCAGACATAGAAACCACGGCCACCGACTCATATGTGCACATGTGAACTAATTAAGCTGATGTAGATTCACTAGTTTCACTAGGTGTAGACTTTTACAGAGCTTTTAGGAAAATATTGCAGCAATGGGATGGATTTGTGCTTTTGAGAGGTGTCAGTGTAACACTGGACTTTAATCTTTACCTGCTGATCCTCATCTGCCGACTAAAGAAAGGATTTATGGTTCTTCGAAGAGAGCCGGCTCCTTTCAAAGAGTCATTCAAAAGACTGGCTTGTTCTTAAAATGTCTTACAGAATTTCACAATATATAAGAATGACAATCAAAATATGTACCTATATAAAATCTACTATACAAGATTTAAACAATTATATGAAAAATATTGATTAAAAAAGGTAAAACCTGAGCAGTGCAAATTCTAGTAAATGTTTTGGATAGAACTCACAGTGTTTGTTTCCGAAAAATACTCTCCGCCCATAGATGCTTCACATGAATGGAGCGTGTTGGACATCAGACTTCTATGATGTCACAAATGTGATGAAGACAGTATGGACAATTTTCTACATAAAAAGAATGGCTCACAAATTAATGGCTCACAACTGTGACTCGGTTCCATTTAAAAGAGCCGTTCAAAAGAATCTGTTCATTAATGAACTTTACATCTCTATTGGTGACAGACAGCAGACCTACCGGACGGCTCAAACTAATACGGTTCAGGACCACCATCTTCCAAGGAAAGTTTTACATAAAATAAAAACTGCAGCAAGTGAATTTACCTTCACAAGCACACAACTGGACTTTAGATGTTGTCATTAATGGTCTTTCAATAACAGAAAAGTGGAGCAAACTGCCAGTGGAGATTAAACTCTCACCAAATGTACACACTTAAATCCCGTTTCAAAACATGTTCTTATGTCCCTATGCATGAAATCTGCTCTGTATCTTTTTAACTTTTCTAGACTGTTGCTTACTTTTAATTTTTTTATTTTAAATATATTTTTTATATTTCATCATGTTATTTCAATTGTGTCTCAACATGATTTTAAATGTTTCTGCATTGTTAATTTTTTTCTATTCTCTGAAGCACACTGAACTGCATTCATATGTGCAACACAAATACAGTTGCCTTGCTCTGTCTGGGCCTCAAGAAGGGGAAATCAGATCATCCAAACCATTTCCTGTGTCAGAAGCTGTCTTCCTTTAACTATTAAAGCTATAAATCAGCCACTAACAAAGATTTTTAGATGCATTGTGTTGCTGCTGAGGAAAATTTTATTTCTGCATTGCTCCATTCACAAAATCTGAAATTTAAAAGCAAGATTTTATATTTATACAGTCATAGTTAGGAGTTTTGACAAACCAATTCTTTCTCTGTGAGTACTGATGCATAAGTATTTTTAAAAATGACATCATGGACTGTACTGCCACTTCCTCGATATTAAAAGCTGAAAGCTGCACAACACCAAAAGAGAAGAACAGAGATTGAAGTCGGATCAGTTATTTGTCAGCAAGATGTCTGCAGAACTTCACCCTGAGCCGGATCTGAGAGTGAAATACAGGACAAGGATCCATGAAGATGAAGGAGGCAGAGAGCAAAGCAAGGTGGAGATGTTAGACGATGGAGAGCAGCACTCTGATCTCGGCTTACAAAGATCTGGTAAGCAGGAAATATTGAAAATAGCTCAACATGAAGTTAAAAAACAATGTGGTACATGTTTGTGACTTTAATTATTTAAACTTATCAGATCAACTCTTTAATTTATCATCGGTTTTGGTGCCTGTAATTTCTGTCCAAAAAGGCGTACTTGTATAAATCATCATAATTTCATCATAAATGTTGGTTTCACCTGAGTTCAAATATTCATTATTCAGTTCAGTGTAGAAAAAACACAGTCTCAGAAAAATTCCTTAAAAAAGAGATAATAGTTTTTCTGTGTGTTTGGATTCTGTAGAAAACAAGAACCAGAAGAACCTTCAAGCTGTGAATAGAAGCCATGTTACAGTTTTCAAGGTGTTCCTGGGAGTGATGTATCTTCTGATTCTGGCCGGAGTCATAATACGCTGTGAGGACTTGTATTTTTATACTTTGAATGTGTAGATGGAGTTACTTAGAATGACCTCTGAGCAGTGACCTGCGGTTAGAGGAGACTGGCGAGTCAGACAAAACTAATATTTATTACAATATAATTTTAATATTTTTCCAGTGATCTGTGTTGTATGTTTTCCGTATGAGTTCAATCATTTTTAGTATTATATCAAATAAAATCACTGAATTTCCCGATCAAATATAGGGCAGAAACCTGAGATGAGGCAGCGGTGAACTGAGCCTGTGAATAATCGATCACATACACACTGGGTTGTATGGTCTGTTTCAGTTTCTCTGCATGTTGCCAATATAAAGTTAACAAAAATATTTATTATTAAACATGACTTTCTATATTCTGGGTTATGTTTTTTTATGTAAATGTGTGAAAAAACTATTCTCTGATCACACAATAAACTGTGCTGAAAAGTAATAAAGTGAGGCAGACAGAACTTGATGAGCTGGCAGGTGCTTAATGCTACTATGCTAAAGTGTTAGCTAAAGTCAGCAGGTCATGTGGTGCAGCAGTTTTTTCTTTTATGCTCTGCTACGTCTGACTCCCCAGCTGAAGGATTATATACTAAACTAAAATGAAAAGACTGAAAACAAACATACAGGTGGAATAAAACAGATAAATAAAGAATTTATTTGGTCGTCTTTTTAGAGAGATCTTTTTGTGGAGCAGAATAGGTTCATGGACTTCATACATATAAGAAGGTGAAACTACAAATTGATGTTTTCTTGATCCTAAGTGAAATATTCTACTTTTTCTTGTTATCCTGTTGATGAGCAGCCTGTATTAAAAATTATTAAAAATTATTAAAATTTAAGTTTCAAAACTTGAAAACAACTAAGAACTTAACTTAGGACCAAAGTTAAATTTGTGTCCACATTTCTATACTTTGTTCATCATGAATACAAAATGTTTAGAACACATGAAGGAAGCAAATTTCCTCTATTTATCGTCTCTTGCTGCAATACAAGTTCTTTCTAGGCCATATATGGTTGTATTTGTGTTGTGTGTGAGTGAGTGAGAGGAATGCTAATGAGATATAAAACATTGTCAGTGGTCAATTTGTTCCCAGTTTGAACAGATATTGAGTTCTTACAATTACAAATCTGACTCCAAAGAAGTCAGTACCTCACCAGCCATGAACCTCACCGCACATCACTTCCCCCGGGTCTCTAACTAGTCGTGTACAAAGCAACAGGCGACCACCAGATGTTAAAAAGACAGTAAGGACATTTATTCTAGATGTATGGTAGTGATTTTTTATTCCTGCACAGGATTAAAATGTAATCATAGATTAGTAAAAACAGAATGACCACTTTGAGTTTTTTCTTTCTTTTTTTTAACATTTATTAAGAAAAACTAGACATTTTAGTCACTTTGGAGAAATATCAGCAGGAAGATGAAATGAGGTCTTTGAATAAGTATTTGCATCTAAGCTTTACATTTTTTTTTTGTGTATCTTTAATATAATGCATCATTAGTTGGGCATTGAAATGACTATTGTATCAGTGTCAGTGATGGAGACATACTTACTGTTCATTGAAACATGGAGATAGTTGTTCCTATTAATTTATTTATTGATGTTTATTAAAGAAAATAATTTTGTGTTGTCTTTCAGTAAGCTTGAAAATAAATGAGCTGAACAACAGGAACAGTCAGCTGCAGGTCAAATGTACAGGTATTTTTTCCTTTTTATTTCTGTGCTTATCACGCTATTACCAATTACCAAGTTTTTACGCAAAATTTTCAATCGTTGTTCTACAGACATGGCATCCCTCAGTCAGCTACAGAGCAGTTATAAAATCCTGAGTATAAGTTAGAGTCAGTTAATGGATAAAACAAAGAAGCTGTAGAATAAGACTGAAGGAGACAAAATATTGTAAACACATAACATCAGGACTGACCATATCTAGCTTTACGTTCTGTTCCTAGCTTATCACCCTGTTTATATACGCCTCAAAACAAGTTTCCATGCATTCCATTACTGCGAGAAATAACTAGTAACTATAATTTATTCCTTTCGAAAAGTAATATCCCCAACATTACACATGAGATGTGAAACCCAGCTGCCTTTCCTGAACTGTACTGTCCACATAATGGAGGACAGAAGAACCCCCATTACTTTGAAAAGGAGTAATCAGAACTCTTCAGTCCCAGGCAGACAACACCAAGACAGAAGCCCCAAAGAAAGGAAAGAAACACCAGTGATGGAGTTAGCTGTCACAGACCTGACCAAACCACAGACCAGGAATGGACCTTAAGACTTGTTGGGACACTACTGACACACTCTGCTGTTTCACAATATTTACTCTTTTGTTCCTTTTTTATATAAATTAAAAACAACACCACCACTTCAAATATATTAAGGAATTAAGCAAAGTAATCAAATAAAGGGAAGGGCCAGGGTGTATTTACAGTTACAATGTGTTAATGTGCAGGTTGAATCAGGTTGAGGATTATATCTTACACTGTCGGGTCAGGCCCAGATCTCACTGGAATATATCCATGGGTCTGGTTTGGTAATTATGCTAACAGGTTCGGGTGGCTGCGGGTTAGTAAAATTAGACCTGAACAAGACTCTGCACAGACAGATTGTCTGTACATGTCTTTGAAGGAGCAATAAGTACGAGCCACTGCTTCACAAAACAGGCCATTGCTAACATAAGTGTTCCCCTCCTCCCACCCAGATGATGGACTCTATGAAAGAAGATGTTTTTCCCAGTTTCCTCCAGGAGCTCCAGGTGGTCTCAGGGTCCTCCAACGTTTGCTCTGGAATCCCTGTAAATACCAGATTCTCTCCCATGCTCTGCCCCTGCAGATCAATTACCATTTCAATTATCTTATTTTCCTCCTAGAATTATTCAACCCCTTGGTGAGGGATTTTACTGACTCTCTAAGGCTGGCGTTCTGTGCAGCCAGGGTTTCCACCTGCTTTTGGCGGAGTACCACTGATTCATGTAACATCTGAAACTCTTTGTGAAGAATTTTCACCAGACACAAACGCACGTCAAAGCTACTTAGTTTCTTATCTATAGAGATAAGAACATCTATTCCCAGGTGGTGAAATAGCTCCAGATGAATCCTTGTTTTGCTGTCTCTTGGGTTGGATGAGGTAGAGGGAGTTCATGTTTGGTTTGGCTTCCCCATAGCGATTCTGTTGTAGAACAGATTTATAAAATTTATAAAATCCTCCCTGCTGTGCCCCAGAGTGCACCTTAAAAGACACTATTTTCCTACTTACTTTCAAGAATATTTTGATCAGACTGGCGAAAATACAGATGAATGAATGAATGAAAAAACGAACGAACGAACGAACGAGTGCCTGGTTTGAATCTGCCATCTCAATGGAAATATGTCACTTACAGCATCCGCGTCAATTACCTGCCTCCCACTGACCCCCAACTTAGCCTAAAAACATCCCTTAGGGTGTTAACACTTACGGATTGTTGCTACCTGGACTGGACCTTTATTAAAACTTAAACCAGGAACACCACTGACATGGGGAGAAAGGAAAAGAAGAAAAAGGAAAGGGAAGCATTGTCACCCCTGATGTCTGTTGATGCCAAGTGTCCTGTTGCCTTGGTGTTGTTGGATCTTACAGCAGGCTTTGACACGGTGGACCATACAGTCCTGTCATGCCTAGAAGACTGTGCATCCATGGCAAGGCACTTAGTGCTTCATGTCATATTTATCCAATAGAACTTTTTCCTGTAATGATTTGTGATTTCCCTTCTTCTTGTGCTTTGCTTTACTGTGGGGTTCTGCAGGTTCTATTTTTGGCACTAATTTCTTTTTTCTTTGTACATGTTACCACTTGGGTCAATCATAACCAGGCGCAAAGTATCTTTTCAGTGTTACACAGATGATTCGCAAATCTATTTGCCATTGAAGCCCAGTAACGCACAGAGCACTTTATGCGACTGCATTGCTGATATCAAGCAGTGGTTAGCCCAAACTTTTCAACACCCAAATGAGGACAAAACAGAATGTATTGTGTTTAGTGACAGTATCAAATGAATTTGCCGCTTTGCCTTTAACACCAGGTCAAACATGGTTCACCTTCTTCGTTTTTCAGGTTGTTGCTGATTCTTCTTTGTCTTTGTTAGATCATGTGTGATCATGCAGGATTTCTAGCTGGGAGGACTATACTCTAGATCGGCCGTGGGACAGAATCCTTATGTCTGTTGTTCTGTGCTGAGATTATTGGAGCACAACACACAGAGTATGATCAAAACTGTTAATTGCTATCCTTGTTGATCAAAGTATCCCCTTTGTGCATCATAACATCATATCAGATATCAATGGCTGCTTCATTATTGTCTCAGGGAAGTTATATAATACAATGATAGCGCTGGCTAATATTTACGCCCCAAATGTAGACGATACAAGTGTTTCTTAAACATTTTTTTTCCTTCCTCCTAGACCTGAGTTTATACACTCTTATACTCGGGGGAGATTTTATTTGCTGGTTGGATCCCGTTTTAGATCGATCTTCTTTTAATCCAGGTTCCGGTAGTAGATCATCTTTACTCATCCAGTCCTTTTTATGTCATTCTGGTGTCCCCGATGTGTGGTGCTTCCTTCACCCGCATAAGAGAGAAAATTCCTTTTTTCACATTTCCATTATACCTTCACTAGGACTGATTATTTTCTTATTGCCAATGAATTACTACCCCTGGCCCGATCCTGTGTTTATCAGTGAATAGTAATATCAGACCACGTCCCTATTATATTATCTTTGATGTTATCCAGACTCCCTCAAATGAAAAAAAAAAACCACTTTAATTTAATCTCTTCTGTCAGACGAGGATTTTGTGACATTTATGAAAGAACATATATCCTTTCAGACAAACATATCTCCGGATATTTCCAGTCCAGTAGGATTAGAGAAAAATTGGAATCGGCCAACCAAATCAAGGAAATAGATATACAATACGCTCAAACTAAAAACCCCGACCTGTATAAAACTCGAGTGGAGCTTCAAACCAAATATGACTTGGCCTCAACCCATCCTATCCAGAGACAACTCTTGAGAAACAAGAGTCTGGTCTATATCCATGGCGGAAAATCAGGGAAGTTATTAGCCAACCAGCTGAGAGGACTTAAAGCAAAAGGACATATTGTAAATATAAAAATGGAGGATGGTAGTGTTACTTCAGATAGTGTAAAGATTAATGATACATTCAGGACTTACTAGTCTCAACTTTACACTTCTGAACTCTCTAAAAGCACTATACTGATGGATTATTTTTTTTTTAACCAGCTTAAAATTCCCACTCTTTCCCTTAACAGTAAAACAAGACTAAACGAACCCATAACGAAAGAGGAGATAGATGCTGCCATTTCCTCATTACAGTCTGGGAAGTCCCCGGGACCCAACGGGTTCCATGTTGAATTCTTTAAGACATTTTCCTCACTACTTTCTCCTCAGCTAAGTACAGTGTTATCTGACTCATTTGAGCCGGGCAAGCTCCCAAAATCATTTTATGATTTAGGTATGTATAATTCTTATTGCAAAAAAAGACAAGTAAGTCCAAGTGTTCCTCATTCAGGCTAATCTCTTTATTAAATGCTGATGCTAAAATTCTGGCGAATACAAAAGCTAAATCCTTTTTTGATACATTAGATTCGGTTATATCATCTTATATATAGAAAGGCAAGCACCCTCGGCTTAGCAAGCCCCATCGCCAGAAGTATAGAGGAGAAGGGGGCATGGCACTACTTAATTTTCGTTTCTATTATTGGGCAGCCAATATCCACAGTTTTATTTGTTTGGTCATATTTTAATAATTGACCTGACCGCCCACCTTTAGTGGCAATGGAGCTGGGCTCTACTAAAAACTTCTCCATCCCAGCACTTCTTGGATCTTCACTCCCTCTTCCGCCAAATAAATCTATTGATAATCCTGTTGTCAAGCATATGTTGAGAGTGTGGGTTCAATTTAGGAGACATTTCGGCCTCCTTGATTTTTGCCTGTCTAGTCCCATCTCTGCCAACCTTCTCTTTTAATCTTCCTTATTGGATTCAACATTTCAAGAATGGGGAAGGCTGGGTATTGAGCGTTTCAGTGATACTAGTCCAGCTTCATTTGAACAGTTGTCTGAAAAGTTTGGTCTCCCAAAGTATTACTTTTTCAGATATTAACAGGAAAGGCATTTTCTCCGCTGTCAGATACCAAACCTTCCTCAGAGGCCTGATAAGAGTATTGTTAATATACTTCTTAATTTACAACCATCACGCAAGGGCCTAATTGTTTACAATAAACTGCTAGGTATTAGACAGGCCCCACTTAACAAAATAAAAGGGCATGGGAGCAGGATTTAAATCTCACCCTGTCTGAGGACACATGGAACACAATTTTTAAATAAATTGGTCAATTCAACTTCTCTTTGTGCCGACACAACTTGTTGCAATTCAAAGTTGTACACAGGACCCATATATACAAATCAAAATTGGCCCGTTTCTACCCAGACGTGGATCCCCTTTGCGACAAATGTAAGAGAGAGGAGGCTACACTTATTCACATTTTCTGGACATGTCCTAGTTTGGAGAAATACTGGAGGGAAGTCTTTCGAACTTTATCCTTAATTGTTGGTATAGATATGGAACCCAACCCTCTGATTGCCCTTTTCGGTACTTCTGAGGATCTTGATATGCATCTGACTTTATCTGAATGCCGAACTATGTCTTTTGCCTCCCTCTTGGACAGACGAGCAACACTAATAAAGTGGCGTGAAGCTGCCCCGCCCACACGTACTGTGGCTGAATGATATCACGTCTAGTCTAGACTTAGAAAAAATACATTATTCAATTTGCAGTTCCAAAGAAAAGTTTAAAAAAGTATGGAGACCATTTCTGGATTACTTTCATCAATACCAAACTAGTTAGGGATTGGAGCCCTTAATTATATTTTTTGTCTTTATATCAGCAGTGCCAAGCAAAAAAATAAATAAACAAATAAATAAATAAAAATGCCCCTTGTTTAGTGCTTTGTGGCTGGGTGTGGATCCATATGCTATAAGACATATGTGTGAATATATGGACATATGTATTATTTTAGTTTTTGTGTGTATACCTCCCTAGATTAAAATCTGACTTCAAGATGCTTATATAGCTCCAGGAATTAAGTATATTTGATTACTTCATTAACTTCTTCATGTACAAGATCGGCTCAGTAAAGACGGGTGGTTGGGGTGGGGTGAGATGAGTTTTTTATTATTATTATTTATTTTCCCTACTGTACACAGACAGGATTACTGTTTTTGATTTGAACTGTTTGTATACTTAACACATTTCCCTGTCAACATAGTATTATTTACTCACTTGCGAAATTTTAATAAAAATATTCTTCAGTTAAAATAAAAAAACTGTTAAATGTTTGTAATGTGTAAAGTCTCTAACAGATAAAAAAAATCTCTTATTTAGAAATAAGATGTAGAAAAATCTTTATGTGTGTACCAGCATTAAAATTGTGAACTTTACCTTATTTGAAATCAAATCTGGCCAAACCATTTTTGACACAGATGTAAGACACACATTTTGTGCTGCAATACTTCTGTTAGCATGTCAGACATCTACTAATGGCACTACGATGTTCTACATGTTAATAACAGAGAGAACAACACGGCATTCAACAGCATTTAACTACAGGTCAGTTCTAAAATACTGAGTAAAAATCACAGACAGGTAGCGAACAAGATTAAAGTTGACGGTGGAATTAAACTAAAATTGAAAACATCAGTAATATACAACTTAAAACTAACATCTGATTTAATTTTTTCCTCACGCTTTTCCTGTATGAATGTTTCTATTAGGACTAATATAGATAGGATATAAGATATATCTTAGAAACTTGAGATATTTATGGAGTAAACATCCTGAAAGTATTATTGATTTGACATTAAATAACATAAAATCTGATTTTGAAATACTTGTTTGATATTCAGAGAAATGCTGCCCTGTTGGATGGATAAGATTTGGACGCAGTTGTTACTTTAAATCCACTGTGTTGAAAACCTGGTCAGAAAGCAGGAAATACTGTCAGGAAAGAGGAGCTGATCTGGTGATCATAAACAGCAAAGAGGAACAGGTGGGTGTGTGTTTGATTTTTTATGTCTGTGTGATCTTTGATGTAACTGATCTGGTACTTTAGTCTTGATCTTTTGTCAGTCTGCTTCCTGTCCTGATGGATTTCACTTTAAATGGTTTTCAAGTCCTAAAATCAGGATCAGCTGATCAATTAGATCCATTTACTTGATTTACTTCATGAACTCATTTCAAAATGTAAATATTTTCATATTTCAGTACTTTATGGTTTAAAAAAAGAATAATTGTTAAACATGTAGTAAAAATGTGATTTATTTACCAGAACAAAGACCAGATCAGTATGAGTGAAAAAATGTTGCTGAATGAATCATAAACATTAAAAATTAAAAAAACAAAATCAGTGAAAACTGTTTTCTGATCAAAGGAAACTACAGGAAACTAAAGTCAGTAGTTTTAATGAAATTTCAACATTTGTTTTAACAAAGACTGAAAATTATTCATTAACATTTTGTTGCTTTTCGTTTTTGCAGAATAGAAGAATTAAAAAGTTTGTTTTTCTTTCAGATATTGTTACAGTTATGTTACTACAACAGACGAGCAGAATAATGTTTTTTTATTCTACATTTTCTTTGTCTGTCCAGGAATTTGTCAATAAACTGAGAACATCGTTCTGGATTGGTCTGGAATGGACAGAATATGGATGGAAATGGGTGGACGGATCTCCACTGACAGAAACGTAAGAAATTCTTTACAATGTTAATTAATATCACTGTTCAGAGCCGTAAAATCAGAATTATAGAATCGTATAATTTTCCATCCATCCATCTTCTGCCTCTTCTGCTGAATGAACAACTTGAACTTTGTTCACTAAAAACTTCCTGCAAGCCGACTGAAAAACTACATAATGAATAAATAGAGACAATGTTGGACTTTATCAAGAGTCCATAAATGATCTGTAATCAGTCCAGACCCATAATCCTGTGTGTTGTCACATGTGTGTACGTTCTATAAGAAGATGAGAAAAGAAACACAGAAAACATCTGAAACTTAAAAAGAGGAAATTTATCTGAATGTGGAAATAATCCTGAATTTCAGTCCAGTTTAATGTGATGTTTTATTTGTCCAACAGGTTCTGGGAAGTTGGAGGGCTGGACAGTAACAACACTTTTAACCATGTGTACTGTAATAATCGGGGGAAATGGGTAGCAATAAATTCAGGTAATATAGTGATTTGGATCTGTGAGAAAACATCTTCCATCATTCTGTGATATAAGTGGGTGTGCAGTGATTAAACTGTCAAATGTGATCCCAAAAAATATTACAAAAAGGTTTTCTTTGTTGTAAATTTGTGTCACTCATAATCTACATATATCGTCCCTCTGTAATCTAATATATAGACAGAGTAGTGAAGGTGGAAGTCATCCATACAACAACAACAACATATAAACTTTGTTCCACTCATTTATTGTAAAACAAGGAAAACTGCAGCCTCTCTTTACTTTGTTTACTTGCTTGATTTATGATGTTTTTCTTGCTAAATCTACAGTCAGTATCATCTTTAATTTATCTGGCACACATGAAGGTAGCAGCTGAAGATTTTAACAAGAAGAAAAATCCTCAATCTTAGTTGTTTTAATCTGGATTGTGTGAATAACTGCAGACTGATCAATGAAGGAGAACTTTCCTCCTTCTGATAAATGTAAACAGAAATGTGTTATGTTTCTTTTGCAAACAGCAGGATGTAATGAGTGTTTTTATTATCTTATTCTACTTTGATGTATGTATGGTAAATGGTAAATGGTCCGTATTTATATAGCGCTTTTCTGTACCAGGATACCCAAAGCGCTTTACAGTATACAGCACATTCACCCATTCACACACACATTCACACACTGATGGCGGAAGCTGCCATGCAAGGAGCTCGACCACGACCCATCAGGAGCAACTAGGGGTTCGGTGTCTTGCCCAAGGACACCTCGACATGAACACGACTTGGCCGAGGATCGAACCGGCAACCCTCGGGTTACAAGACGACCGCTCTACCTTGCTGAGCCACGCCGCCCCATGTAAAGGCTTGTTTAATTTTTAATCAGTTTCTACTTTATGTTGTTAGACAGATTTTATTGTACTGGTTAATTATCCAAGGCCATGATTATGTTTCAGTGAGAAAACATTTTAGTAATATTACAAAGATGTTTGATTAATTAAAAATACATAAATCAAGCTTTTATCTTTTTTCCTTGAAATTTTTAAACTGCACTTCAGATGTTCCTGAATACGACAGCACGCAGCTCAAACATTGCTGATTATTCTTTTAAAGAAGCATAAAAGAAGCCTCTGATTATTTTTTTCACAGTGTAAATATTCACTGCTGTTAAACTAAAACAAAAAATACTTGGTTTGCTTTTATCCGTACAGTCCCATTTATGAAGCAAAGTCATTATTACAATTCTTGTTTTGGGGAGGAAACAAATGCAGGACAGAGCAGACAGGTGGAAGCCAGATGAAGGTGCAGGGAGCTTTAATACACAAAACCAAAGATGCTGACAAAGCAGCACAAAACCCGACCTCATGAACTTGTGTGTTGGAGCAGGGAAACATCTAAAACCTGCAGGACGGTGGCCCTTGAGGACAGACGTTTGAGTTCCCCGGGTTAGACTCTTTTACCCATCATCTTGGCCACTCACAGATGGCTTCTGGAAATACTTCTCCAGGATGAAAATACATGGTAGGAGTTCCAGAGGTGAGAATGAGCCGACAAACTACACACTAACAATCACACTGCTAGTAACAGGCAAGGTAACGGGGACATGGACGGACTGAATCACTTCCTGCTGTGTGATATCTAGTGTTGTGCATCATGAGGTTTAAATACGTCAGGCTTTTTACTTGTAAAGATTTCCTTTCACTTTTTAACCCTTCATCTACCTTTATTGTGTGGTTGCTCTTGCGGCACAACTTAGCTTTAAGCTAAATCAACGTCTTTCATGTTTTCTGCAATGTGTGGATTAGCGGGATGCTGAGACTTCTAATGGTAATGCAGCCTAAAACTTGTTTTTTTGAGCTTTAAACAACATAGTATTACATTATTGTGATGGAAACCACCTATACTGTTGCTAAAATTTTGGGATTTTGTGGGTGAAACTGACTCAAAACGCCACCTACAGGACAAAACCAGTTTTTGTTTTTCACACTGTAACGTGATGTAGAACCATACCTTGTCCTTGTGTAGTAGAACAGTCTGCAAGAGGGCCTCAGGGCTGCAGAGACCGTTGACGTTTTTAAAAAGAGGCTTAAGACCTATCTTTTTAGTTTAGCTTTTAATTAAATTTTATTTGATCTTAATTTATTTGCTTTGTGTAAGTATATACATGTGTGTGCGTGCGACTGTGTGCAAGATCTTAATGAGTGTTTCCATTGTTATGTAATTCTGTGTTGATGTGTAAGGCTTGTTTTGTTCGTAAGATATGCTTAAATTTCTTAATCGTGTAAAGCACTTTATGTTGCCTTTGGCATGAACAGTGCTTTATACATAAAGTTTGATTTGATTTGTCACAAGAAAAATAAACAACTCATAGGCCCCTTCATCCATATACAATAAAGGCAGGTCCTCATCTTGCAGACATAGAAACCACGCCCACCGACCCATGTGTGCAGATGTGAACTAATTAGCTGACGTAGATTCACTAGTTTTAGACTTTTACAGAGCTTTTAGGAAAATATTGCAGCAATGGGATGGATTTGTGCTTTTGAGAGGTGTAAGAGTAACAATGGACTTTAATCTTTACCTGCTGATCCTCATCTGCCGACTAAAGAAAGGATTTATGGTTCTTCGAAGGGAGCCGGATCTTGAGGAGCCGTTCCTTTCAAAGAGCCTTTCAAAAGACTGGCTCGTTCTTACAATATCTTACAAAATTTCACAATATATAAGAATGACAATCAAAATATGTACCTATATAAAATCTACTATCTATGAAAAATATTGATTAAAAAAGGATAAACCTGAGCAGTCAGCGCAAATTCTAGTAAATGTTTTGGATAGAACTCATGGTATTTGTTTCCAAACAATACTCTCCACCCATAGATGCTCCACATGAATGGAGCGTGTTGGACATCAGACTTCTATGATGTCACAAATGTGATGAAGACAGTATGGAAAATTTCTACATAAAAAGAATGGCTCACAAATGAACGGCTCACAGCTGTGATTCGGTTCCCGTTGTTCATTTAAACGAGCCGTTCAAAAGATTCGGTTCATTCATGAACGTCACATCTCTATTGTTGACAGACAGCAGACCTACCGGACGGCTCAAACTGATACAGTTCAGGACCACCTTCTTCCAAGGAAAGTTTTACATAAAATAAAAACTGCAGCAAGTGAATTTACCTTCACAAGCGCACAACTGGACCCTAGATGTTGTCTTAAATCCAGGTTAAAAACATGTTCTTATGTCCCTATGCATGAAATCTGCTCTGTATCTTTTTAACTGTTCTAGACTGTTGCTTACTTTTAATTTTTTTAATTTAAATATATTTTTTATATTTCATCAGGTTATTTTAATTGTGTCTCAACATGATTTTAAATGTTTCTGCATTGTTAATTTTTTTCTATTCTCTGAAGCACACTGAACTGCATTCATATGTGCAACACAAATACAGTTGCCTTGCCCTGTCTGGGCCTCAAGAAGGGGAAATCAGATCATCCAAACCATTTCCTGTGTCAGAAGCTGTCTTCCTTTAACTATTAAAGCTATAAATCAGCCACTAACAAAGATTTTTAGATGCATTGTGTTTCTGCTGAGTAAAATTTTATTTGTGCATTGCTACAATCACAAAATCTGAAATTTAAAAGCAAGATTTTATATTTATAGAGTCATAGTTAGGAGTTTTGACAAACCAATATTTTCTCTGTGAATACTGATGCATAAGTATTTTTAAAAATGACATCATGGACTGTACTGTCACTTCCTCGATATTAAAAGCTGAAAGCTGCACAACACCAAAAGAGAAGAACAGAGATTGAAGTCGGATCAGTTATTTGTCAGCAAGATGTCTGCAGAACTTCACCCTGAGCCAGATCTGAGAGTGAAATACAGGACAAGGACCCATGAAGATGAAGGAGGCAGAGAGCAAAGCAAGGTGGAGATGTTAGACGATGGAGAGCAGCACTCTGATCTCGGCTTACAAAGACCTGGTAAGCAGGAAATATTGAAAATGGCTCAACATGAAGTTAAAAAACAATGTGGTACACGTTTGTTACTTTAAACACTTAAATTATCAGATTAACTCCTTAATTTACCATCTCTTTTAGTTCCTGTAATTTCAGCCCAAACAAGGCGAATATGCATGAATCATCATAATTTCATGATAAATGTTGGTTTCACCTGAGTTCAAATATTCATTATTCAGTTCAGTGTAGAGAAAACATGGTTTCAGAAAAATTCCTTAAAAAGAGATAATAGTTTCTTTGTGTGTTTGGATTCTGTAGAAAACAACAACCAGAAGAACCTTCAAGCTGTGAATAGAAGCCATGTTACAGTTTTCGAGATCTTCCTGGGAGTGATGTATCTTCTGATTCTGGCTGGAGTCATAATACGCTGTGAGGACTTGTATTTTTATACTTTGAATGTGTAGATGGAGTTACTTAGAATGACCTCTGAGCAGTGACCTGCGGTTAGAGGAGACTGGTGAGGCAGACAAAACTAATATTTATTACAATATAATTTTAATATTTTTCCAGTGATCTGTGTTATATATTTTCTGTATGATGTCAATCATTTTTAACATCATAATAAATAAAATCACTGAATTTCCCGATCAAATATAGAGCAGAAACCTGAGATGAGGCAGCGGTGAACCGAGCCTGTGAATAATCGACCACATACACACTGGGTTGTATGGTCTGTTTCAGTTTCTCTGCATCTTGCCAATGTAAAGTTAACAAAAATATTTATTATTAAACATGACTTTCTACAGTCTGGGTTATGTTTTTTATATAAATGTGTGAAATAACTATTCTCTGATCGCACAATAAACTGTGTTGAAAAGTAATAAATTAAGGCAGACAGAACTTGATGAGCTGGCAGGTGCTTAATGCTACCATGCTAAAGTGTTAGCTAAAGTCAGCAGGTCATGTGGTGCAGCAGTTTGTTTGATCTGACTCCCCAGATGAAAGATTATATATCTAAACTAAAATGAAAACACTGAAAACAAACATACAGGTGGAATAAAATGGACCAATAAAGAATTTATTTGGTTGTTATCTCTTTAGACAGATCTTTTTGTGGAGCAGGATAGGTGCGTGGACTTCATTTAAATAAAAAGGTGAAACTACAAATTGGTGTTTTCTTTTTGAAAGATGAGAATAAAAATAAATATCATGAATATAAAATGTTTATAACACATGAAGAAGCAAATTTCCTCTAATCATCGTCTCTTGCTGCTATACGAGTTCTTTTTAGGCCATATATGTTTGTATTTGTGTTGGTGTGTGTACAAATCTGACTCCAAAGAAGTCAGTGCCTCACCTGCCATGAACCTCACCGCACGTCACTTCCTCTCACCAGTCATGAACAAAGCAACAGGCGACCACCAGATGTTAAAAAGACAGTAAGGACATTTAGTCTAGATGTATGATAGCGATATTTTATTCCTGCACAAGATTAAAATGTAATCACAGATTAGTAAAAAGAGAATGACCACTTGATATTTTTGCTGAGATTGTTTTTAAATTTATTAAGAAAAACAAGACATTTTAGTCACTTTGAAGAAATATCAGCCTAAAGATGAAATGAGGTCTTTCAATAAGTAGTTGCATCTAAAATTTACATTTTTACTTTGCGTACCTTTAATTCATCATTAATTGTGTATTGAAATGACTATTGTATCAGTGTCAGTGATGGAGAAACATGCTTACTGATCATTGAAACATGGAGATAACTATCTGTTCCTATTATTTACCTTTTGCTGTTTATTAAAGGAATTTTTGTGTCTTTCAGTAAGCTTGAAAATAAATGAGCTGAACAACAGGAATAGTCAGCTGCAGGTCAAGTGTACAGGTATTTATTTATTTATTTATTTTATTTTGTATTTATCAAGCTATTATTAAAATTGTTCATATTTACTGTTGTATCAATGGTTGTTCTACAGACATGACATCCCTCAGTCAGCTACAGAGCAGTTATAAAATCCTGAGTTTAAGTTAGAGTCAGTTAATGGATGAAATAAAGATGCTGTAGAACAAGACTGTTATTCCAGACTTTTGACGTCCTATGCCGCCGTTTTCTTCCCCAGTTGGCCGCCATATTTTTTCCCTAGCGGATTTTTGCATGTGCAGCTTTCACCAGAGATAGGTTAGAAGACAATGTATCACTCTGTAGGTTTTTTTTTTTTTTTTTGTTTTGTTTTTTTGTTTGTTTTTTTGCCGACAATAGTCGATGAGTAAATTTGTTGACTATTTTCATTGTCGAACAACATTGACTAATCATTGCAGCCCTAGCTGACATTCAGACGTATTAAACATGTTCAGTCTTTACAAACAAAAATCTTCATGTGTGAGGAAAGCCAACAGCTCCTGAGTTGCGAATGTGGGTTGTGATGTGGAACGAAATGTAGCCAATCCAGAGAGCAAAATGACTGGGGAACAAGGAAGGATATAAAGTCCGTGTCCATGCTGTCTCCAGGATTTGCCTGTTAACAAGACCACCATCATTACTTCATCATGTATGTCCTCTGCCAGGCTGGGTCTTGTGTTTTCAAGTTGCTGACATGGTTCATCTTCTTCGTTTTTCCAGTTGCTGATTCTTCTTCTACATTTTTCTAAGATCACGTTTTATCACGCAAGATTTCTGGCTCAGAGGACTAGATTCTGGATCGGTTGTTGGACACAATCATTATGTGTGTTGTTCTGTGCTGAGTTTATTGGCGCACAACACACACAGTATGATCAAAACTGTTAAATGTCTGATTTTTAATCTTCATGTGTAAAGTCTCTAACAGACAAAAAATATCTTATTTAAAAATAAGATTTAGAAAAATCTTTATGTGTGTACCAGCATTAAGAATTGTGAACTTTACCTTGTTTGAAATCAAATCTGGCCAAACCCTTTTTGACACAGATGTAAGACACACATTTTGTGCTGCAATACTTCTGTTAGCATATCAGACATGTACTAATGGCACTACAATGTTCTTCATGTTAATAACAGAGAGAACAACATGGCATTCAACAGCATTTAACTACAGGTCAGCTCTTAAATACTGAGTAAAATCACAGACAGATAGAGAACAAGATTAAAGTTGATGATAACATTTAATTGAAATTGAAAACATCAGTAATATACAACTTCAAACTAACATCTGATTTCATTTTTCCTCATGCTTTTCCTGTATGCATATTTCTATAAAGGACTAATATAGATGGGATATAAGATATATATTAGAAACCTGAGGTGTTTATGGAGTAAAGATCCTAAGTGTAATTGATTTGACATTAAATAACATGAAATCTGATTTTGAAAAACTTTTTTGATATTCAGAGATCTGCTGTCCTGATGGCTGGATAAGATTTGGACGCAGCTGTTACTTTATATCCACTGAGAAGGGAAACTGGACAGAAAGCAGGAACGACTGTCAGGAAAGAGGAGCTGATCTGGTGATCATAAACAGCAAAGAGGAACAGGTGGGTGTGTGTTTGATTTTTTATGTCTGTGTGATGTTTGATGTAACTGATCTGGTACTTTAGTCTTGATCTTTTGTCAGTCTGCTTCCTGTCCTGATGGATTTCACTTTAAATGGTTTTCAAGTCCTAAAATCAGGATCAGCTGATCAATTAGATCCATTTACTTGATTTACTTCATGAACTCATTTCAAAATGTAAATATTTTCATATTTCAGAACTTTATGGTTTTGTTTTGACTCAGTTCTGCTACATTTGTTAAAAAAAGAATAATTGTTAAACATGTAGTAAAAATGTGATTTATTTACCAGAACAAAGACCAGATCAGTATGAGTGAAAAAATGTTGCTGAATGAATCATAAACATTAAAAATTATTTTCAATAACAACAAAATCAGTGAAAACTGTTTTCTGATCAAAGGAAACTACAGGGAACTAAAGTCAGTAGTTTTAATGAAATTTCAACATTTGTTTTAACAAAGACTGAAAATCATTCATTAACATTTTGTTGCTTTTGGTTTTTGCAGAATGGAAGAATTAAAAAGTTTGTTTTTCTTTCAGATATTGTTACAGTTATGTTACTGCAACAGACGAACAGAATAATATTTTTTTCTGAATCTACCTTTCTTGTCTGTCCAGGAATTTGTCAGTAAACTGAGTTCATATTTCTGGATCGGTCTTGAATGGACAAAACATGGATGGAAATGGGTGGACGGATCTCCACTGACAGTAACGTAAGAAATTCTTTACAATGTTAATTAATATCACTGTTTAGAGACGTAAAATCTAAAATTTAGAATCTTACAATTTTCTCCTGATAAATATGAAAAATTTAGAGGTAAAAACTTCTTGCAAGCCGACTGAAAAACTACAACAAAACATGTTTACAACTGACAAAGTATTTTACTACATTTAATGGCTGAAAAGGTTTTTCTAGTGTCTGATGGTTCACAGTGAAAAGTCATGGAGGAGGACAGACTGATCAGAAATAAAACCACTAACAAGCTTAAAACCAGGAAGCAGATCAGCAGAGGAAACATTTCTGGAGGATTGAGCACCTTTTACTGAATTTAATGAATAAATAGAGACAATGTTGGACTTTATCAAGAGTTCAGTAATGATCTATAATCAGTCCAGACCCACAATCCTGTGTGTTGTCACATGTGTGTACGTTCTATAAGATGATGAGAAAAGAAATACAGAAAACATCTGAAACCTATAAAGAGGAAATTTATCTGAATGTGGAAATAATCCTGAATTTCAGTCCAGTTGAATGTGATGTTTTATTTGTCCAACAGGTTCTGGGAAGTTGGAGGGCAGGACAGTTACAGTAGTGTGTACCACGCATGCTCTAATAATTGGGGGAAATGGGAAGCAATATATTCATATAGTATGGTGATTTGGTTCTGTGAGAAAAATTCTTCTGTCTCTTAGTGACAAGACTAGATGAAAATGTTTAAGGGCTGATTGTCCAACATTAAAAATGCATCACATTTCTGCCTATTTTGAGCGCAATCTGTCAGTCAGAAATTCTGCTGCACCATGGCTACGCCCACCACCTGACATGCAGTAATTATTGATGAAAATAATCATAACCACATGCTCACAATGTTGCTTTATCTTGAACTTATAGATCTGCTATTTTTTGTGTGACATTTTTGTATGAAGTAGGGCATCAATTCATGAAAAAAGTTTCTGCCCAACAGCAGTAAAGTATAGCACGGCAGCATTGCATCCCTGTTGATGGGAAAGTCTCGGCTAAAGCTTTCAATCTGGTAAAGGATCTGGTTATTATCCCCTTAAGCCTGATGGACCCACTGGTGTGTCCAACAGGTGTAAACACAAGTTCATGTAAGTAAAAATGTTACTTTAGTGATATAAGGATATTTTATTTATAATGTGTCTCAAAGAATAATACCTAAATACCACTAAATAAACTCTCCAAGTGCATTTAGTCAACAAAGTATTTGTTTAATAACAACTTTAAAATATGTACGCCACAAACAACAGCGCCACCATAACGAGTAACACCCGAAACAAAATGCAACAAACGCGTGATCCGTTCATTGTTCCCCAACATATTGGGTATCAAATGAAACTAGAAAAGCTGCACTTTCATATGATATCAAGCATAAAAAGATATTCGCCAAGCACCTCACGTCAGTCTCAAAACAAACACAAAGCTAACCTTCACATATCACAGCTAGCCGTATCAGATAGCATGTTTATCACCAAATACAACACCAAATCCCAAAGCTATTCTCACAAACAGCAATAATTTTTATTTCCTTACCTTTTTGTGGTCATTTTCAGTCTATCCACACTGTTCTTCGACCAAAACTCACAGCGTAGTAATCCATAATGGTGAAACTGCGTCATGTGCTAACATGTCATATGCTCCCATTCACAGCCATTTTGTTGTCTTGTTGTGGATCTTGGCAGTATAAATAAAGTTTGGTCAAATTCTACATCTTACAAGCTTTCCAACGATGTCTGTCAGGTATAAATGCTTGCAAAGGAGCATCATCGCCATTTTGCTGCCATTTTGCTGCAGTTACGCACGTGGGCACACCGGAAAGAGCGAATATCGAACAGCTTTCATTTCTTTGCTTCATTTTGACTTTTTATTAATTTAGAACAAAGGATAAAAGCCATAAACATGTCCAAGAAATTACAAAAAACCAAAAACACTGTGTTAGAAGCTCTGGAGGAAATAAAGACACAACACAATTTGGCACAGTTTGGGTATCCAAGTGGCCAAATGGAAAGTCCGCCTGGTACTATCCACACTAAAACCTACATAAAAGCTATGAGCTTTGTTCTATTCTCATGAAACTTTGTACAGTTGTAGTCAAGGAGTTGCTGAATCCATGCAGTGGTATCTTTATGCACAGAATGATTTCTATCACAATTAGGTGAGGATATTCTTTTTATTTTTACCTATGGTTTATCACAATTTGCACAGGCATATTAATATTCACAATGTTTCTGACACTGGATTCCATAGGGTCTTACCTATCCATTGAGACCAAGGTTATGTATATTGACTTGCAAATTACAGAGTTATTGTTGATTTAATTTGGGTAGGTCTATTCAGGCAAACTACACCTCCAAAAAGACACCTGCAGCTCGAGTCCTCACTAAGACCAAGAAAGTGGACCACATCAGTCCAGCTCTGAGGTCTTTACACTGGCTGCCTGTTCGTCAGAAAATAGACTTTAAAGTTCTGCTGCTGGTCTATGAAGCTCTGAATGGTTTAGGACCAAAATACATCAGTGACCTCTTGACCCACTATGAACCTACCAGAACCCTCAGGTCATCTGGATCCAGTTTCTTATCAGTTCCCAGAGTCAGAACCAGACATGGAGAAGCTGCATTCAGCTTCTATGCTCCACATGTCTGGAACAAACTCCCAGAAAGCCTCAGATCAGCTGAAACACTCAGTTTATTTAAATCCAAGTTAAATACCCACCTGTTCTCTGCTGCACTAGTTTTTATTTAGAAGTCCAGATCTGCAACTGGTTCTTTTGAGCTGGAATCTTTAAACTTGATCATGTTTTAATACTGCCCCCCCCCCCCCCCCCCCCCCCCCCACCCCCGCCCCCCCAAACTGGAACTTTATTTCTTGCATTTCTTCTATTTTATTTTAGCTTTTTCTTTCTGGTTTTATTTAATTTCTTTTATTTCTTTTAAAGTTTGTTTTTCAGTGCTTCCTGCACACTGATGTAAATATTTGAATATTTTATGTAAAGCACTTTGAATTGTCTTGTACATGAAATGTGCTATAAAAATAAATTTGCTTTGCCTTGCTTTACATTGTTGTCAGTCAGTCTGTCCATCAGTAAAATTTCTTCCATGTGCAGCTTTTCTAGAATCAAGTTCTGCTTTTAGTTTATCCAGCTCAAAACCAAGTTTTGGTTTTCTTCATCTCTGTCCCTCTTATCTGGGTCATCCACCTCTTAACACAAAGGATTGACAGTAATTTGTAATGTAGAGAGAAATCAAAATTGTGAACTATGGTTTTAGACCAGAATACTCCTTAGCAGTACTGGAAATGTGCAAAATAAATTTCAATATCCTAACAAATGAACTCAGAATAAGCCCACAGTTAAGGTGGGGGTGTCCAGTTTGAATGAACTGACTCAGAGAGCCTAGACCTCAGCCAAGCCATAGGGTCACTCACCTGAGAAAAACCCCAAAAGATCCAACAGTCCACCCAGTACTCCCTATATCCGACTAGATCCAGAATCTCAACATGATTCGGGTCAAATAATGTCAGATTACCACGTCATCTTGTATTTTTTTTTTTATTTTGCCAATGATTCTGGGCATTATCTGATGAGTTAGAAGTTGTATGGCAAAATTATCCTATCACCCAATTGGTAAAGAATCATCGAAAAAATACCTGGATCCAGACAGTGATAAGGATTCCCCTTCAAAATGTAACCACTCGCTTCTTCATTCCATTTCTGACACTCCTGAAAATTTACTAAAACTCTGTCCATAACTTTTTTGAGTTGTATTGCTAACATACAGACAGACAGTGTGTGTTCATTATTGATCTGTCGACGTGTGATAAAATAAATCAGTATCAGCTGACATCATACTCTCGGTTTTGTTACTTTATCATTATTTCAAGTTTATTTTCCCCAACTGTTCCCCCTCAAATGACTGACTCAAAAATACACTTTAAAAAATGAATACATTTAAAGATTATTTAATTTTATTATATGTTTGCTGATAAGTGAATATTGTTGTAAGCTAGTATTTGACATATTCTACTTAAAATATCGGCCCAAAGTAATCCCACATGCTAATCAATTAATTATTTTTGAAGATTTGTCTACATTCGAATTATAAAAATAAATAAATAAAGGGGGAAAAAATGGCCTCTGTAGATGCCACCTTTATTATTGTTTTGTTAATACTGCACTGGCACGGTGCCAAAATAACTCCAGGCGAAGCTTTATGGGTATAAGGCTCCTCTTGGCATTCTGATTTTTTTTTTATTTTTTTATTTTTTTATTTTTGAATTATGGAATTTATGTAATCTTGCTCTACCTGACCGGACGGGATAGAAAAAAAGAGAATAATGAAGAGAAGTAAAAAGGAAAGTATAAAAAAGGAAGATGAAAAGAATACAGTAGATTGAAGACAACCCTTCAGTCAAACCTATCACCAGACCACCAACTGCTACAAATGTACAGAAACACAACAGAAAATTTCCTACAGCTTCTACAGGTGAACTAAGCTGACAATCATCAGGAGTTTCTAAAAACAAACAAACAAACAAACAAAAAAAAAACAAGACGGCACCAACATGTATTACAACAACCAAAGTACCAGAAACACACACACACACACAAACCTAAACAAAAGTAGCTCTTAGTGTATAAACTCACTGGGCAACTCAGTGACTGTGTCAGCGTGCAGATTATGAGGAATGAGGAGTCGTCACAGATAAATGTGATCGTGCAAATGCAACTAGAGGCAGACTAAGGTGGCACAGAGACCCGGGCGATCAGCAGCAATCCTGGAGCACAAACCCAAACCACTCCACCGTGAAGACGTCCCTGGACCCACCCCGAGGATGGCAGAGGATGGCTCCAGCCAGAGATCCCGCAGTCACAGGACACAGGGGCCAAATTTGGGAGCTGCCGACCCCGCAAGCTACCGACCATCGAGGGCCAGAACGCAGGGCCCAGAGGCACCAGGAGCCCGGGAGGATCAGTTCCCTCACACCACCCTATCCTCCTCACCCTCCCTCCTCTACACGTCCACCCACTCCCTCCACCCACCTGTTCCTGTTACTCCATCTATCCACCATGTCACCCCTCATTCACAGCCTCCCCTGTGCCATACCCACTAACTTTCACACACCCACATCCAGTGTTGTGCCTGAACAAGTTCTTCAGTTTTTACTGATTTAGTTGTTTTTGGAAATAATTTTTCAGTCCGTTTTTGATTCATTCAGAAACATTATTTGTTCTGCTAAATATATATATATATATATATATATATATATATTTATATATGTGTGTGTGTGTGTGCAGGTTAGTTTAAATTTAGCTTCTTCCTCAATAATTCTACATATTGTTTCGTTGTATTACCATACGAACAAGAAACACTGCCAGCATCAGCCCTACTGTTTATCACTTCCTTGTATCTGCAGACTATAGTCGGCCGAACGTGTTAGTTAGTGCTGCATATTGTAGAAGGGGAGATAAGAGCTTCCGTTCAGAGCACACAGTAAGCGAAACACCAGTTAAGTTGTCTTGGTTATTTCAGGATGTCCTCAGATATCTACGCCAAACCAGATTTGTCAAAAAAAGTGAGATACAACAGAAAGGTGCAAGAAGGCAGAGATGAATGGAACGAGAGGGTGGTGAGCATCTATGAAAGTGGAGATTTTTTGGATAATCGAGCTAACGTTCAGTCACAGGAAAGAGGTAAATAAATGGTGTGATATTGTGACAGTTTAGTATGACAGAAAATTACATCCAGCCATGATGGGCGACTGTGTGAACCTCTTGTTTGCTTTAATCTGTGATGTTTGTTTTTGTAGAACCACAGACCCAGAAGAATCCTACAGTCAAGAAAGGACACGTTGGAGACGTGATGTTGTACCAACTGCTGTGCTGTTTGATGTTAGCTGGAATCATCATGCTGTCCATATACAGTAAGTTAAACTACAACAACTCAAAATCGGTGGACATGATACATTTTGGACACAAGCTTAAAGAGCGGCTGTATAACTGTTATAGTTTTTACTTACAAACATGTGGAATAGTTCAGAAGACACGTGCTTCAAAAGTTCAGCTTCAGGATGTTTGTCATGTGTCTTCATATTACACAGTTATATCCTCGTTTCTGTACGACACCTCAGCAGGCTGGGTTTGGTTTCGGGTGTTTTGGGCTGTTTGCAACTTGCTGTTTGTTCTGTTTTGTGTGTCTGCAACACAAACATATTTAGAACATGTAGTTTTCCACCACAAAGCAAAGGAGCTCTGTTTTTAAAGATGAGTTAGTTTAACTGCTTTGCATTGTGCATAAAAGCTCGAACTATACACTCCCTGACTGAAACATTTTAAAACCTCCACATGGAATATTTCAAGATTCATTATCATGTGCAGTATCTCTTTATGCCACTTCACTGTGCAAAAATATGTAAACATCACAACTTTCTTTGTTTTTTATCTTTATTTCTTTGAATTATTTTCCAGTCTTGATATGTTGGTTTCCTTGTTTGTGTTTGCCTTTTTTAATTATCTGTGCCTCATTGTCGGTTTTGTGGATTTTTATTTCGCTCCTTCATGTTAAATATATTGTTAAATGATATATGTTGAATCCTAGCAAAGGACGACTAAGCTAAAATAATTCTATCAAATTTTCATCCACCCTTAAAAACAAGGCTGATTTCCCACCTTGTAGCAAGTCTTGTACTTTTCTGTTAAGGTTGTGGTACGCCCAGACAAAAAACAGAACAAAGAGGAAGAACTACATGAACAAGCTGACCCACCAATGTGGTCTGAGTATCATAGTGGAAAATCAACCCTCACACATTTCATCACGGCTCAGTACAGAAACACCACAACTGTGTTCTTCTCACGCCTTAATTTAAAGGTGTGAAACAATCGTGTTTACTGTCAACTATAATAGAACAACGTACTTCTTCATTAATACCAAGTATTCTTAAATAGTTTAACTGTAAACGTCTGATGGGGACAGCTTTATTTTAACACCTTTATTTGCGTTTTACATGACTTGTAAAAACAGCTGTTAATTAAAAGAGCTAAAAATATAGGAAGACAAAGTTAAGTGAAATAGCGACTTCTGACAATATTTATTTAAGCTCATTAAACCAAACTGATTGTGTTTTGTTGTTCTTTTAGTAACCTTGAAGATGAACGAACTGAACAGCTGTTACAATCAGCTGGAGCCCAAAGCTGTAGGTTTGGGCCCCCCTACAGGTAAGAAATGCCTTCACCAAACTTTGTTTATCTAAATATTTTCATGCTTTTTGCTAGTTTCTCTGTTCTATCAACGGTTGTTCTAAAGACACGAGCAATAGAACAGTCATGAAATCATTACCAGTTACAAGATGAAATGCAGAGGTTGAAGAACAAGTTGGAAGATGAGAGAAGATTGAAAACAAAAACAGTGCTGAACATGTGATCGGGGTCTGTCTTTACCTTTAGAAGTATTTATTTTATAGGGTTCATCACCCTGTTTACATACCACAAGATAAAAACACATCAAAGCGAGTTTTTATGTAATTAGGTGACAGACTGGAGGAACTGCTGCATAGGCACTGATGATACTTCCATCTAGGATTGCTTAGCTATACCAAATATCACAGACAAATCAGGCCAATTGACAGTAAAGCCAGCCCAATAGCTGCTTTATTTTCTTCACCTATCTTCATACAGCTCATGCTACTGTGTAAGTTGGTAAAAATTAGACTTAAGGCACATTTACACCAGCCCTTCTGATTTGAATCCTAATTTGTTTGCTTGGAAAGTGGTACTTTTGAGGTGGTGTGACTATGAAAGCAAACTATGATGTGGATCAAAGAAGCAAACTTTGGCCCAACTAAAATGTAGGTCCGGGTTTGTTTCAAGTGAACCAAATACATGCAGCACACTACAACACAAAGAGCATTGTGGGTAAACACTACCAAAACATATGTGCTTGTAGGACAGTAGGTGAATAAGGCTGGAGAAAGTTCTAATAAAAATATGGTCAACCCATGACCGCTAGGATTTGATGGAGCTCCGTATTTTGTTCTTATGTAGTGGAAACACAAGTTGTCCTGCATTAACTAATAGATCAGTAATTATTGATGCATCACTGCTTCTGGTGAGGACAGGAATACTTTATTTAAAAGGCTTTTACTTTTTCTCACATTTTATTTTTTCCTGCATGAATATTTCTGCCAGGAACAGATACAGTTTGTACAAATAAGACAGAAAATGAGAAAAAGTCCTGAATGTCTTATCAAGTTAAAAGATAATTATAAAAACATCAATTTTGAAACATTTGTTTTTCTGTTCAGAGAAAATGTGTCCTGATGGATGGAAAAGATTTGGAAGCAGCTGTTACTTTAAATCTACCGAGAAGAAAAGCTGGTCAGAAAGCAGGAAAGACTGTCAGGAAAGAGGAGCTGATCTGGTGATCATAAACAGCAAAGAGGAACAGGTGGGTGTGTTTATTTAGTGCTTGTGTGATCTTTGGTGTAACTGATCTGTTACTTGTGTGTTTGATCTGCTGTCAGTGAGCTGCCTCCTGTAATGATCCTGATGGATTTCAGTTTAAATGGTTTTCAGATCCTAAAATCATGGACCCGAGGAATTAGAGCCATTTACTTGATTTAGCTCATAAACTCCCATTTGTCTCAAAATTTTATTATTTGCATAGTTTAGTTCTCTATAGCTTTGTTTCATTTTAGTTATGATAGTTTTGGTGGTGAATAAAATAACTTTGTTTGAAATGTAGAAAAACTGATTTACTGGAACAAATTTGAGGTTAGTATGTGTGATAAAACATTTAGTACTGAATGAGAACTTTCAACAGACTGAAAATTATTTTGAACAACAACAAAGTAAATGAAAAGAATATTCTCATTAAAGGAAACATGGAATTTTAATTTTAAAAGTTTTTCTGCTTTTTGCTGATGGAAGAATTAAAAAGTTTTTCTTTCAGACATGCTCCCAAAGTTATATTACTACAACAGATACACGAAACAGTAACTAAAATAACTACTTTTGTCTGATTAACTAGGAATTTCTCAAGAATCTCACTATGAAGGAGTTTTTCTGGATTGGTCTTGGAAAGACGGAGGGCAGTGAATGGAAATGGGTGGATGGATCAACACTGACAATAAAGTAAGAAATTCTTTCCTTTACAGTCTTGTCAACATCATTGTTTGGAACTATAGAATATAAAAAATTGTGTAAATTATGTCCCAAGTTTACGTTACCATAATTCTTGTGTTGGATGAGTTAAAAAAAGGAATTTTACTGCAAATTTTTCCTGCAGACCAACTGAAAAACTGCAACAAAACAAGTATTTTACTTAAAACTGATGTCTGTATAACTGCTGTTTTTATCATTTAAAAGCAGAAGCTCATTTAATTTTTATTTATTAATAAAACATGAACATTAAGCAGCTGAAAAAGTTCTTCTAATATATGTGATGGTTTACCGTGAGGCTTCCAGCAGGAGAGGAGAGTGAATAGAAAAAGACACTAACTAGCTTAAAACCAGGAAGCAGATCAGCAAGAGGAAATGTTTCTGGGAAACTTGCAGACTGAACAGATTTTACTGGATTTAATGAATTAATGGAAACTATGTTAGACTTGATCAAGAGTTCATAAAATATATTAATCAGTCCACAATCACTCGTGTTATCAGATGTGTGTAAATTTAACATGTAAATGGAAAATAACAAAGAATACATGTGAAACTTATGCAGAGGAAGTTTGGGAATAATCCTGATTATCAGTCAAGTTGAATGTGACATTTTATTTGTCCTGCAGGTTCTGGGAAAAGGAGCCAGAACTTGGTGAATGTGCATTGTGCTGCGATGATAAAGGGGAATGGTCATTAGCATATTCCAATAATGGCAGGAAATGGATCTGTGAGAAATAAAATTCCTGCTTTTATTAATATAAAGTACATGTTGTTAAATCTATTTTTACTATTAGAAATACATCTGGCAACAACTGGTTCCACAAACTGACTAAAACAAGTCAAACTGCAGCCTGATGAAGATGAAGACTGATTATTTTAGGATAGCTTTTCTCATTCTGCTTCATTTAAATAGAAATTTGCATCCATGACTAGTTTGCATGAGACAACACAATGTAGGAAAATAACTTCATTGTGTTTCTGTCAACCATAATATCCATTTCTAACATGAAGTTCAAATGCAAGTATTAAGTTTCTAATTCTGTGATGTAAACAGTAAACATGCCTTGCTCTGAGCTAATGAGGATGTGTTGTTGAATCTTATAAGAGAATATTATGTGGGGCGGCATGACGGCGTGGTCATCCTGTAGCCCAAGATTGCCGGTATGATCCCGGCCCGGAAAGCTCATGTCGAGGTGTCCCTGAGCAAGACACCGAACCCCTAATTGCTCCTCATGGGTCATGGTTGAGCGCCTTGCATGGCAGCTTCTGCCATAAGTGTGTGAATGTGTGTGTGAATGGGTGAATGTGATGTACATGTAAAGCGCTTTGGATAAAAGTCCTATATAAGTACAGACCATTTACTATTACCCTAACACTTGTCATGTACTTGAAATGTGCTTTACAAATAAACCTGCCTTGCCTCGAACAGGATTGTTCATCAATGTTTGTTCTTGATGTTAACCAAACACAGAAAAAGCTTCATTTTATGTTGATATAAGAAATAATTCTGAATGCAACAGTCATCAAATTTCTATTATTGTGGCATAATTTGTTATATCAGCAAACCTTTAAACTTTGTCAATTGAATGCAACATTTATCGTAATGAAACTTGTGATTTAGACCTCTAGTAGAAATACATCAGATATAAATTATTTAAATTCCAGAGGTGAGAATGAGCTGACAAAAAACAGACTTACAATCACACTTCTACTGATTAGTAAACTAACAGCTGAACCAGTGAATGAATTACTTCCTATGTGCCAACTTGTGAATCTGATCCATAAGTTTACATTTTATGCCTTTCATCTGACAAGGTGCATCTCACATCAGCTGTGATTAATCTGATTAAAACTATTAATCATTTGATGTCCTTAATTTAAATACAAAACTGACAAATTAATGCAATCCTCTCAGTTTAAGAAACATCCGAGTCCTTATGGAAAATAAAAAAAATAACCTGAAAGTGGATTATTTTTAAAGTTCCCCCATAGTGGCTTAGGTGAGTTTTCAGGGTAATTCTTATGCTTTTTAATGAAGCTGAGCTCCCCTTAGTTTCCTCAAATGTAAATAATGGAAACAGCACTCTAATCTTGACAAAAACAAAAACAAACAAAATCATGTAAATAAAAATATTTTATTAACACAGACAGCCACAAACCTCAGAAACTGGTTTTTACTAATATAACATTTGCCACAGTTTTCTGGAGTGCATTTGTAATGAGATCATTTTTACTAATTTCATTACTTATTTAGATACCAGAAAACTGTGACAATGACTCTCAACATTTCAGCTTCACAACTAAACTTCAGATCAGGGTCATCCAAGTCCAGTCCTCGAGAGGAGGACTCAATTTGGTCTGAAGAGGGCTGCAATCTGGCAGGTTTTCTATGTATCCCTGCACCAACACACCTGAGTCAAAATAGGTGGATCTAACAGCCAATCAGGTTCTGCAAAATGACACATTAATTTGGCTCAGGTGTGTTGGTACAGGGATACATGGAAAACCTGCTGCATTGCGGCCCTCGTAGAACCGAATTGAGTAGCCCTGTCTTAGATGCATCCCTTCTCCAAAACACCTGAATTAAATGAATGGCTTGTTACCAGGCCTCTGCTGAGCTCAATAACATCCAGATGAGGGAAATCAGCCTTTTGATTTAGGTATGTTGGAGAAGGGAGACATTAAAAGTTGCATTATATTAGCTCTTGAGGACTGGACTTGGGCACCCCTGCTCTTCACATGTTAGGTGCAAATCACAACATGTGGAAACAACACACTGGATGAGGTTTATACAACCCAGAAATAAGCTTTCAAGGCCCTTCCCCTCCCACACCTCGGTGTCTCTGACCACATCACTGTCATGCTAATGTCAGCATACAAATCACTGGTTAAAATCACCAAAATGGTTCTCAAAGAGGTACGTGTGTGGCCAGAAGGGTCCCTGGAGGTACTTTAGGACTGCTTTAACACTGCAAATTCACAGTGACACTGTCTACATAACCAAGACCACTGATGTTGTAACAGTACTCAAGACCATTACTGTTCAGGCCAATCAAAAGCCATGGCTGACAGGGAAGGTCCACAGGCTGCTGAAGGCTCAGAACTCTGCCTTCAGAGCAGGAGATGAGGAGGGCCTGAGGACAGCGAGTGCCATCCTGTCATGCGGCATCAAAGAGGCAAAGAAGCAGTACTCCAGGAGGATAGCTCATCACTTCAGCGACAGCAGACACACAGAGCCTGTGGCGAAGAATACAGACCATCACGGACTACAAGGCCCCACTGCAGACCTGATACAGCTCCACCTCTCTGCTAAATTAGCTAAATGATGTCTTCACTCGTTTTGAGGCACACAACAGCACACCTGCACAGAATTCTCCACCCACTCCTGTGTGACAGTGTGAGGACGACACTCAGCAGGATTAATTCTCGCAAAGCTTCTGGTCCTGATAACATACCAGGTCATGTGCTGAGGGACCAGGGAGCTCTCAGATGTCTTCTCAGACATCTTCAACATCTCACTTAGCCAGGCCGTTGTCCCTACGTGCCTCAAAACCACCATGACTTTCAAGTGCTTCGAATAGCAGTCTGTTCTCCCACCCTCCCTGGACCCCTTCCAGTTTGCAAATCAGTCCAAACGCTCAATCAACGATACCATCTCCACATCCCTCCACACAGCACTCACACATCTGGACACAAAAGACTCTTACATCAGAATGCTGTTCATAGACTTCAGTTCAGGAATTCAACACAATCTTCCCCTAACAGCTCAACAGTGTGCAAGTCACACAGGACCTCTCCTGGACCATCACTACCACTTTATTGGTCAAGTGGGCCAATCAGCACATCTACTACCTCCACAAACTGAGGAAAGGCAGAGCCCCGGTGGCCATCATGTGCACCTTCTACAGAGGCACCATCAACAGCGTCCTGACGAGCATGTGGTACAGCGTCTGCTCCACGTCCTGCAGGAAGAACCTCCAACGCATCATGAGAGTAGCTGAGAAGGTCGTCGGTTCGCCTCTCCTCTCCCTGCAAAACATCTACACCTCTCACTTCACCCATAAAGCCCTGTGCATCACGAGAGACCCCACCCACTGGTCACACAGCTTCTTCAGCCTTCTATCATCAGGAAGGAGACAGCGGAGCCTGCGAGCCAGGACCAGCAGACTGAGGGACAGCTTCGTCCACCAGGCTGTCAGGATGCTGAACTGTCTCCTTGCTCTGCCCCCCTTACACACACACACACACACACACACACACACACACACACACACCCTGGCAACACAACACCTGACACCACCCATCAACACTTGAACTTTTTACACCCTCAAGTTGACACCCTCAGCAACAAGCACACAGCCACTTTTACCACTTTAACCAGGCTATAAGCTAACTCAGTCTATAATCTATAATCTATATGCACTATAACCATAAACATATATGGCACTGACTGTAATTTGCCACGTCTATTTATCATTGTGTTTTATTTACTTAGTGATAGTACTTGTTTTGTTTCTTTTGTTTACTGGCGTACATTCTTATATTAATCTCACCACAGTTTGAGAGAAACGTAATATCACATTTCTGTTTGTCCTGTACATGCTGCAGAACTGATAATAAAGCTGACTTTGACTTTAGATGTTCCTGTTAACCACTATACAAAAAAAATGTTTCAGCAGCTCGCCTACAGTGTTTCCTGTTTAAAAATAATTTGTTAAATCTAATAAATCTAATCTAATCTAATAAACACATCTTATGTGCATTTTATGCTGTTAATTAATGTCTAAATTTTGCATTGCACCAACCACTAATATATCAAATTAAAACCAACTTTGTTGGTTCTTTGTATTTATAAGGTTCCAGTGAGGACATACACATGCATTTACTGTGACAGTTCATACATGACTATTTTAAGAATCACATTGTGGTTTTTACTTCTGCTTTCTTGATCTGCTCACTTGCCCAACAGAAAGAAACGGACACACTTAAGTTTGATCATTTGTGTTTGCATTGCAAGATGTTTGCAGGAATTAAAGCTGAGCCAGATCTGACAATAAATTACAGGACAAGGATCCATGAAGATGGAGGAGGCAGAGAACAAAGCAAGGTGAAGATGTTAGACGATGGAGAGCAGAATGCTGATGATGGCTTACAAAAAACTGGTAAGCAGGAAATATTTAGAATGGCCGAACAAAGTTAAACAATATGTTTCATGGTTTCGACTTTAAGCAACTCGCCTTTTAAGATCAACTCCTTTATTTGAAATATCTTAATTTAACAGCCATTTTATTTCCTGTAACTTCAGCTCAAAAAAGGTCAACTGTTTTTTATCAGATAACTTCATGATGAAAGTTGGTATCATTTGATGTTCTGTATTTAATAATTTGTTTAAAATAAAAAACAATCCCTTAAAAAAGTTATTGGTGATGTTTTCTCTGTTTATTTTTTAGACTTTGCAGACAGAAACAACCAGAAGAACCTTGTGAGGAGAAGCGATTTTACAGTTTTCAAGGTGTCCCTGGGAGTGATGTACCTTCTGGCCCTGGCTACAGTCATAATACGCTGTGAGGACTTATATTTTTATGTTTTAAATGTATAGATTTATAGAGTCATTTAGGATTGCCTCTCTGAGCCAATCACTACAGCCAATGGGAGTGTCTGATCTCATATGGTTGGACAGTGAATCATCCATGTAGGTGAATGACCCATGCACAACGCAGTTACAAAAACTACAGTATATTTATGTATATTTATGTTTTCATTGTGCTTTTGTTTAGTTCCTGTTCTCAAGTTTTAGTTAAATAATGGAGCACACTTCTAGACAACCAGATGTTAAAAGTACAGCATGTAAAGACAAGTTTACATGTGTGATGGTGAAATTTATTCCTGCAGAAGATAAAAAAAAAGACTTTCATATTTCCACAGTGCTGCGTCATTCAGTGAGGATCAAAAACTAGACATTGCAATAATTTTGGAGAACAGTTAAACATTTAGATTAAAAAAGGCCTTTCTCATAAAAAACAACTTTACACAATAGACATAAATACATTAGTAATAATGTAGTCAATGATCAACTCAAGTCATTTTGTTTAAATGGCCTCAATAATAGTGCAGCTTGATCTTTAGCAGCTCAAACTTCCATGTTCACAGCACAATGTGTTAAACATACAAAGCACAGAACTTTGCAGTCACACAAAAAAGGCTTCAAATCACCATGTGATATGAATGTGTCACATGTTGCAAGGGACAATGGAAATCTTTGACAGTATTGAGTTGGAACAAAAAATAAATAGAAGAAAGGACAAGTGTGAAAAGAGGTGTTAGTCCACTGACTCCCATGTTAGGGGCCACTAGGACCACCTCAATATTTTCTACCTTCATTCCACTTTTCTACTTTACATTTACTCCTGAATGGTTGGACACAGAGATGGAAACTGTGAGGTTTGGGTAAAATTAATATATTTAGTTATTATTAGATGTGTAAAATACATGGTAAATGTTCAACATGTTTAAATGGTTAGGAGATACAAATGTCACAATAAATGGATTGCGAACATCAAGTTCAAACTGTGACAGCGGCGTTTTAAGCTTCTACATGTGATTTTCTTCACAGTTTAGCTTCTCTCAGTCTCAGCAGATAGCTCACTCCCCCGCCCATCTAGCAAACTCTCCTGTGCGCATGAGATTTGTTGTTTCAGGAGAGAGTTAGGTGGCATGGATGGAGAAGTATGCTGGAGTATGCAGCTAGCTAGCTAGCGGCTAGTTTACGAGCGGCAAGAGATAGAAGCTGAATGTGAGACATCCATTTTAAAGAGTAATTCACACATTTCATCACGGCTCAGTACAGAAACACCACAACTGTGTTCTTCTCACAGCTTAATTTAAAGGTGTGAAACACTCATGTTTACTGTCAACTATAATGAACAACACACTTCTTCATTAATAACAAGTATTCTTAAATAGTTTAACTGTAAACGTCTGATGGGGACAGCTTTATTTTAACACCTTTATTTGCGTTTCACATGACTTGTAAAAACAGCTGTTAATGAAAGAGCTAAAAATATAGGAAGACAAAGTTAAGTGAAATAGCAACTTCTGATAATATTTATTTAAGTTCATTAAACCAAACTGGTTCTGTTTTGTTGTTCTTTTAGTAACCTTGAAGATGAACGAACTGAACAGCTGTTACAGTCAGCTGGAGACCAAACCTGTAGGTTTGCCCCCCCCTACAGGTAAGCAAGTTTCCATGTAACTGGTGACAGATTGGAGGAACTGCTGCATAGGCACTGATGATACTTCCATCTAGGATTGCTTAGCTATACCAAATATCACAGACAAATCAGGCCAATTGACAGTAATGCCAGCCCAATAGCTGCTTTATTTTCTTCACCTATCTTCATACAGTTCATGCTACTGTGTGAGTTGGTAAAAATTAGACTTAAGGCACATTTACGCCAGCCCTTCTGATTTGAATCCTAATTTGTTTACTTGGAAAGTGGTACTTTTGAGGTGGTGTGAATGTGAAAGCAAACTATGATGTGGATCAAAGAAGCAAACTTTGGCCCGACTAAAATGTAGGTCCGGGTTTGTTTCAAGTGAACCAAATACATGCAGCACACTACAATGCAAAGAGCATTGTGGGTAAACACTACCAAAACATATGTGCTTGTAGGACAGTAGGTGACTAAGGCTGGAGAAAGTTCTAATAAAAATATGGTCAAACCATGATCACTAGGATTTGATGGAGCTCCGTATTTTGTTCTTATGTGGTGGAAACACAAGTTGTCCTGCATTAACTAATAGATCAATAATTATTGATGCATCACTGCTTCTGGTGAGGACAGGAATACTTTATTTAAAAGGTTTGGTTCATTGGAGTACGTGCAATATGAAAACAAACTCAGGCCAAGAATAATGTTGCATGAGTCTAGCGGACACAAATTCAACTAATAAGCGGTGATGAAAACACTGAGTAAAATCACAAGCAGTTAAAGAATAAAGTGAAGCAGCAAAAGTACAAGATTTAAGCTGAATATAGATTGAAATTTATCATAAACTAGAACCTAACTTTGTTTTTACTTTTTCTCACACTTATTTTTTCCTGTGTGAATATTTCTGCCAGGAACAGATACAGTTTGTATAAATGAGACAAAAAATGAGAAAAAATCCTCAATGTCTTATCAAGTTGAAAGATAATTATATATAAAAAAGTCTATTTTGAAACATTTGTTTTGCATTACAGAGAAAATGTGTCCTGATGGATGGAAAAGATTTGAAAGCAGTTGTTACTTTAAATCCACCGAGAGGAAAACCTGGTCAGAAAGCAGGAAAGACTGTCAGGAAAGAGGAGCTGATCTGGTGATCATAAACAGCAAAGATGAACAGGTGGGTGTGTTTATTTAATGCTTGTGTGATCTTTGGTGTAACTGATCTGTTACTTGTGTGTTTGATCTGCTGTCAGTGAGCTGCCTCCTGTAATGATCCTGATGGATTTCAGTTTAAATGCTTTTCAGATCCTAAAATCATGGACCCGATGAATTAGAGCCATTTACTTGATTTAGCTCATAAACTCCCATTCATGTTAAAAAAAATAAATAAATAAGTAAATAAAAGTAATAAAAATAATTGCCCACATTTCAGTTCTCTATAGCTTTGTTTCCGTTTCCGTAACTTTGTTTGAAATGTAGAAAAACTTTTGATTTGCTGGAACAAATTTGAGGTTAGTATGTGTAATAAAAATAATTAATACTGAATAAAAAATTCAGACTGAAAGTTATTTTAAACAATAAAGTGAATGAAAACAATATTCTCATGAAAGGAAACACAGGATGCTAATTTAAAACATTTAATGACAATTAAACCGTGTTCTAACAAAGACTTAAAGGTTTTCATTCATTTTGTTTTTCTGATTTTTGTTGATGGAAGAATTAAAAAGTTTTTCTTTCAGACATGCTCACAAAGTTATATTACTACAACAGATACACGAAACAGTAACTAAAATAAATATTTTTGTCTGATTAACTAGGAATTTCTCAAGAAACTCACTATGAAGGAGTTTTTCTGGATTGGTCTTGGAAAGACGGAGGGCAGTGAATGGAAATGGGTGGATGGATCAACACTGACAAAGTAAGAAATTCTTTCCTTTACAGTCTTGTAAACATCATTGTTTGGAACTATAGAATATAAAATATTGTGTAAATTATGTCCCAAGTTTACGTTACCATAATTCTTGTGTTGGATGAGTTAAAAAAGGAATTTTACTGCAAACTTTTCCTGCAGACCAACTGAAAAACTGCAACAAAACAAGTATTTTTCTTAAAACTGATGTCTGTATAACTGCTGTTTTTATCATTTAAAAGCAGAAGCTCTTTTAATTTGTATTAATTAATAAAACATGAACATTAAGCAGCTGAAAAAGTTCTTCTAATATATGTGATGGTTTACCGTGAGGCTTCCAGCAGGAGAGGAGAGTGAATAGAAAAAGACACTAACTAGCTTAAAACCAGGAAGCAGATCAGCAAGAGGAAATGTTTGTTAGACTTGATCAAGAGGTTAAAAATATATATTTTATCAACAATCACTCGTGTTATCAGATGTGTGTAAATTCAACCTGTAAATGAAAATAACAAAGAATACATGTGAAACTTATGCAGAGGAAGTTTGGGAATAATCCTGATTATCAGTCAAGTTGAATGTGACATTTTATTTGTCCTGCAGGTTCTGGGGAAAGGAGCCACAACATGGTGAATGTGCAGTGTGCTGTGATGATAAAGGGGAATGGGGAGCAATATATTCCAATTATGGCAGGAACTGGATCTGTGAGAAATAAGATTCCTGCTTTTATTAATATAAAGTTCATGTTGTGCCATGATTCAACTGTCAAATCTATTTTTACTATTAGAAATACATCTGGCAACAACTGGTTCCACAAACTGACTAAAACAAGTCAAACTGCAGCCTGATCAGATGAAGACTGATCAGCGCTTTGGATAAAAGCCCTATATAAGTACAGACCATTTACTATTACCCTAACACGTGTCTTGTAGTTGAAATGTGCTCTACAAATAAACCTGCCTTGCCTCGAACAGGATTGTTCATCAGTGTTTCCATCCATCAGTTCTTGATGTTAACCAAACACAGAAAAAGCTTCATTTTATGTTGATATAAGAAATACATCTGAATGCAACAGTCATCAAATTTCTATTATTGTGGCATAATTTGTTATATCAGCAAACATTTAACCTTTGTCAATTTAAAACCAGATTTATCATAACTTGTGATTTAGACCTCTAATAGAAATACATCAGATATAAATTATTTAAATTCCAGAGGTGAGAATGAGCTGACAATAAATAAACTTACAATCACACTTCTACTGATTAGTAAACTAACAGCTGAACCAGTGAATGAATTACTTCCTATGTGCCAACTTGTGAATCTGATCCATAAGTTTACATTTTATGCCTTTCATCTGACAAGGTGCATCTCACATCAGCTGTGATTAATCTGATTAAAACTATTAATCATTTGACATCCTTAATTTAAATACAAAACTGACAAATTAATGCAATTTTCTCAGTTTAAGAAACACCAGAGTCCTTATGGAAAATAAAAAAAAAAAATAACCTGAAAGTGGATTATTTTTAAAGTTCCCCCATAGTGGCTTGGGTGAGTTTTCAGGGTGATTCTTATGCATTTTAATGAAGCTGAGCTCCCCTTAGTTTCCTCAAATTTAAATAATGGAAACAGCACTATAACCTTGACAAAAACAAAAACGTGTAAATAAAAAATATAAAAATTTACATCCATGACTAGTTTGCATGAGACAACACAATGTAGGAAAATAACTTCATTGTGTTTCTGTCAACCATAATATCCATTTCTAACATGAAGTTCAAATACAAGTATTGAGTTTCTAATTCTGTGATGTAAACAGTTAACATGCTCTGAGCTAATGAGGATGTGTTGTTGAATCTTATAAGAGAATATTATCCTAACACTTGTCTTGTACTTGAAATGTTCTTCACAAATTAACCTGCCTTGTTGTGTGTTTTTGATGTTAACCAAACACAGACAAAGTTTTATATTATGTCGATTTTAAAGAAAACATACAGTAAATCAGAATGCAGCAGCCATCAAATTTCCAGTATTGTGGCATATTTTTTTATATCAGCAAACATTTTACCATTGTCAATTGAAAATCAGGTTTATTCTAATCAAACTTGTGATTTAGACTCTTAGTAGAAATATGGCAGACTTAAATTAACTTTCATAGGTAAGAATGAGCTGGCAAAAAAAAGACAATCAGGGCAGGACTGGGACAAAAAGTCAGACAGGGAGACTTTCACTCACTCAGGCCACACCTACTCATATACTGCACACATATGCTCACACTTATGTGTGCACAATCCATGCACCCACATATGGGTAAGTAATCGTATGGTTCAGCACCACCAAATATTTGTGTTTTGTTCATGTTTAACTGTTTAGGTTACTGTAAATCTTACACATTCATTACTCATTCTTGTAACAACTACTGGCCCTGCTGTTGCTCTGTACCTGCTGCCAGTTCCTCTTTACTACTAGTGGAGTCTCCTCCCTCTGAAGCACCTGCATTATATCTAGGTTTGCAGCAGACACACACACATAATTCACATGGATTTGTGAGTATAAACCTCAGTCATCCAACAGCAATGATAAATCATTTATAGTAAAACCAGATAAACACACTAATAAACTGATTAAATCAAAAGTCCCCTTATCAGCATTTAACCTGGACTAATGAAACGTTCTTCACTCTCACAGCTGTGCAACTACTTGTGTGTTGGATAGGGACAGATGTGGACAGTATCTGTGGACAGACTGTTATAGTCAAATAGCCAGAGAATTAAAATATCCGCCTGTCAGTTTAATACAACAGAAATAATTAACAAATTATTTTATTTTATCCAGATTATATCAGGAAACCCCAAATATGAGCTAGTGTTTATAAACAGCATGTCCATTTGTAGTTCTGTGTTTGGGCTGATGTGGTTTAATAATAAAACAACAAACCAGTGCAACATTCCAAGAGAATGAAGTTTAGATAGGAGCTAGTAGCTACCAGCTTATTATTACATCTACATAAAAGGGCCCATGGGGAATCTCAACCAGCGATCATCATGTTATCTTCAAATAAAAGTTTGTCAACAAACAACACGCCCCCCGCATCTGTCATTTATTAAACGGTTAACTTACATGATGTCACAGGTTATTGGACACCACTGCCGGTAGAGGATCTGAAAATATCAGAAAATTTCCGGCATTTCCCGGCACTTCTTCAAGCACCTTCTTTTTTTTTTTTTTTTTTTATAAGTTTTCTTTCTGCTCCCCCGTTTACTCTTTTTTCCGAGTCCATCAGTCGGCTACCAGCACCACGTTCCTCTGTCTCTCTGTTGTTCTGCCTCCATGCGCTCTCGTGTTGATTAGTTCTCGTTTTGAAAATAAAACAGGGTTCACTTTTCAGTATTAATGAGGTTTGCTAGTGAAACAGATTTAAATCTATTAGTCATCAGACAGCTGTGCACATCTATGAAGACAGATCAGATTTAGATATGAGGGTGAAACATCAAAAGGAAGCAAGGGGGTGTCTTCTCTAGATCATTGGTGCTGTGCAGATGATGGAGACTCAGGGCTGATCATTTAGGGACCATGAATGTGGTGAGAAAAATTATGAACATGTTCTGAAATAAGAACAGAACTATTCTCTAAGAAAGTAGCTGACAGGTGGAAGAAAGGATTTATACTTCAGATATGCAGGGGCAGGTGCAGAAAAGTTTTGCTGGGGGGCTCTGACCTGGAAAAGGGGGGCACATATGAGATTTTTGTTTAAGGTCTTGATGTTATTTAATATTGAACAGATTATTACAACCAAAGTGATCATCTAATGTATAAAAACAAATAAAAGTCAGTTAGCACTAAATATCTGTAAACACTGGCTTGCTCTTTCTGTTGCTATAATACAGTAAAAACATGCATAATTAATGATGAATAATGATTATTAATTAATTTATTAATTTATCATTAAGCCCTGACACAACACTGACAAATTCATTCTCTCAGTTTAAGAAACATCAGATGCCTTGTGGGAAATAAAAAATAACCTGAAAGTGGATTATTTTTAAAGTTTCTCTTCACCGGCTTGTGTGGGTTTTCAGTTTTCAGGAGAATTCATATGCTTTTTAGAGGAGCTGAGCTCCCCTTATTTAATTAAATTTAAATCATGGGAACAGCAAAAACAAACATGTAAAAAACTAAATAAATAATAATAAACACTGCTTAACAAAGTACATTGCCACAAATTAGCAGGTGAATGTTCCAAGCAATAAAAAAGGTTTTTAAATAACAGATGAAATGGGGAAAAAAAGGTAGTTTAAAATCTTCTTTTATCCTTTTTTTTTCCACTCTTACAGACTTCGTCTTCAAACATGCTAGGCACTACATTAGTTAAAGGCTGAACTGTTATTATATTCCTAAAAACAACTTTTTCTACTAAGAGACTGTTACATATTTACTCATTTAGACCAGATGGTGGATTATTTCTTTTTTCTTTTTCTCTGCCAGCCGGAACAAACTGTATATAAGCATCTGTTTTCATCTTGTTATGCTTAACCTTTTGCATAACTAAAACTAATGATGCAAAATAGTGATCAATGGGGAGAGAAAAAAATCTTTTTTTTAGTTACATTTTCAAAAAACTGCCAGATACTAGAATAAGCAGGGAGTCTTGAAGTGGTCTAAACTAAAGACTTAGTTCAACATGATGGGAACCATGATGAGAATGAGTGGATGGATCCCCACTGATAATAATTTAAGAGGTTTTATTTTTTAAAAAGAAGATAACATTACCTGCATCATGTTTCCTTATGCAATGTGTGCAAAGCTCAAAGGGTAAAAAAATATCTGTTCTCTAATTACATTGATAGTATTTTGTTCTTCCCATTGCCAAGAGGCATGGCTCAGTGGGTAGAGTGGTCGTCCTGCAGCCCAAGAGTTGCCGGTTTGAGCCCGGCCCGGAGAGCTCATGACGAGGTGTCCCTGAGCAAGACAACAAACCCTTAATTGCTCCTGATGGGTCATGGTTGAGCGCCTTGCATGGTAGCTTCTGCCATCAGTGTGTGAATGTGTGTGTGAATGGGTGAATGTGACGTACATGTAAAGCGCTTTGGATAAAAGCGCTATATAAGTACAGACCATTTACCATTAAAACGAGAAAATAACTTAATCATTTAAGGTGAAAAAAAAGAAACATAAAATACCTTATTAATACTATGAATGAGCATGAAGGAACACCAAACTGTTTCGCCAACTCAATTATTTCATACCACCAAGTACATTAACATTTCTACTTGTTTTATTATCGCACATTCCCATATTATTAAAATAAAATTAATGACAAGATTTTCATTATTAAGAAGCATACTTTAAACATAGCAGAAAAAATATATAAACAAAAAGGAAATAAAACAAAAAAAAATCAACATGACAAAATTTCCTCATTCAAAAGAAGTGGGAGGGCAGCATAAATGTATCTAATCCCAAAACAAATGTCATTTCATTTAACAGTATTTACCTAAAATGGTTTTACATTTCTCTTTCTGCTCCTGCCGTTGATCACTCTGTAGGACCATGATGTAATTAATACTGCCATAAGTAAATAAAAATTCTAGTTTTATGTTCCTGTGGAGCTAAGAGAAAAGGAGCTCAGTACGTCAATGAGACAGAACTTTTATTTTTACGATGTTTTCTTCTCACACAAACTTTTTAATGAGCTGAACCTGCCAAATACATCTACACTGTTCCCAAAACTGCCCTCATTCTGCTTCATTCTTCTCATACTTTCCCTCCAGGAGCTGGAATTTATACAGCAGCTTAAAATTTCATCATCATGCACCAAAATCACAGTTTCTCCAGACTCACTAAACACAGAGACAAAGCCACTCATGCACCTTTTACTTTGGAAGAACTAAGGAACACAACATTTATTTAGAAGCCATTCAGAAAGCCTTTCCTCGAGCCAGAAATGTGTTGGGGATTGTTCCATTTAAAGGGGGGGGGATATCAACATTTCAAAACAGAAGGAACTTACTTGCATATTTTATATCGACATCCAACTAAAAAACATATGCAGCTGGGTCCTAAAGGATCAATGTTTTCCTTTTGGACATGGGACGCTCTTTCACACATTTCCAGTAAAGTCCTTAAACCTGGCCATGTGAAGAAGCCATAAAGAAAGGATATGGCTAGAAAAGGCTGAGGTATGCCAAATGACACTAGAACTGGACTGAAAAGAAGTGAAAACATTAATAAAGGAGTGACAAATTACCCCTGGAACAAAAGGAAGGAAAGAGGTTTGGACTAATTTTACACTTCTTTTCTTTGGGGATTGTTTTACAAACTTTGTACAGAGTCTTGAAAAGTATCCCCAAAAACTACTAGAAATACATGAAGACTGTCTAAGAAAGTTCAGGCCATGTTAAAAAATATGCTTATACCGAACACTTACTTTCAATATCCAATAATCACCTGTTTTCCTGGCAATATATAAAGAAACAGTAATTCTGCACCCAGCAACATCACCAGATACAAAACAATCAAAACTGCTTCTGCAGAAGGAGACCAAACAAAAAGCGTCTTAATTAAAAATATTGTTTGTTTTAAAAACACAGCCATGCAAATATGAGACCGTTTGGTTGCTCCACTATGAAAACACTGCTTGTGGTGAAAATGGAGCTTTAACTTTAGCTGGAAAATGTCCTCTCAGTAGCAGCCGGAGCTGCATCATTCATCATAGGAAGTGATATACAGAGATCATCTTATATTATATTGTCATGACAGTGTGGAAAAAGCATTAAATTCACATTACAGATCTTAAGCTAAAGAAGAGAAAAAATATGAACATAAAGAAAATGAGCTGAAGACGTGAGCACCTTTGTACAAGGGGTTAGATTTCCTCAAGTTGTGACCTTTCATTAAAACAACATTCAGGTGACACTCAGGAAGCCTCAATTAATGCAGCACATTTTTATGTTTAAATTAAAATCATTCAACATGTTACAGCTGTTTATATGCTATGATTAGCACTGTGCCTCAAGCTTTATAAGCAGATCATTGTTTAGGGAGCATTTTCACAAACATGGAAACCGAACTGGCTCACAGTTTCAGAAGAAGGATTGTTATTCTGAGCAAAGATCTTTCTCTGGGTCAAATTATGACTGAATGAAAAATCTTCATGAAGATTAAAAGATCGTCACATCAAGCTTTGTTAATTATGACTGAAAAAAGAATGTTAATGAAACAAAGACTCCTGTAAAAAAAGGTTGTGGTTTCTGAGGAAGACCAGTATCGTTAAACCACTTTTTTAGGAGAGTAAAAGTATCCAACACCAGGAACATTACATCATGATACATCCTCCTTGCAGAGGATGGTATTTTGTACTGGTACGTTTACCTTCTGTCTGGTCCTGTATGACGTGGAAGCTTGAATGAGAAGCAAGTGAGGAAACATTCATTTGTTCAGCTGTGTTGATGAGGGATGTAAGGGGGATATCCCATGTGGGGGGGTTTCTGCCTTTCACACAGAATAATTAATAGTCAACTTTACAGTGAGTATGTTTGAGTAAAAACGCAGGTTTTTAGTGTCTGTTTAGTTGCTGTGAAAAGAACTGAAGAGAAAGAAAAGCTGTGTAGTTTATACAAAGTCTGGGTTTTTGTTGCTTTAATCTCTGTTTGTTGGTTGTGTATAAATTCTGTGATATTTGTTCTGTTTCTGTTACTCCAGCGGTGTGTTTGTCTTACACTGTCTCATCATCCCGTTAGAGGTGTTTCTTAGAACAAGTTTTCTACAAGTGCTTCTTTTTAAGTTTGTATTTTTTATTTTTGTTTTTCTGGTTAAGTGTTTTGTTTAGTTTCCTGAATATTTTACGCAACTCTGCACCGTTTTCTGTGCTAGTTTTACTGTGACACTGAGCATGTGTTTGATGGTAAATACGTTGTTGGTCTTCTCACAAACCATAAGAAATTAATATGTAAAATATTAGATCTATGGCAGAATCCCTTTATTGCCCTTAATTTTATATATATGTAAGTGTATTGAATTTTAAAGTGTGAGTGCCAGTAGCTGGGCTGCAATATATGCAGGAGAATTACTAATATTCACAAAAAAGGCCAAAAATAACTTTGTTTTTTTAAAGATGTGGATGTGTAGTCGGTGTGAACAAGACATGCCTAAAGAAGGCTGCCAGCAGAACTTACCTGAATGAATAAACTGGAAACAATCATCATGAACAATAACACATAAAACTAGAAAAAATTCTCAAACACAAACACAATATTTGTGGAAGATGGGGCCACAGGCTCAGAAGGCAAAATATCCAACAGCTTCATCAGCTTTGGAAAGTATCCAGAAAGATATAGATGAATCCTGTTTTACCAGCAGTGACTTTTTAAAGTGTAAATTAACACAACTTACTACTGGGCCCGGCTCGCCACGATCACCTCTGGCTCCTCGGATTCCAGGGCCTCCCTGTTCAAAATACAAAACAGTAATTAGAAACACAACATCAACAAGTAGTACTACTATAGCCAGATGACCTTACAACCCAGAAAACTGACTGATAAACTATGAAACATGAATTAAGATTCTATGCTTGCTTTTAACAGTATATTCACTGGGTTTATCAGGAGCTTTGGTTGTGCACATACAAAAACATGCAGCTGCTTCCTTTTGTGCTGTGATCACAACAACAATCAAGCACTGACATTACTTATGGTTTCTGTCTTCACTGCTTCCTTGTTAAATCCTCCAGTACCAGATACAGTATTGGGTAAGTACTTCAACACTTATGGTAACAATGGATCTTCATTTGCCAAAATAAATAAATAAATAATGGCAAACATGAAAAAATAAATTATTTGACTGAACAAAAGTTAGTCAAACTGTACAACATGAGATGTGCTATGATCTTATGTCTTCAGCTACTTGTGTCACTGGCAATACAAACTGTACGGGAGATGTAACGGGCACACGCAGTAAGGACATTTTCTTCCTGATATTTGGAATATGTGTTTTCATGCACGCTGATCGGAACAAAGATCAGCATAACCCGCCCTTCTCAGTCAGAATTAAATAGTCATTCTAATTAGGGTGAACGTTGTGTTTATATGAAGCATTTTTATTCTTGACAGGTTTTTAATCCAAATTCTAAACAGGGCTAGTGACTATGTGTGTGTTTTTGTGTGTGTGTGGCTCACTGGTTGTCCAGGAGGGCCAGGCAGGCCCTTGCTGTCCTGTGTGCAGGTGCAGGCTTTGGGCAAGGCTGGGCAGTCGACCTCCTTCCTCTGGATGACCCCAGCATGGTGCAGATGACGAATAAAGAAGCATGATGTGGGAATGAAATGGCATAAAATGTGATACAGTGAAGGAAACAAAGTGAAAATGTGACGTAACAGTCCATTAATTATGGAGAAAAACAAAAGCTAACAAAATCCTGAGATTTTGTTTTGTTCTATAAACAGATTTTGCAAGAAGCTTTGAAGCAAACATGGTTTAAGGCATCACCATGTAAATTAACTCTCCTGCTCTGGACAGTTCTTATTCTGTAAAAACGGATTCTGTATGCAGGCAGGGAATGAACTGGGACCTCACCAGACCAGGAAGCTCACAGCACTTGTCCCTGTTGGCCCATGAAGTGCTGCAGACAATGTCAAAGTTCTGCAGCTGGAACTGTAAGAAGAATAAGAAATGGAATAAAGTTTTTATAAAAAGTAAAAAAAAATAAAATAAATTTAAAATACTGAAACAACTAATATTTAAAAATAAAGATTCAGTTTCAGCAGGAATAAAAAGCCTTGGTTTTAATCATTAAAGTATTTAAAATATTTCCATAATTAAAGACAAGATGTGGGCGAACATCATAACAAGTGTTGTTTCATTTTTCCTTCCAGCAGTTAAATACCTGCTAATAATCAGCAGTAAGGATGCACTGATTGTGAGATTCTTGGTTGATACCGATGTTAAGGAAATGAATGTAACCCAGGGATCACCAATCCCAGTTCTCGAGGACCACTGTCCTGCAGGTTTTAGCTGTCTCCCTGCTACAAAACACTTTACTCTAATGAATGAGTCATTAACAGGCATGTGCAGAGCCTGTTAAAGAAGATCCATTTCATGTGAATCAGATGTGTTGCAGCAGGGAAACATCTCAAACCTTAAGGAGAGTTGGAAAATTAGATCTTTGATATACAATGGAGCTTGGTCATGGAGAGCTTTATATGTGAGGAGAAAATTAAAAAAAAATTTCTAGATTTAAAAAGGAGCCAAAGGAAACTGGAAAAATATAATATCTGCTGGTAGTTTTTATCAGAACCCTCGATGCAGCATTTTGGATGAGCTGTGGACTTTACAGGACATATTTAGGACTGCCCAATAATAAGGAATTGCAGTAGTCCAATCAGGAGGTAGCATAAGCATAGACTAGTTTTTGTTTGTTTTTTTCTGTGTAGGATGCCCCTTATTTAATCTATATTACATAGGTGAAAGAAGGAGGTCCTAGAAACTTGTTTTATACAAGAAATACATCCTGGTCAGAAATAACTCCAAGGTTATCGCTGTAGTACTGGAAGCCAAGTTGATGCCAGCCTGATTAATTACATAGCTAGACGAGTTCTTCTCATTCAAAGACAACCACTGTCATCCACTGTCACCTGTTCCCCGTGCAGGCTCAGGATGGTGGACTGAATCAAAGAATGCTGTAGATTAGATGCAATACGTTGTTTTTTTTTTCTTAGTAGGCTTTTAATTTTTTTGTGAATTTTTGCTTGTAAGAACATGGATTGTATCACAATGAACTGTCTGAGATGACTGTTGTGAAATGGTGCTTTAGAAATAAAGACAAATAAAGCTGGATTGAACTGAATTGACAGTGGGCCTCGAGAAACAGCGTTTAGAGATCCTTGATGTAACCTCTGGGCGAAAACTGAGAGCAGCTTCAATTTATTTTTTCTTAACACAGAAAACAATGAAATATGCATAATAAAAAAAGGACCTTTTAACCCGTTGAACCCTTTTTGTGTAAATAGTTTTTTGTACCTCCTGCCAAACAATATTAATATCATTAAATCTTTTTACAATCTGATTTATCTGGATTAATAAAACCGATTAAAGAAATTGCTCAGTTTTGATTAGAAATTAATATATGAGACCACAGCAGTGACACATAATTGGAAACTATAATTCATGTAAGACAGAGAATATGGAGAATATTAATGTGATCAAACCACTCAGAAGCAGTGCTGGTGATGGTGAAGAAGACCTGCCTGCAGGGAGCCAAGTCATGGACTTTGCTCGTGTGCTGCTTGAATTCACAAATGAACATTTAGTTGCCTTGCCAATCACTTACTCTTTAAAATTTAAAAAAAATTTCTGGTTTTCTGAACTCTAGCAATGCAATTTTAATATCCAATGATAGTTTTTGTTTAAATTAAGGAAGCTTTTTCAGCACTTAATTAGACTTTCTGCATCAGAGATGGTCTGTAGGTGAATGTTTGATACCACAGGTGGCGTGCACGGAAGCCTGTGTGTGTGTGTGTGTGTGTGTGTGTGTGTGTTTTCCTCACCGATGCCGAGCTGTCCTTGTTCTCTCTGGAGCGCACCATCCTTCCCAGAACTTCCATGCCATTAGTTGTGATGTTTCCTGCTGCATTGATGATTTTCTCTGTCACCATTTTGCAGTCGATAAACACTTTGGCACTCGTTTTGCTGATTGCAATGTGAAGCTGGAAGAAGGTAAAAAAGTCTTTAAAAAGTCTTTAAAGCTGCTTTTCATGCATTTGATTTTAGTGTTAAGTCATTACTAATTATCCTGTTGATTTAATAGCAGGTAACAGATTAGATGTATTCACTTTAGAAATGAGTTTGTTTCATATTTTTCAGCAACAGCTAGACACAATGCAAGTTATAATGAGTATGAAGCTATGGGGTAGTGTTAGGTATGACATAGTTGGAATCTCTGCAGGGTTTCAGCTCCATATGTGGGAGAACAGCTCCCTCTGCCTGTGTGAAGCAGTCAACTCATTTTCCTTCATATCTGACAACTTGCCAGAGGTTCACAGTCAGAGAAGAAGAATTATAGCTCCATTTAGATCATATTCAAGATTATTTTAATGTCTCAGCCTTTCTCAGGGGGGAGTTTTTGTAGTCCCTGAGTCGGTGGATGCTAAACTGCACATTGATCAGATTGAGATATAAGCAGAGGGAGGGTAATTCACAGGAAACGTCTGTGAGACACAATGAAGTTTCACAACTAAGTGAGTGGTTATAAAATGTGTCAACATAATAAAGATAATAGATGTTTATGAAGTGCAGATGCAAAACTGTGCAAGTTGATAAGCTATATGGACACACTCAGATCTGGTCTGAACCACTTAAAAGTACATTTCTTCTGCATTTATTCAGAAATTTCTGCACATTCTTCATATCCATGTTAAGGCGGGAAAAACAAGTTTCTATTTTTGAGGTGCTACAGAGATTCTGAAAACCAAATCCAGTGTCCTCTAATCCAGAATGACAGTGAAGTCAATAAAGAGGAACACAAATCTAAAGAGAAACATTCCACGTATCCACTAATATTTTAATCTCATCTGTTTCTTGCAGTTAGAATTTTTAAACATCTCATCAAGTCCCAAAAGGTCTTTTAAACATGAGTCCAGGCATACTCATATGATGTATCAGGTCTTACTGGGTTAAACTTTAAATTTAAATTTTTTGGTTTAAATAATTTTGTACAGTAACTCTTCAAAAGTAATTCCTGTCTTAACCACACAGTGACGGGGAAATGATTGCAACAAAAGACATTTTAAAGTATAACTTCTATTTATGTAAAATAATTCAGACCTTATTTATAAAAAAGCAGTGTGTAGGAGATGATGCCTACATACTACAATTTATATATATACTTTAAGATTTATAACACAGCTCATTTATATCTCCAGTATGACACTGGATCTGGAGCTGGGACATAAATCAGGGAAGCACAAGGCACTAAAACTAAAATTATCCCCATGAGTGGCACTACTATTTATAATTACAAGTCCAGGTATTACTGTCAGCATCACGGACAGTCGAGTGCTAAACTGTGAAGCAGATGAAAAACTGCCTGTCAGAGCTGAGTGGTTCCTGCAAACCATTAACCCTCCTCTTGTATAAATGTGACACACCACTGAGCTGCTGCCAGCGACTGCATACTGGTGTCACACACACATTTAAACTTTTGACCCTCTTCTACGTCCTGCACTCGGCCACATTATAAAACGGAGAGGATTTTGACAAAGATTAAATGCTGCAGAATATTAGTAGAATTTATATATTTACGTACAAATAAAGGGGAAATAAAACTGTGTGAGTTCATGTTTGAACTTTAATTTGCTGTCTGTTTCTCTATAAATTAAAATCTTAAGTTTCTAATGAAAAGATGGCTGTAATTTTGATGGTGAAGTTGTAAATAAATGTTGATTTAAGTTGCAATAGAAATGTATGTATTTTCTTCTAGAAAAAAGGAAATTTTAACTTTTTTAGGAGCCTTTATAGCCCGTGTAAGAGCAGAGGGAATTATTTACCTCAAATCTAAGACAACGTATTCACTTTACTGTCTCCAAAATAAACAGTTACCAGGCAACACTTATGACAATATGGTGACAACACAGAGCTTGTTATCCCATTCAAACCGTATGTAGACCAACAGTTTGAGCAGGATTAGTAGTGAAGTTGTGGCGGTAATATGCAGCATAAGAGCCGAGAAGCAGCAGATAAAACGGGAACAGCTTTTATGAAGGGACTTGTTATTTACTGCGGGATGGATTGTGTGTTTATTTATTTATTCATTTATTCTTTCGCCCCGTTAATTTGAGTGTGCTGCTGCTGTGAAATTAGCTATAAATGTCAGAGCCAATTCTCCGGCAAACTCAGATCAATGTACTCAGCAGGCAAACAAACTAATGCTGGCACACTTAGTGATTTAAACTTATTTTAAAGGCAAGCTGCAATGTATACTGAGATAATCTAAGAACTATTAAATGCTATTAATAAACTGTTGGTGTTCAACAGAGTTTAAATGTTTAGGTATGCAGGGTTGTTACCCATTACGATCAGATGGAACATATGTGTACTTTTAGGTTTTCCTGTATAGTGTTAAAAGTGAGCAAAAACTACAAGGATTAAAAAGTTAAAGTTCATTTTTAAGCAAAAAATTTCCAAAACAAACAAACCTAGAATCATAAATGCCTCTCAATCAGGCTTCTGACCCATTAAAAGTGTGTGGTGGTGTTTTTCTATACAAAACACTCAGCTGCTGCATTTGCCTCATTTGATCTTATTTTTGAGCATGTATGAATCCTGTAAACGGAGGGCGTGCAGCATCAAGGTAACGCTAGCACAAGGGTGGTCTGAAGATGTAGAATCTTCCCACCAGTTGTGGAAGTGTTTAAAAGCTAACTGTTGTGGAGAAAAGTGCAAATTCTGTTTTGCCGATGGGATGTGGCCAAGCTTGAATGCTGCATTTGCAACCTGCTTGATAAACTTTAAAAGTCATATTTACATGTTATTATATTAAAAGCCTTTCTTTTTAACATAAAATGCAAATCTGTGCTTCAAACCTGCTCTGCTGCATGCTCACTTGTGGGTGCACATGTACGTAAATCCATATTTATATACACACACATAGACAGTGAAAAAGTCTCTGCCCTACATTAAATCCTGCTAAGAGTGTGAAGTGTGAAGCAAAACTAACTTATCAGAGCATACAGCTTGCTGTAGGCGATAGTTCCTAGCTCTCAAAGTATTTCAAAATGTCACCTTTTCAGGAACTGAAATACAATCATATCTGTTAGATCTGATAAGAGTTTGAAAAGCTGAAGTGAACTTCTGAAACTTGAAGGAGTATGGTTCATCTTCAAAATGAGTTAGGACAGGACGCCTGTCAGAATTAGCTGACTATGACATTATGTCTTCTCATCCTGAATTGTATGGACCTGCACAGATGTCACACAGACTTATCAGGAAAGCACAAGAGGAGCTGGTCCTTTAAGATTATATAATCCACTGTGTATTCAGTGAAAGACACACACATATACACACACCTAGTGGATCAAAAGGTACAAAAGGTAAGCAGGATATGGTCTGCTGGCAGTGAGCAGACAGAAGCAACAGCAGATCAGTCAGCACTTAACCACTGACAATAACGCAACACGACGGCGAGCAGGTTCAGGTTTCGGGTACAACCCAGCTACAATCAGCCTGTCAGCACTCAGACCACTGTCTCTCTGCCCGACAAGGTTTTTGACAACAGGGGAGAGGGTGCAAGTAAAGAAGACTTAAGAAGAAAAAGCAACTTAACTAAGGAAAGTACTGGGCTAAAACAACAACAATCAATTTAAACATCAGTGAGATAATAAGTAATTTTTTTCTCATATTAGTTAATCAACCAACCACTTGTTAAGTCATATAAAACATGCCATGTCTGTTAGTCATTGTCAAGAAGTGTTATGTTTGTGTGTTGACAGGAAAAAGTTGTTCTCAAACTACAGCAAGTTCTGTAAATACTGTGTTTAACTGCTGCGGCATGTACCGTAATTATCATCCTAACAACTACCTTGGAGAAGCTTTTACTAAGACTAAAGAACTCAGAATGACATCATCCCCCCCATTTACACTGGACACACTTTCATAAGTGAACAACCTCACACTTAATCACAGGTGTAGCTTTTATGATTGTAGAGAACAAAAACAGGAAACAGAGCTGCAAGAGCTGCTTGCTTCAAAAACTTCCAGGTATCCAGGTAAAGGTCATTGATTTTAAAGTCCAAAATTATATGAATCCAGGAGTCTGACAGAGTATGAATCAGCCAGTCCATGGGGAACCAGTCAGTGCAGCTTTAATACCTTATGGAAACTGCCGTAGAAGAGCTTTTTGACTTCTGGCCCTTCGAAAGTGACAGTCTGAAACTCTCCTCTGTAGTCGTTGTTGAAGAACGTTAGAGTTTTTCCTCCATCTGCAGAAAGACATGCAAACCTAATGTAAAAAGGTCAATAAAAAGAAGTATATGCAATAATTAAATACATTTGTTATAGCAAATAGTTCTCAAAGTTAAGAAGAGTGCAGATTTAAAATATAACAGGGTTAAACTGTAGAAATGGTGAAGGAAAAAAGCAGCACTAACTCGCATAACACAACGGGTGTGTCCCAAACCGCGCACTTCTATACTTCGAACACTACATTTAAGTGCTTAGTGCGCTGACACAGAAATTTCAGTAAAAACTCGGTGCACTGAAAGTACCCGGATGCTGCCCTAAACTCAGCCAAAAATCTAGTGCGAAACGATGGACACTACACGCACTAAACGGACGCCATCTTGCTGACGTAGCGGAAGGGGAGGGACTTTCAACCAGTTTTTCAGAGCTGGCAGCCACCGACTCAGCGGTACCGATGCAGGCGGAGGCTGTTTTCTACTGTTGTAAGTATGAAGTTATTTGATCATAATTCTAATATAAACTGCAGCATGCTTCTTATCTCTTCTATCCCTGATGACAGTTATGGATCTGATCATTTGTTGGAGGCTGCAGTAGAGTTAGCAACGTAAATGTTAGCAGTTTTAAAGCCGATTTCGCGGATCTAGATGGGCTATAAGTGTTAAAAATTATTAATGCTATAGGTTCTGTATGTTTATTCATGATTGCTGAACCTCCAAATTAAGCACTGCGGGGTCTCTGGCGTAAACGAAATGGTCTTTGATCTGAAAACTGATTAGGAAACACAGCTGGTTAGAGAACCGGCCCGTTTCCATGGTACCGCTGACGAAGCCGTCGCCGATTGCAGACGCTTATCTAAAGTGATGTACAAAGTACCCATAAAGTACATAATAATGTTTGCTTTTATATAAACTTCCATTCTGTGTTCACCGTAGGTCACTGTGGCATCAAACTACCGAGCCAGCAGTGGCACTGAGGCATTTACCACCTGCGGGCTAGGACGCTGCTGTGGAGAAGAGGAGGTGGCAAGAGAGAAATGTTTTAATAAAAATTTTAAATAAAATGTTTTCTGCATCCCTGTTTTAGCGTCTTCATTACTGCATTTCATATTTTAAATGATGATTTCTAGTAAAATCGGTTTCCTGTTGCCAGACGTGAACGTATCAGTGTAAACACCAATAAAAACAAATGTATAATGTAAAGTACTTTAATTAAGTTAAGATATCTTTGCTTATTTAAAAGCTGTTTTAGCATAAAAGTATGACATGCAAACAGGTATGTTGACGTGATTTTGGATTTTGGAAGAAAAAAAAAGTATATTAACAGAGCGGCGCTGCTAAGCTGGTACGTCACTACCGGTAAGTGCAAAACGTTAGTGCTCAATTTGGATCAGGACTTACCCACGATAGTGTGCACTACAGAAGGTAGTGCTTAGTGCGCACTACGCACTACCTTCCAGTGCACTCATGTAAGTGCGCGGTTTGAGACACACTCAAAGTTTAACAAGTTTATAAGATACCTATAGACTCCACAGAAAAGCACTGTTGTAATATGTTGAGTTTTCTGACAGCTTTAAACTTTAAAAAAGATTTGTTAAGACTGTGTTCTGTCTTATGGTTTTCTCTAGTGAACTTGTCATAGGTGATCGCTTTCATTGATATTGAACCTTTAATATATTCCTAACTGTCCCCAGATGAGGTAGATCATGTTGTCAGCTCATGGAGGACCAAAAATGAGATTGTTTTTCTGAAGTCTAATTTTTCCTCAACCAGACAGTGTTTTCTCTGTTGTGGCTCCTATATAAGCTTGTACTGCCAACAGAGTGAAAGTCCCACAACACAAATTGTGCTGATATTCGTGCCAATAAAGCTAAAAATGAATTTCGCTGCCCCATAGGTCTTCAGGTTGCCATAAAACCACTGAGTTTCTACTAGTTTTCATTTAGAACTTCACAGACAAACTTGAGAAAGAAAAAAAAGAAAGAAAAACAAGCAACTTGATAAATAAATCAGGGATTTCTCACTGTCCAGGATGACTCCAGCCAGTGGCTCATTGTTCTTGTTGAGGATCTCCCAGAGGGCAAAGGGCTCCTCTGGAGTATCGGGCAGCAGTCTGAACAGCAGGGTGATGGTGTAGTCAGAAGGAAGTCCTTCAGGATGGATGTACCTGCAAGTCAGCATGGAAACACCAGACCTGGGTAAGCCACTTCGGTAGTAAGATCTTCATATGTCAAACAATATGGAATACAGTTCCTGGATAAAGTCAAACCTCTGCTAAAGAAATCCAGATAACATCATCTCAAAAAATACTACAGTATCTCACCTGAGAGGTCCAAGGAGCATATATATATATATATATATATATATATATATATATATATATATATATATGTGTGTGTGTGTGTGTGTAAGTTGCATACCTGGTTGGCTGTGCCAGCAATGCATTATTGTGCAGGTGGAAACAGGGAAAAGCATTAAAGGTGCCAGGAACCATGGAAACACCAGAGAGGCTGTTGTACCGTTCCTCAACAAGCCCAAAAAGCTCCATCATCCGGAAACCTGAACACAAACGGTATCAGTGACACAATGTTAGTAAAATATAAAATCCTATCTGGAACCATGTGGTAATGTAATGGTATTCTGTAGCAGACAGATTACCACAATATAAAATCAAAATTCAGCCAAAATGCAAATGACCATCTTTCTGACATTATTTCTCTGAGGGAAGTCTGGCTGCGATAACTCCAACCCTGCCATGAGTCCACGTGAGCATGACAGCTCTGCTCTAAACATAGAATTTACCTCAGAACCAATTATAGAAAACAAAATGTCCCAGAGAGGTGCGTTGTATCTTAAAAGGGCAGTTTTGAAGCAGAGCCTCATGTTAGTGTTTTTCCACCTGACTGCACAGTTTGCATTATTAACACTAATATTCAGTCCTGTTTGTGATGCCACACATCAAAGGAAAAGAGAAGAGCCAACTAATGTTATTCAGAGCTGTTGCATTGTGCTTCTCTATATTATCAAAGGTTATTTCATTTCTCTATTATGTGCAAAACAGGATTCTGTAAACCTAAAAGGTTTTGAAAATTAGGACAAAAAGCTGAAAACGGGATGGAGAATGTACATTTTCAAATTATTTCTTATAGTTATATAGACTTTACTCCTTATTTAGATTCATGCTCAGGATTTATTTTGTATGCATTAATTTTTAAAAGCCTGGGACACTGGCTGGAGGAAAACTAGAAGCTTCACTTTTACCTGGTGTTGTGCTGCCACTCATCGGTACAGATGGACAGGCTGGTGAAGACAAATGCATGTTTCAATAGTGCATCTAAGTCAAGTCATATGACGTATTACATCTGTCTTTATTATTGAAGAGTTGAAATGATATTTTAATAGTTACTCACTGGCGGTGGCGGCCTCGCACACAAAGGTCACCAGCTTCTCTTCGATCTTCTGGAAGGCATCCAGGTCGTCCACGAAGAAGACATGCCTGTCGCTGGGTTTGCTGGCGATGCTCACCAACTCCCCGTAATCAGCGTCAGCAAAACCAATAGCAAATACGATGTAACCTTTACAGGAGGATACAGATGAAATAAAAATGTTTTAAGGTATTGTTTTCCTTGCAAAAAACTATGTTTATAGCTGTTGCTTCAAATATAATAACCTAAAATAAGATGAAATCAGAGTGAATGAACCAAATGAATTATTCCAAACTTTTTAGGACCAAACTGAATTTCTAGGTTAGTTAAAAAAAATGTAAAAATAAAATAAAACTCGTAAAACCACAAACACCACAGCCCAGACCTTCCATCTGCATCTCTTTGGAAACCTTGTTGACGTCATCCTGGGATCGACCATCGGTGAGAACCACAAGGACGTTAGGGATCCCCCTCCTGACTCCTCCCTCAGCGGTGAAGATGTTCTCCTTCACATGCTGGATGGCTCGACCTGATAAGACACATCAACCAAACCAGAAACAATTCATATTTTGATTTAGATCCTACAATATCTTTTCCTCGGTTTTTATAATGATTATTTATGTAATCACAAGGTCCTTGAAATTAATGTAGGAGAAAAAGAGCAACTTTACAGTGACATATAGATAAACAAAATTTATGTAAAGGGTTTAGAGGAGAAAAAAAAAGTACTTCATAGGGTTTAAATAGAAGAGCCGCATTTATGTGTTTTGGTATAAAATCAAATTCTAAATGGCTGAAGAAGTTTTAAAGAAAGCTTTTTGAAATAATCTAAATAATACAAATGTAAAGAAATTTTAAATTAGAAAACAAAATCTTCACAACAAATTTAGATTAATTTGGTGAATGTGATTAAAGATTTTACCATGTTTAAGAGGACATGTTTACATGTGCTGCTGAAAAAACTGCTTCTGCCTTAAAGAGTTAAGTCCTATTCAGTTCCTACCAGAGAAAAAAAAAGCCTTCCTTATATTCCAACATTTCTCTGAGGCTGCAGGACTTCAGTTTGGCGCCAGTTAAATTGCTATGTCTTGGTTTTTGTGGCAGCAACTCTCTAATCAGCAGCTAAACTTTACATTTTCCCTTTTCTGTTTCTGAGTTTCCCTTTAACAGGAAGATGCCATGAGATCAGAGCCACTGCATAAGTTTACATTAGAGCAAAGACACAAGTGGCAGAATAATTAGGAGTTTTCTCCCAGATAATATCACATTTAAGGTGATGACAGATAACTTTGATTGAGTGAATGTTCATGTGAATGAACATCAGAGCAGCCCAGCAAGGAATCCACAAGCAGCAGCTGGACTTATGAGACCAGGTGAGATAGATATCTTTTAGCTTTGCACTTAATGCCTCTAATGCTGAGACAAAAAAAAATCATATAGAATTTAATAAATCAAGATCTCTGGGTGTTAAGTGGTTGTTTTGGGTGTTTTTTTTTCCATTTCTGGTTCAGGGCCGGTGCTGGAGCCAATTCTAAGTGGATTTCAGCTAAAAACTGGTTTGCTTTTCCACAGCTACATCATTATGCCATTGTACATGTCCAATACACTTTTGTTCCTCCCACCAGGATATCCTGAATTTCTCTAAATGGCCACATTGCAGGGAGACAGTTTATCTTCACAAATATAAAAGATTTGTTTCTCAGATTTTTTCGGGCAAATTGGTGTCTTAACGTATAAAATATAGTTCTAAAACAGTTTTTAAAACTCAGTGCTTAGAATTCTGTATTTGTGAATACAAACCTGATTTAAAGAAGCTTATATGTCTTAATATAATTACCCAACAACATAAATAAACATGGCTGCAAACACTGTTCAAAATTCAGCTGCACAGAGAGATTGTGACTGGTTATGTAAACACTGAAAGGCAGAAAAATGAGAGGAACACTGAGCTCATGTTCTTTCTTTGCAGCTTTGACTTCACATCACTGCTGTGGCTCAGTTTTTTTATTGTTCTCTCTTGAATTAGACAGAACAAAATATGCTGGCTTTAGTGGTCTAAACCTTTAGCCGGCTGGACCGTCTTTTTTGCTCTGTACCAGAAAAGGTTTGTTTTCCGTGCTAAAGCCGGCGCTTGTGTGGCCAAAACTAGAAAAAACTAATTCTAAATTAGGCTATGCCATCAGTTTGCTGGAAAATCTGAACAAATACTGAAACTACTTTGGTATCAAAGGTTTATTAAAGCATATATTACTTTCTTTATTTCCCTTTAATATTCTGCTATACACACACATGTGCAGCAAGAAACTACCGGAACACTTACTGTTAACTTAGAACAGTTAGTGTCTCTTTTTAAAACACAATATTATATAATGACCTGATGATTTTCCTTGAAAAATCCCTCCAAGGTAGCATCATGCTGTCAAATAACGCAGTCATCAAATATTCTCCCTGCCTCTGAGAATACATGGAAACTAAAACTCTGCAGCATGTATGGTGTCTGAGTGCTTTATAACACTGTAATGTGATGTATCCTGGTAGAAACGGAGCATTAGCGTTTTATAGTGTGACATGAGCAGTGGGAGAATTTCTCCACAGCAAAGATGCTCCAACAAATCTTCTGTCTGCTATCTCATCCCTGTAGAAAAACTGTCTGCTTTGTAAACACTGATTAATGACGACCACACACTGCTTCTCCACAGACTGCCTATCACTGTAAACTTTTAAACAATACAGAGTATCTTCTTGTAACATACATGTGCACAGCTTTTCTTATGGCTGTGGTCTGCATCACCTCATACATGAAGACACGTTCACACAAAACGGTGAGAAGATATTTACTTGAGACTTAGAGGCACACGGCGATAAAAAAAAACACTTGTAAGCAGATTTAATTTGGAAAAGTTGGGTTTTATCTGCTGTAGTCAAATAGGTTTTACATGTTTAACTTATGTTGTTGACCGTATAGTTACACACTGTCTCGGCAGCCTTCCCATGATGTGTGCACAGCACTCACCGGTCTTGGTGTTTCCTCCCTTGTAGGAAATCTTGTTGATGCCGTCCAGCAGACGCTGCTTGTCAGTGTATGAGTTCAGTTTGAACTCAGTCCGGGCATCATCACTGAACTGAGCAATAGCCACCTGTTAGGACAGAAACATCATCTCTTTAATGGAAATATTCAGAGAATTATGAAGCTTGAAAACACTTAAGTTCAGCTAAAGTCTATTAAATCCAAAGCTAATGTTTTTACTTGATAAAAACCTGATTAAAAAATCACAACTTTATCCTTTTATTATTTCACCATAGATCACTTATCATTACAATAAATATCTTTAAAAATTGAGAAGGTATATTTCGCTGGAGCTTTGAATAAAAACCATCAGGGTAGAAAACACAGCTGTGGAATACAACTTTGTTAACAAAGGGAGGAGTGACGAGCGAGTTGGACAGATAAAGGTTTGAGGAAGATGATTCTACAGTTTGGGAACATAAATAATAACCTAAATGATTTAATTAGGCACTATAATTCTGTGTTCAATGATTGTTATTTCGAGCAAATGTTGTAGTGGATACAAATTTATCCTGGATAATGTAAATATATATATATATATATATATATATATATATATATATGTATATATATATATTTATACCATGGTCTGGGTGAATACTCGATTCTGATTGGCTGAAAGGTGTCCATTAAAAAGTGATAATGGACCCCTATGAAAGAAGTTCCAGTCAAATAGACTTATTGTTGTAAATTATTGCGCTGACTAAACGGTAGTTGGTAACCATGGCAACAGAAACTCAGATGCCAGGCAGCAGACACCAGATCAGAGCAGCCTGCAGACTTATTGAACGATGTAGGAAACTATCTGAGGAAGTTGACCGTTTGAAACAAAATGTTGCATCATCCTCTGGACACACACAAGCTGTAAGAGCTGCACCCGCCCTCTGAAATGACACTTTTGTGTCACATAACATAACATTAAGTAATCACCTCCCTTCTCTCCACTGTTCTGATCTAATATAACAGCTGCGGCCGACCGAGCTGCAGGTTCTGTGTCAGAGCCGGTTAAGAGTCGCCGCTGGAGACATGCCAGATCACGTCTGTGACGGGGCGTCGCTGTTAAAGCAGCCTGCAGACTTATTTAACGATGTAGGAAACTATCTGTGGACTTTGACTGTTTGAAATAACATGTCGCATCATCCTCTGGACACACACAAGCTGTAAGAGCTGTACCCGCCCTCTGAAATGTTTGTGTAACATAACTACCCACCGAGCTGCAGGTTCTGTGTCAGAGCCTGTTACCTTGACAACGCGTCACAACGAAATTGTCCACTCAGCCGCTTCTTGTGAAAAACTTACCATTTTACTGGTAAAAAACAACATTAACGCATTAATAATTTATTTTAAATTTTTTTCTTTCTTAATCGACCATGGTATAAGCGGGATAATGCCCTCCAAGGTGATTCACGCCTCCGCGTCGTCCATTAATTTATGATAATGGCCACCTGGTCGGTCATTATCCCTTACACACACACACACACGCATATATATATATATATATATATATATATATATATATATATATATATATAATACATGTAGCACCATAAAGGCCAACCAAAACAACCGAACTGAATTTATTACTACCAGTACTTTCTATATAAAACACACAGATCAACAGTGGCCAAGCCTTTTCTCATCTACATATCATTATTTGCAGTCTTAGCTTCTGGATGAAAAAAATATTGGCAACAAACACACAACAACATATTTATATATTTACACATTTTCCTCCAGGTGTTTTGTGCCATCTACAGTTTTCACATTGCTATTTCCCTAATATCCCCACAAAACCAACTCTGACTCAGCTTGTTTTTGCTGCCACTTTGCATCAAAACATCTTCTTGGCCTTATTCCAGACTGTAAGTCCCTTTTTTGATATTTTCAGACAGACATTGATCTAAGCTATCTAATACGTCAAAATTTTGACAGGAAGTGGCCTCATCATAATTTCTGGGTAAAAATAGAGGTCTCTTAGCAACATGGCAATATTCTGATTTATTACAAAAATTCATACAAATTTATCATGGATGACCCATTGTGCATTCACCATAGAGTCTCTGAATAAACACTACAGTTTGCAGCTGGATTGTAAACCTCTTGGATATTAATACCTGTAAAACTTCCATAGATCACTTTTAACAATAAGCTATCCATCACATTGCTGACAATAAGCAATGGCGCTCATGGGTGCCAGTGATCTAGAGGAGTTTTAAGGGCTAAGACAGAAGAAATTGAAATGCTAAGAAACTGTACCAAGTTACATCAGCTGCTGGATCAGAATGAAAATATTTCTCATGCTTTATTTGGTCCTTTAACAAAAAATAAAAATGTGCTATTCATTACTGTGTGATATGTCAGAATTATTGTAGAGCAAAAGCTATCCACTAGAGGGCAGAAGACAAAAACCTGATGTATGCAACAGAGTTTTGAGCAAACTTTTTACCATAAAGTGTTTAACTTTTCACTCAGAAACATTTTGAATCAAATATGATACATTAAGCATTAAAGGGCTGAAGTATATGTGACTTTGTCCACTTCTTTTTCGAATAACCTAAAATGTTTCATTTAATAGTTTTGGTGCCTTCTGTATAAATCCTTTCTCTGAACATGTTCAGTATGTGTATATTTCCTTAAATAAACATTAACAGAAACCAAACTAATCCTGTTTTTTCATGTCAAACATGCTGTGACACTTTGAAAAGAGTGAAAGAGTCTTTAACAGTTCCACCAGTACAATACAGAGCGAGTTTATGTGTTAACTCTTCAGCAGTGCAGCTTAAGACCAGATAATGAGACACAAAGTTTAAAGTAACAGATTCAGTCTTCATTAAAAACATACACCTCTTTGTTAAATTAATGCTGAGTAATGATGTGTTCCCTTCCATGTTACCTGTGTACCATCTGGTCCGATCCGGTCTAGAGCTCCAATGGTACTATACAAGAAACGGATGATCTTCAGGAAGTTGTCATCACCGATACTCCAGGACCCATCAACCAGGAAGACCAGGTCTGCTTTGGCCGCCTTGCAAACTGGGCAGTTATGACAACAGAAAAGGGAAATATATTCAGAAACAAAACATTATTTTCTTTCTTACTATTGTTCTCATGCCTCTGATTTCTTTGGCTCATTGTTGATGTTTAAAAAAATCTTCTGATTTCATTGTGATGGATGAGTTCGGGAGTGAAAGATTATTTGATTGATTACTCTCAAAGAAGTCCCGACTTCTTGAAACTGTGTTAAACTCATTAAATGCAGAACACAGAGTACCCCTCGTTGCTCGTCAGTCATTCCACTGACTTCCTTTCCTCCCATGAAATCACATTCATGGGTCAGTCGGTGCTGCATTGATCAGCAGACAGCTTCATTTACTGAATAAAGCACACAGACAGCAGCCTACAAATATCATAAATCCACTTTCGTAAGGGGACAGGGATTCAGATAGATTCATTTTAGAATTGTAAAAGAAGACTAAATTGTGGATATGTACTGTTTACTTCAGCCAGAAAGGATTATCACACTTTTTAAATTAGAACAGAAATAGTACTACTAAAAGCAGAGTACAATTTAGAAACTAGAAGCACTCAGAGAGTGCAGACCTCCACCAAATCAAAGTAGTGATTTTGCCAGTGATTGTGGGTATAATTTTTGAGTTGGAGGCTCTAACAGCAAATTTATCCCTATCTCCCCATAGTAAAGAATCCTTTAAAAAATTCCTGGATCCGGGTGGTGATACGGATCACCTCCAAAATCTAATCACTTGTTTGTCTTTCCATTTCTGAAATTTGCTGAAAATTTCAGCAAAATCCATGCTGTCTACATGATCACTTGACTAATATGATAACTCCCAAAATCAGATAATAATCAGATTTTGGTCATATTGGTGGTGATGGGGTCCTTTAACATGTAAAAGCTGCTGTTAAACCACCTGAAACATATCTTAAAGACACAAGACCTACATAGCATCAAAGCAAATTTTAATGTACTGCTGTCTATTTAGTTGTTTTAATACAAAACGAACATCAAAATTATGGCCTCTGGCCCGAGCAGGTACTTCCTACCTCTCCTCATCTGCAATGCTAAAATAATTCAAAAAGCTTTTCTTCAGATGCAAACTTAGTTTAGGCAACAGCTAAAAATGTGTGTGTACAATCCTGCAAACAGTGATTTTATAGACACTTGAATTGCTTATGTCTGACTCTAATAAGAAAAAAGTATTTATGAATGAACACTAAATGGAAAGGTTTACCAGCTATACAGTCTTGTTTTTTTTTTCTTTATTATGCTGAAAAAGTAATTAATTCTTGTTTTCTGCACCATCCACTTATTAGAAAATTTAGGGTCTCATTAGTTTTGATGAATCAGGCCTCCTATCAGAGATTAGGTCTCTCATTCTTTTCACATAATCAGGTGAAATTAGTTGTAATTTTACAGGTTTGTGTGTTAACATGTTCACTGGAATAACTTCATCAGCATTCGTTGTTGCTGCAGGAGGTGGAAGTAGACATTTGTAAGTCATAAATGTGTCCCTGAAACATAAAAAAACACCTTCCTGTGACTTTATATTGACTCATTATTGTTCAGTTGCTGCTCTTTCTCACCATGGCTGCTTAATAATTGATTGAATTAATTGATAGCTCATGCAGCCGCCAGTGTTTGTGTTCCTCTCAGAGTCGATGCATTTTGGATGGGGACTAATTAATCTGGTTTATTCAGGTCAGGTCTGGTTGTGCTTGGATTCCCTTCGGACGGCATCTCACTCTTGTGAAAATTAATCAAGGAGCTCTGGTTCAGGAAGGTTTTTGTGGATTTATGTTGCATTAAGAGTACACTGTTGTATAACAACAGGGTCTGCAATTAGGTTTCACCTTAGGCTGGCTGCCTTCATTTGGGAATGTCTTATAAGCACCTTAATGTATAAAAATGTATAAAAGCTGGCGTAGGTGTCATTTGTGATTAATGAGGAGATGCTGAACAAAAATACAGTTAAGTTTCTAAGTATTCATTTCAGCAACTTGCACCGTTCAGAGAGCATCCGGTCATCACTCCGAAGTTTTAGTAATAAAAACTTGAACAGCTGCACAACAAAATGTCAGTCAAAATTTTGTGTGTAGATACTCATTTTGAAATCAAAAGCCTCATTAAATGAATCCATAAAATTAATTTTTAGAGACTTCATTTGCACTGTTTCTATTTTTATAACCACTTCCTCAAGCTTTACAGTTAATATGTAAGTAGCTTGAATTAATTCATATAAGTGCGGGAGCAGTGCCTCTCTTGGGGGCCGTTTAATTGAAACCTTTGTCCTCATTCATAAAACTGCTGATTTCCTCAGAAAAATAAGTAAAAAGATACTCCTCTGAGTGACAGATTGTTTTTTTTCTTTTTCTAAAGGCAAGTAGGATGCATCATTAACATGCAAGTAAGAAGCTGAACATGGAGTCTTCTGCACAGATACAACTGGTAAAAACAGCTTGTACTTATAACCAAACTGTTAATTTTATAATAATGTGAAGAATTTTAATAACATATTTAAAGCAATAACCTGTAACTGATCCAACCTTCATAGCATTTGGGGTTTTTATCTTGTGTTGCATTTATGTGTTACATGAAGCATGTGTGCAATTACTCCAACTGAAAATTATGACTTCTTTCTATGCCCTACATACATAAATGCATGAACCTGTATTTATCTGTCAGAGGCAACTGTGCATTTGACTTTTGAGTTTTATCATTAAACGTTCCTCACTCGTCCAAAAATCTCCAACATTTTATGTCAAAAGTAATCATTGCATTTTGATTTATATGCTTCATAACGATATGTGCATCAACTAAAAATAAACACATACTCCTGGGTAAACCAGTTGTTTTTAAGTGATAGACAGTTGGGTGACAACAGTAAGCAGTATCGAGAGGCATCAACGAGCAGACTGCTGCATTTTGTGTTGCAAATACACAGAAGTCTTTTCTGCAGCGTTGCTTAAATTCCCCAGAATTATGAGAACCTGCCCAATCAGCACATTTAGACCTTTGGAAACCCTAAACGTACGAGAACTACACTATGCATGGGTTATATCAGGTCTTAATGAGTTAAAACCTCACATTTTTAACCCTGTTTCACTTTAAAATGTGAAATAGCCATGAACTTAACCTATTGATTAGTGATTAATAACAACATATAGAGATATATTTTCACTATGTCACATGAAATTCCTGTAAAACATCTGCAGCATCACAATGAAGATGGAATGGGTTGGAGGGTCGTTTAGAAGTTAGTATAAATAGCAATTTGTGCACTTATATGCTTGTTCAGTATTAAAAACAGCAGAAAAGCTGTAATAATGTATGGTATTAAAACATCTGACCCAAAAGTCCCTCCCCGACCATTCATTCTTATGAAAATCTAATACTTTAAAACTTGTGCTGTGCAGCCCAAAAAATCGTTTCATTACAAGTGAAAGTCCTGAATTTAAAACAAGGTATGGTAAAGTAAACAAGGTCATTTGTACATAAAGCTTTCTGATGGTTCCCTTAAAAACGTTTAGAAAGTTTAAACAGCGTAAAGCATCAGTTCAGGCATCAAACTGTAGGTTTAGTGCTGAGTAAATACACTTCAGTGTCTTCTGTCAGTGGCTGTGATTCCATTTTATTCCTGACATATGACAACAAGAGTGAAACAAAGTGTCCTCATAAAGCAAGTCTCTGCACAGACTGAACACCTCCCACATATCCTCAAATGAGCAGAGAAAGATGCAGAAAGCAAAACATACATACAACAGGAATATAATAAGGGCACAGTCAGAGATAAAAATAATAGATAAAATAAGAAGTCATTTTTCTAACCTTCTTTGGCAGCAGGGATTGTGGGTAGTGGGGTGGTGGTGGGAGGCTTGGTCGGTGCTGGTGTTGGGACTGGTACTGCATGGAAAGAATAAACAAAACAACCACAGACACACAAACCCATGAAAACCCACAATTATGACCACAATCATCACAAAGCAAACGCCATAGACTAATTGACCCCATAAATAAATTCTTCCTCTAAAGGAAACCACACAGACAACTGAGGAGAGGGCCAAACCAGAGACAGCCCACACCTACATCCATCACACACAATGTGTAAATCGGCTACATGCAGCTGTGTGATTTCAGCTCCAGTATAATTTGCTAGATGGATCACAGTGTCAGTTGAAGTTAAAACCAAATGCCTGCTGTCACTGCTTTCAACCTCTTGACTGGATTCTGTGTGTGTGTGTGTGTTTGGTGCTCACACTCTCCAAAAGACACGAACATGTATAGATTTTATGCATTCAGTGGTGTTTAGGCAGTAAATCAGCTACCTGAGGCTGGGAATTACTAGTGATGGCAGGTAGGGAGCGTTCGGTAGTGGTTGCCTGCAGCGATGGGGATAGTCATTTGGAGAAAAGGCTCTGGCTTTCATTTGCATCAAAACAAAGCCATAAATCATCCAAGAGAGTCTCTGTAGAGCTACAGTACAGCAGGGAGCAACTTCAAGCAAACACATCTGCTTTAGGGATAGAAGTTTCTATCTTTATGCCTTCCTTTCTTGTGTCCCTGCGGATTTTTCTTAGTCTTACTTCAACTTCTTCAGCTCAACATCTCTTCAACCTCTTGTCTTCACTGTATGTCTCCAGAAAGACCAATTTCTTTCTGTCTTCTTTTATTTTCTGCAATCCAGCTTCTTCCCTTCAGCTACTCCTCTCACTTCAGGAGTTTTAGCACTCCACAGACATGAACTGAAAAAGGCTCTGAATTTATGTGATGACAGTTAAGTCATCTCCAGAAACAATACGTCTGGAAAGATTTTTGTCATATTTCTATACAAATCATATTCACATACAACAGTACAACTTTAACTTGACCTAAATTGTGGCTGCGTATAATCAGCTTACAAATTTGCAAATAAATTTGCACAACATACTAATAAATTCAGAATGATAATATAATACTCCAGAATGCATTCTGCTCAGAAACTTTCTAAATCATTAAAACAAGGTCTTTGTACTGTAAGTCATGCATTATTTATATATAAAAATGTGATTAAAACAAGAAAAAAACATGATTTTACCTGCCCAATATCTGCCTAAAGGGAATAACTAGGGTATTGTGCATTTGTGCAGTTTTTATGCACAAAGTATGATTGAATATCCCAAAATATTTTAACATTTTATCTCCTTTTTTTAACCATTAAGTTTTGTCCGGGGATTTCCCTAACAGTACATACTTTTATGGCTTCTGTTAATAATGCAAAGTGACATTTCATGACTGGTGATTTGCCACCCATTTATCTTTTGTTTGTATTGTAATTGTTTTAAAATATTTTTCTTTTTTTTTTTTTTTACTAAAAGGAAATCTCATACCATAATTAATCTAACTGACTAAAGTATTCAGGAACAAGGATGCTAACTGAAATCCTCCAGTGAAACTTGGCTAATTTGCAACTTTAAAGTGACGACAAAACTAAACTGAAAAAACTATGAATTTACTGCATATGGCGCTCTTGACTATAAAATAAAGCAGCCCACCCATCCTACCACCCCTCCCCCTCCCGCCTGGTTTCCAGACAGTGGGTCTTGATTAGTGTTTGGAGCTGCTGCAGAACAAAAGGCTCACTCTGAAAGAAGGATGAGGATTCAGCTCTTGTCACTCCCACAGGGATAAAAGACATGTTATGTTGAAATTGACGTGATCGTCCTCCCAGCCTGAATTGGACTTTTTTAAAACAATGACAGCTGACAGCAGTGTGTCTGTGTGTGTGTGTGTGTGTGTGTCTGTGTGTGTGTGGGTGTGTGTGTGTGTGTGTGTGTGTGTGTGGGTGTGTGTGTGTGTGTGTGTGGAAGCGACTGTGTTTGTGCTCTGTTGTTATGACACGTAGGTGTGTAATTACATGGGAGTTTTTTATGGATGAGGTAATGTATCTACAAATGTACCATTGGGTGTGCATGAATAGGTTTATGCTAAAATGTTAATAAAAAAAAAAAAGCTGTATTAGCTTTATTAAAGCAAATCATTTCTAAATCATCAAAGATCCTCAGAAAAATGTTATATTTTATATTTAGATATTGAAATAAAAAGACTTTTGTTGTGTCTGAGATGTTGAATGTGAATTTCTGTGTCTGTGTCCTTACACGTCTTCACAGTTGCAGTGACTGGAGGTCCTTCGGTCCCATCCTGCAGCTGAGCGTACACACTGATCTTGTACTCTGTGTTGGGCTTCAGATTATTGAAACAATGTCTGCTTGATCCTCCGCTAAGCTTGGTCTCCTGTTTCTGACTACCTGCATTAAAAATACAAAGATCACCTTGTTAGTACTTCTGAAAATGTCATCTTTTTGTGGAAAAGGATGTTATTTTGAACAAATCAAAGCACTGAAACATTGCATGTGCATATTAATTGCAGATCCATCCATTTTCTATACCAACTTATTGTAATGCAGGGTCGCAGGAGAGGGCTTGAGCCCATCCCGGTAAATACGAGGCGAGAGGCCAGGTATACCCTGGACAGGTCACAGTCCATCACAGGGCCAAAACATAGAAACAACCACTAATGCTATTGCCAGGGAGAATTTAAGAGTGACCAATTGCCCTGACATGTTTTTGAAGGTTGGGAGGGAGCCAGGCTACCATCTCAAACCTCTTCCACTCTGCTGAGGCTCAAACCAGGAACCTTTTTGCTGCGAGTTAATGGTCTTAACCACCACACCACCATGAATATGCAGTTCTCAACAGGATTTCAAAATTATTAGAGAATAAATGAAAACAATGTTACCAAAATATCTAACTGTTACTATGTATGTAGGACTTCTAGCCATGTATGTAGGACTTCTAGTTATGTATGTAGGACTTCTAGCCATGTATCTAGGACTTCTAGCAACGTATGTAGGACTTTTAGTCACGTATGTAGGACTTCTAGCCATGGCTAGTTTGCAGTCCTCCACCCTGGTTAGTCTGAAATACATACATACATTGGAAAGGACAAAAACACATACAAATAATATACATGTAGAAAAACAAACAAACAAAACTGGTTAATATTCATTTTTTTAAGTATTTGTATTTCCTATTTTTGTTCATTGTTACACTTCAATTTCAAAATTGACAAAAAAGTTGTAATCAAAGCCATTGATGCATTTAAAAACACTTTTATATGAAGTCTTCATAAAATTATCAAAACTCAATAACTTATACAGTATTTCTTCAATAAATTACAGTGATTCAATTTTTAATCTTCAATTTTGTATTGGTTGTTTCTATAACGACACAAAATGTGTCACTGTTGACTGACTTCTGTGAACCCAAACTGTTAACACAACACAATAAGTGTGAAGGAATCATTAAATTCATACAACTTATCAAACTTTATAGGTTTTTATAGGATAATGTATCATAGTTCTGATTTTTGTCATTAGCATTTTTTTTCTTTTTTCTGTGGAAATTCACAGCAAGAAGCACTGATGCACTTACAGAAAAATCACAAGCAAAACCAAAAATTCACATAGCCTTGCTGGTTTTGCACAAGGTGGTGCACATATTTCACATGTTACAATCAAGGTTATAATAGTTTTGGATTTTTTATTAGTTTTAGTTTTTATTTAGTTTTGACTTTTTATTTTCAAATTCAGTTAGTTTTAATTAGTTTTTAGAACATATTTTCTAGTTTTTATTAGTTTTCGTTTTTTAAAAATGCTTAGTTTTAGTTTAGTTTTTATTTTATTTTATTTTTTCTAAATTAGAGTATTTGCCAGGTGCAAAATTCAAAATAATCAGAATAAGCACTGTAAAATAAAAACTTAAGATACACTTTTTAAAAACTGTATCAGGAGGAAACATGAACAGCCAACGACAAATCAAAGACAAGACAATCATAAGACAGTAGCCTTAAGTAAAAAAAAAAATAAAAAAATGTGTGCAATGCTGCTTCTGAGATAGTGTGCTAAAAAATCAACATAACCAACATACTAAAGACACACATCAACATAACATGAATCTATTCAAGAGACAATTCACAGTCCTTGGCAGCCAGGAGTCTAAAGGAGATAAATCTGACTAATCATGAACAACCTCAACAATCAAACAAACTCTAGACCAGAGCTTTAATTCATTCAGATGAAACAATTCACAATTAACTACATAAAGAATTGAACTAGAGCTGCAGCAACTTTAGTACAAATCACTGCATCTGTTTAACAGTAGGACCTCACATGTTATACTGGACATGATAAAGCAGTGAATATTTTACACACTGAAAGTGAACGTAACCAGCATCTGGTTAAGATACTGATGTATCTAAGCTGGATGCTGATGTGCTTTTCTTTTCTTTTCAGAATTAAAAGTTTAGTTTCCCAGAAAGACCAGGAGAAAATCATCCATGAATCCATCTCCAGTAGGCTGGATTACTGTAATGTTCTTTTAGCAGGACTTCCTAAAAAGAGCATTAAACATCTGCAGCTCATCCAAAACGCTGCTGCTAGAGTTTTAACCAGGACTAAGAGATCTGAACACATCACACCAGTTTTGAAATCTTTACACTGGCTTCCAGTCAGTCACAGAATAGATTTTAAAACCCTTCTGATTGTTTACAAATCCCAGAATGGTTTAGGCCCAGAATACATCTGTGATATGTTCAGAGAATATAAACCTAGCAGAGCTCTTAGATCCAAAGACTCTGGTCAACTAGTTCAGACCAGAGTCCAGACCAGAGTCCAGACTAAACATGGAGAAGCAGCATTTAACTGTTATGCTGCAAACAAATGGAACAAACTGCCAGTGGAGATTAAACTTTCACCAAATGTAGACATTTTTAAATCCAGGTTAAAAACATTTCTTTTCTCATGCACCTATGCATGAAATCTGCATGTTAGCTTTTTAACTTATCTTGCTTTTAATCATTTTAATGTAATTTATCATTTTATTGTGATTCTTGCTATGTGCTGCTGCCTTTTACTATTTCTTAATATCTTTAATGCTTTTGTTTTATGTAAAGCACTTTGAATTGTCCTGTATATGAAATGTGCTGTACAAATAAACTGCCTTTCCTTCTATGCTAAACATACATAACCTACTGTCCAACACTGTAAACAAAAACTAATTTAAGCCTCTCAAATTCAGCTTTTCAAGATTTTGTGTGTGACTGTATGTGTAGGTCTGTTTGCGTATGTGTGTGCATGTGCGAGACTCTGTGTGTGTGTAACTGAGAGTGTGTCTGTAACTCACGTTCCCTCCCCATGCTGCTTGGCCTGGCTGAAGCTTATCAATCCGTGGAGGGAGGCAGAAAGGCTACCTGGTCCAGGTGCTCCTGGTTAACCTTCATGTGCAGCTTTTCAAATGGATTTTCAGATTCGTGGTTTTTCCTTCCACATATTGTACCACCTGCTTCTTCTACAAGACACTTCATCTTTGACATGGTCATAACGAAAGAAATCCCAAATAGGACTCTCCTCGCTTTCTCCTAACTTTCTCCGTAGCATCACTCTAGCCGGCGCGGGCGGACACGCTGTTGACACGTGACGTCACGGCCGTACGACGCAGACACGTGGCGTAAATCCGGCAGAGCGAAGTAAATAGATTTCATATCAATCCCAAAGCCTTATGTATGAAATAAATTTACAAAAAACGAAAACGAATAACATTTTTGCTTTAATTTTAGTTAGTTTTAGTTCGTTTTGTAAACACACAATACAGTTTCAGTTAGTCATTCTTATTATATATTCGGGTAATATTGTGAGGTGTTGTCATTCATGTTAAAGTCAGCACATGGTAACAGGTAAACCATTGTGGAGGCTACCTTAAACACAACCAAACCTAACCACCCCATCAGCTCAAGTATCAGAGTTTCTGAGAGGTTGATGAAGCCACGCCCCTAATGGGAATATTAAACAATTAAACAAAAAAATGACATGCCCATTCTGAAGTATTAAAATCATAAGCCCCGCCCATTTGTGATGTAATAAAACAAGACACACCCATTTTTGCATCATAAGTTTACCCAGAGAATATTAATAGAATTCTGTCAGTGTAAAGTCTCAGTTGCACTTGTGCATATCTATTTAAGGATACAGCTTCCCAAAGTATTTTCTTGGTTAAAACTGAAAAGTAGCAGAAATGGCAGAGAACAGCAATCAAACAGAAACAGTGCAGAAGTTTCACAAAAATGAGGAAACACTGGCACGGGAAAAGTTATCTACTGCGATAGCTCAACTTAAAAAATTATACCATGAAGGAGAAGAAGAAAGTTACGAGTTGAGGAAAATTCTTTCTGAAATTCAGATGGAACTACAAAATCCTCAAAATCACAATATAAAAGAGAACGAAGACAAAGAAAAGATAGCAGAACTTAACTCACAAAACAAAGACCTATTGTCACGATTAAATAAATTAACAGAAAATGTGAAAAACGTGACAGAACTGAAGCTTACTACATCAACACTGATGAAAGCTAGTGAAGAAATGAGGAATTTGTGTAAAAAAAACATAGAACTTCAAAAAACCAATGACAAGTTAAAGCTTACGGAAAAACAAAATCTTGCTACTGAGCTTAATGAAGCAAACTGCGATATGATCGAGATGAAAAAAGTTATGAAACAGCAAGAGCATGAACTGAAAGACGCAGCAGAAAAGATTTTAGAAAGAGAAGAGAAAGTTCTTTCTTTGAACACGACGATAAATGGGCTGAATTCCGTCAGGGACAGTGTACAACAATCAAATAAAGATTTAAAGAAACAACTTGACGAAAAGGAAGAACAGCTGGCATTATACAAGGATCTGCTACAAAAGTGTGAAATAGAGAAAACAGAAAAGATAGCAGAACTTAACTCCCAAAACAAAGACCTATTGTCACGATTAAATAAATTAACAGAAAATCGGAAAATCGTGACAGAACTGAACCTTCGTACACCAAGAATGATTAGAGCAACTGCAGAACAAATGAATTTGTTTAAAAATAACACTGAAATTCATAAGACCCATAACAAGTTAATGCTTATGGAAAAACAGAATCTTGCTACTGGGCTTAATAAAGCAAACTGCGATATAGCCAAGATGAAAAAAGATTCAAAGAAACAACTTGATGAAAAGGAAGAAGAGCTGGCATTATACAATGATCAGTGTCAAAGAGAAAAATACAGGACTCTGCAGGAAAATACTTGCAAATCTAAACTGCAGATTGCTGATGCAGAAATGCCGTGAAGCCTTTAGATGATGGTACATCTCAGACAAGATGGTGGTCCGGTGCAAAATGTGTGTTAGCACTGTCTGCATCGGCTCTAATTGGCATTTATTTTTATCAAAGAAAATAGACTCTGGACAACTTTTGCATTCCTTCAGGACCGGGAATGTTCTAATATCAAATAGGAGAAGGAGAAAAAGCCTTGTAATATGTTGCAAGTGCTATTCCCACACACAATTACATCTTTTATCCTTCAAAGTTTTCTTCTAATGCTCGTTGATTTGGCCCATGGATGGCAAACAACTTCTCTCAAGTTGAGATACTTATATATTTATATATTTATATACTTGGAAATGTGCGAACAGAGCTGTGTTTCAGGCTAAGATAAACCCTTTCCCTGGTTACAGAGAAAGGAATTCTGCTGTCTGCGTCCAGATCAGAACTCCGCTAACTTCCTGAACCCAGTTTATAAACCACCTCTAAGCTATACAGGGATTGGTTGCTACATCTAAAATGAGTGTTTCTTGGTAGAATCTCTCCTCCTTCTCTGAGTTGCGCTATCTTGAAAAATAACTGCAAGTTATAGTAAAAATGCAAAAGGAAACTATAATAAGAAGTAGGTAATAACAATAACAAAAATGCAATGCAAAATACCAATATAAAATTAAATATAATTAAATAAATTATAATGCTACGATCAAGCTTCTATTAAGCATTAGCTGTTAACAATACACAAAACTATTTTAAGTAATGCATCTTTTTGATAAAAGAGTAGTTAATAAGTATTAACTAAAAAACAACCTCTATAGTAATTGGTTAATAAGTTAAAAAATGAGAATACATTTATTTATACCTGTCATCTGAAGAGAACTGAGGCAAAATCTAATGAAATATTGAAATATTTTCAGTATTTTACAAGTATTCATTTTGAAGATACAAGTCTATCACAAAACAAGGTGTCTAAAAATTAGAATGAAAGACGATTCTAGAACTTTCTTTGATGTCAGTGTTCTAAAACTGACCGTACCTTCTTTGCTGATGCTAACATGCCTGTGACAGGGTATTTAAGCTAGTGTTTTAGCCCAAAAGAGACAAAAACAAACAAATAAAAAAGAAATAAAAATAAAAACAAAAAAAAAACCAAACGAAAAAAAAAAAAAAAAAAAAAAAAACGAAAAAAACCCTTAACAACCCCCCCCCCAAAAAAAACGACCCCCCTACCCCACACCCCACCCCCATAAAAAAGAAACAAGAAAAAAAGCAAAAGGCACTGGTAATGGTACTCTCAGAAATGAGATGGGGTTCAATTCCCTGCAGTGCCCTTCTGAATGCATGTAACATTACATCGAATTGAAAATGATCAATTCAAATCTATTTTATCTACTTAATTAGGACATAATGAAGTCATAAGTCATAATCATCAAAATTTTAATGAATAAATGCTTGAAATATCTCACTTTGCATGTAATAAGTCTATATAACATGTTAGTTTTCCCTTTTAAGTTGAATTGCTAAAACAAATTAGGTTTTGCCTGAGGTTCTAATTTTATTTAGCTTCACCTGTACATCCTGGGATGGATGTGGATGTTTATGTGTGTGTGTTAAGTTTCTTTATAAAACCACTTGGACTGACTCTGGTCTGAAACACTGTCTCATGTTGCCTATAGTTACAGTTGTACATACAGCAATTAGATTTTTTTCTAAAATAAATAAAACATAATATTTTAACATGATTCAGCATGGTCTCTTAAAAGATGTGACAGAGGACCAGGGTCTGAGAAACTTTAATTTCCAGACAGCCATTGATTTGAGATGCACTGTTTTCTTTTGACACGTGGTAAAAATAGAAACTTTCTGCCCTCTTGTGATATGAATTACATATTTGTAAATGGCTTTCCCCATTTAGTTGAACAGAAGTTGAATAGATTTTACTGGTGAACACAAATGATAATGATAATGAAATGATAATAGTAATATGCTAACTGGTCGACTGAATTTATGGACCAACTCATTTTAATTTGCTGTCAGTCCACCTGCAGTAGAGAATGTGAAGTTGATGTCACGTGTAAGTTAATTTAGACATCATATTGTATTATATCTGTGTCAAGGCATCAATACCTGTGTTAAAAAGGACCACTTTTAATCAGATTAAGTTTTCAGTCAGATTAAAATGCTTCAGTGAATCATCATCAGATTAAACTGAGAGGGGTGGTGTAAACTTTTACATGTTTGATGGACATTTTATGTTGTTGATGTTAGAATAAAATCTTCAATAATTCATAACTTTCTAACATTTTTACATTGCTGCAGTACATTCAGTGAGGGAATCATAAGGGGTCTCAGTGAACTGACCACTTAAACTGCTTGTTTTTAAAACACTGATCTTTTCAAACTTCTGTACTTTCCGTATGGTTTCTGTATAATTTGTTTAATTTGGGGGTTTCATACGCCTCATAATTTGTTTAAATCTCAAACCAGAAGCTTTTCAATCAGATTTAAGAATATTTGTCAACACGCTTAAACCATTTTAAAATGAACAATATAGCGTGTGCTTGGAGCTGATTCAATTAATAAATTCTCTTTTCTCCTGTCCCTGTTTTGCATGGGTGACCTCTCACACATCCTCCCAACTTTTCCAAACTGACAATACTCTAATACTGAGAGTCTCATCCAGTTTTGAATTGGTTTGAATCCTTGTGTCAATTGGTAACCACAAGTTGAGTTCCCTAAGGTGCCATTTTGGGCTCCAAATGTTCAGCATCTGTATGCTTCCACTAGCTTTTATCATAGAAACAAACCAAATATTATATCATAGCTGACAACACTCAGCTATATTACTACCTCCACAGGGACTCTGGTCCCATGCAAAGTTTAATGTGGGCCTCAGTAAAATCAGTACTTGGATGTGCCAGAATTTTAAGTAAAATAAAGAACTGAAGTCATTGAAACCATTTACATGCACACCAAAAATCTGATCATTACGTGATTCCTAGAGTTATATTAGATAATTTATGTTATCACGTAAACAGCAAAATCTAATATCCATTATCAGATAACTTCCATTTTTAGATTATGAGAAATTCGATTTACACACATAGATTTCTCCCCAAAACTCCCATGTCTTCATGCATGTAAATCCATATTACCCCATTTTTTACATGTGATCATGTGTGAAAGGATTCTTTGATGGAAAAGGTTAAAAGACAAAAGTGGCACAATCACAACCCAAGTGGAACAAAAGAAAAACAACCTACTATAGCATGTAGTAGTGGGTTGTTATATTGTAAATAGTTTAATAAACTATAAATAGACACATTTTTAACCAAATCTTCTCTTCTTGAGAACCCATGTTTTCTATTATTTGTGCAAATACAAAAACAATAGGTAATTAACGGATGTTTAAAGATGCTTAATTATTGGTGGATACGGCTGCTTCCATAAAGGCATAATTTAATGAGAAAGGTCCGTTTAATTGTCCATGACAAAAAAAAAAAAAATTGTGTTTTGGAAATTTGACAATGAGTAATCATTAATTTACTACTAAAAATATTGTGTTTTTCAAGGTTACTGGTCACAATTTATACTGTGTATATTATATATACATATATACTGTATATGTGTTAGAAACAACTAAACCCACCAACCAACCAGTGTTTGTTTAAAGAAATACGACAGTAACATAACAAACCAAAGAAGTGTTGCATCACTGGGCTGTTTGACTGTATGGTATGTTGTTTGTGTTTACTGTATCATCAGCTTCACCTTATAGAATTGTTTGATAGAAAGAGATTTGCTGTGCCACTCACTGATTTTAAATTGAATATTGCAACCCAGTAACTGTGAATGATTTTTACGATATATTGCTTAACCTTGTAAATTCTTCACACTTTTCTCGGTCAGGTCCATGCTGCATTATGTGTCAAATGCTTGCTTTGAACTAGCAACTATGAGCCATTCACACAGTTCTGTCCTGAGAAAAAGGACTGGTGAGAGAAAGCTGTTTAAATTTCTTTCTGTATACTCTAAGAGAGGAGGCAAAAACTGTCAGCTTTAAAAATTAAAATATTCATTAAATTCCTGTTGGTTGTTTACACATTTTTGCTGCAAAACTTATTTGGTTTCACTTTTATTTTAAATCATCTATATCCCCATCCACATATAAGTAAACTAAATAAAACCTAATAATCAAGAATAACCGACAGACCAAATCTAATTACTGTTTGTCTTGTCTGTTCACCCACAGCTGATGGGTAGAGTCTACTAGCAAAGTGACAAATAATTTTCTAAGAAAAAAGCTTTTCATCTATAAAACACTTGACATTCACTTGTGCAACTGTCTCACTGTACATGTGGAACATTTTAATGAGGTAAAAAGCTACAGCGCTGAAAACAAACAAAACGCTGTAGTGGAAGCTTTGATAAAACTCAGCATAAATATATGAAAACCAACTTCAACATTGTATATGCGTGAGTGAGCAAATGCATATTTGGTGCAGATTTAAATGAATGTATTAAAAGATCTGTGCAAATCCTATTATCCCTAACAGCAATTTCTTAGCATCTCTTTAAGAAAAAAAAGCTTACCAAGTTATTGATTTTCCATGCTTGAGTCTATGAGTCATGAAAAGCTCTTTGAGGACAAGATAATCTGATATTTTCAGACATTTCAAAATGATTTAATCGCATGGTTGAAGCTCAAGTTGTGAGGATATGGTGACTTAGGCAACCTTTATGGCCTAAGTGCTATTTTTCTCGATTGCTGCCAATCATATAACTGAATTGTAATGCAATATATTCTCACAGTATGTTTTATTACATTTAAACATGAATAAAGTAAAGAGAAGTGAATTATCTGAGAGAAAAACTGGCTTATTTCTGCATATATTAATTCAATAATACCCATCTCTCCTTTAAAAGATTTAGACAGTCTCTATTACTCTCAATTTAGCCTCCCTCAAATCCCCTTTATTTTATAACATCCCATACCAAAAACAGCAGGATAACCTCACATCATTCCCCTCTTTCTCCTGTAGCGGACATATCTCCAGGGTAATTAAATACCAGCTGTGCTGACATAAATCCTCATTTATCTGTATTGTGTGTTGAGGGAACCACTGCATGGGCACTCCCTGAGGAAACACTGGGGAAAATGTGCTTTTTTATGTGACGTTAATGATGGCAGTGTTATTGCTTGAGGCCTAAAGGTGATGAATAACAGCCATTACTCTCCTATTTGCTGGTTGACGCTTGTATTAAAAGTCGATCTTACCTTTGAGATGGTGACTGAATAGTATACCTGTGAAATTGAATCAGGGACACACCATCTGCTGTTTGATGTTATTTTGGTGTGGTGGAGTGTTCTATCCCTTTTAGACATACGGGAAAATACACAATTATGTATGCTGGCGCTTACAGAATCAGAAGCAAGACAATCATTTTAATAATACCAAAGTTGCTTAAAAGAGGTGACTTGTTTTTATTTTTGACAGCTAGCTTTATGATTACATTACAGTTTATGAAGTGTATGAAGAGAACGAGTAGAAATACAAATTCTTTAAAGGAGATTTTTCATTTGTTTACTAAAAAAAAGGGAAAAATAAGTTTAAAAGAAAGGATTTCAGTGTACCATGATGTTTGGGCTTAATTGTTGTGAGTCTGTTGTGACTTTAGTAAGCAGCAGCTTTCTCCTCTTTTCCTCAACCCCACAGAGAATTTCAAATTGAAGCAGTTGTTTGGTTTTTATTGTTTCCATCTTAGTATCGGTGAACAGGCTGCAGGTGCAATCAAAAACCCCAGAGAAGCTCTTATGAAAAGAGTTTGATTATGTTTTTCTCTTCACGTTTACCTCCAAGCACCAGCTGAAATAAATGCAATTACTTGAAACAAGAAGATTTAATCTCTTTATAGCTATAATACCAACCTTTTTGTCTTTATTCTCCTGTATTTTACCTCACGCAGCAAATGTAAATGTCACCATAGCTGTGATTCATAAGCAGTTCTGTTTCCACAGAAAGGCTCAGTGTTCGATTGTACAGCTAAACCTTTAAGACTGTCAGCACCTCTAATGGGATACAACTAAATCTTTGTGGTCTCTAGCTGCATGGGAATTCAACTCCTCCTCATGAAAGTATGCAAGTTTGAATGAATCTCTTCCCCACGGGCTCAGATATGCAGTGTAGGAGCTACATGGAAAGCTGAGGAGAACTAGAGCTTTACTTACACTGTTATGTAGATGCAGTTATGGGCAGTCATGGTAAATAAATGTGAGCCTTGTTTTATAACACACTAGATAAACCAGAGAGCAATATGGTGGTGGAATAGAAAAGAATTCTCCCTCCTCTTTAAGGTCTGATAATGTTTTTTTTTTACTTCCCTATAGGGATAAAAATGTCCTGTAGCTCAGACTGTTGCAAAAAAATTAATAACAAATAAACTAAGGGAAAAACACAACAATTGTCAATTCTAAGAGGAAACCTAAAAATTCCTGGGAAATAAGCTTATGTGTGATGTCTTTTCCTTAAATAAATTTACACCGGTTCGGTTTGGTCCACTTTAAAAAAGTACAAACCACTTCCACCAATAGTAGAACAAACATTTGCACTCTAGTGCAGACCGAAGAAACTAACTCTGGTCTGCTTAAAAACCTGGGGTCTCTGCTGCGCTTTGCTTAGTCTCAAAACCAAAGTAAAGAGACCATCCAGGGATCCAAACAGAGAAACTGATGGAGAGCATGTTGATGTCACATCAACATGCTGCTTCTCCTGCTGCTCATACTGGACAGCTTTTTAGAAACTATAGTTGGTTTAAACAGAAAAATAAAGCAGAAACCCTAAACTAAATAAATTTGTTGTTTAACTGTTTACTTGGGGTGAACGAGCTGGATAAAAGGAAGGATTTCTGTTTAAAAAAAAGAATCACTGGCTAAGATGCACGTGTTACTGTTACTCTAAAGCATTGCAATGCCAAATGTTTATTCTGCTCCATTCACTGTTTTCTGAATCATGCCAGCAAAACAGAGCAACATGCACATGGGAGAAGTTGTCCTAAAAGCCCTTCTCAGACAAATACTAGCTTTAAAATGGCCAATTTTAAACCAAAAATAATTATGTTTCTTAAACATAACATGACAGATCATTTTTATATTATTCAAACCCCAAACGTTTGACTGATTATCCTGTGTTAGATACACTCACCCTCCTGCTGCCTGCATGTCATAAGGGATTCCTCTTAACTTATTCAACTTCATCTAGCTTTGTGAAGTCTCCCTGGCAGGAATGACTTACAGAGATGGAGTTGCTCAGACAGTAAGTTCTGCATTTATGTACTGGACAAGAAATCATTGTGTCATTTGAATATCAAAGCAAAAATATGAATAGAAGCTGCAAAACTAAACCATGAACTTGCAAATATGCATACATGCGAGTGGTAAGGAAATAAAATCAAAGCTTGTGATATGTCACTCCGGCTTTGCAGGCTCATGTCATGCACGCTTCAAGTACTCTGTGATCCTCACTGAAACTGATGTTACATCTTGTTCTGAGGATTTTCTCATCTGGAAAATCTCACAGGTTAGTAGGTACAGCATTTTGGAAGAAGATGCATTACAACTGCTTGGGGCAATAAATATCCTTAAGTGAAATCCAGCTAGCATTAAAAGTGTGATGAAATGCTAATTATCCTGCCATTTCTCATCTACAGTTCAAGTGCAGAATAGTGTTAAGGGTGCCAGCAAAACTAATGAAAAGGACAATTTAAGCTGTTATGGACCGTGCAGCTGTGGCTGTACTCACCAACCAGCGAGTGAAGAGCCAGTCTGTAGGAGCTGGCGTGTCGGTGAGGCTGCCACTGGGTACACACACTGGTCATCCTCACCTGATATGCATTCAGGTTGGTCACCCCGAGATACACTATAAAAAGAGAGAAAGAAATTGTGACTGTTTCAGCTTTTCAGTTAGTTTTGCAATTAATGGATGATTAAAAAGATTTACATGTTACAGAGGAACTTTTTATTTATGCTCATTCGTCAACATAACTTGTTCCATAGGAGTCACATGTGGCAGATTTAGCTAAACTTCCCATTTTCTTTTTACATCGTGCCACTGGAGTGTTAACAGAATTAGCATCGTGACATTTTAAAAAAAACTTTTCTGGAACTTTAAAAATGTGCATTATAGAGCTGTAAGCATTCCTCTCGCCACACTTCCACATATAACTACATTCAGCTCTCATCAGAGAAACCACATACAATCATGTTTCCAGATTATAGTCCTAAAAGCAGATGGCTGGTTGGTTTCAAGGACACCAAAGCACATTTCCATAAAGTTATTTACAGACATAGGGAGAAATATAGCTGCTATAGTCTTTGCTAAAGAAGTTTAGCTTATGCATGTATTCCCAAACAAACCCACACAGTCTATTTATGCAAATGGAACATATGCACTTTTGGTGTCTGGCTTTTCTAAGCATCACTTGTTTGAAAGACATTAGGATGCATGTTTCTGTGAGCTGGTAATGGCCTTGACTCGCCTCCAACAAAACAGTGTTTTCAAGTTGAGCTAAGTACATAATATACATGATTTTGACCTCCATAAAAATGCATAATTTATCTCTGCATATGCAATATCTTTCTAATTTTGTGCAGACAACAGGAGACAAAACATCACTAAGGCATGGATCTGCTGTTCATGTTTGTGCTTATATTTAAAATAAATCATTGGTCCACCTACTCTAGAAATTTGCATAAAAACACCTGATTCAACAGGTAGAGAGTAGCTTTCCAGTTATTGTGTTGAATAAACACACTTGATAATGTGACACTTCCAGGTGAAAACCCTCTAACTTAAATGAGAAATGCATCTTTTTAACGCAGTCTCAATCTCATATTTCACTTCATCTTTGGCTAATAAATCTCAAAATGTGTATGGACCATCAGAGTCCCTGACAGATGCTGCTACAGCTGATAATTTGGGCTGTAAGGTGTAATCAGTTGTTTCTCTGTCATCTCAAAGAGATGCTTGGTGAGACTTTTAGCAGTTATGACTAGGAGAAGAACATGTGGTGCAATAAAAAGGACAAAATTAAGGTTAGTGGGCACATAGAAGACACTGTCCTTATAATAGGTAGCTATACGTAACCCTATAGATATTTATTTGACTGGGCATTAGCATGTGGAGGCTGGACATGACCACTTCCATCCATCCAACCATCAATTTTCCACAGCTTATATCTGAGGTTTGGTTGAAGGGGCAACAGTTTAAGCAGGAAAGCCCAGATTTTCCTCTCCTCTGCCACTTCTTCCAATCCTCCCAGGCAAGCTGAGAGACTTACGTAGAGCCTCCAGTGTGTCCTGGGTCTTCCCCAGGGTCTCCCCTGGTGGGACAAGCTCACCAGGAAGGCATCTAGGAGGTACTGTACTAACCAGATGCCCGAGTCATCTCATGTGGCTCTTCTTGATGCAAGGTAGCAGTAGATCTACTTTGTGCCCCTCTTGGATGACCAAGCTTTTCACACCATCTCTAAAGGGAGAGCCCAGACACTGCGGAGGAAACTTATTTCTGCTCTTTCATGATATGATCTTGTTCTTTAGGTCACTAGCCACAGCTCATGACCAAAGATGAGAGTAGAAATAAAAATCAACCTGTAAAACAAGAGCTTCACCATTTTACTCAGCTCCTTCTTCACTATGCAGAGCCTGCATCACTATGCATGCCGCAGTTACCTGCATATCGATCTAATGCTCCATTCTCCCCACACTTGTGAACATGACCCCGAGATACTTGAAATCCTCCATTTGGGGCAGGATCTCATTCCCGGCCCAGAACTAATATAGCTTTTATTGTAACTCCTAATTTACTCTTTGAGCCTTTCAAGAGTTTTACATTTTAAAGAAAGACACAAGACGGAAGTGACTTCTATTTCCTTTTAAGATTAGCCAAACAGCTTAACCTAGTCAGATCTCCATCAGCAGTTATGCTTTACCAGTTAGCTTTTCTAAACCTAATCATGTCTTATTTTAGGTGGATTGTTCCCTTTAGAAGGTAGTCGGTCTTTTGTTATCAAGGAGCTCATGATTTGAGAATATATACATTCAGTTTAACAGTGATAATTAGGCATTGAGATCTTATTTTGATTTGTAAAAATGGCTTTCTTTTATGTTTGAGTTGTTGTTTGTGCAACTAGACAGTGCAGAATAGATTAAAGGTCATTTGCCCTACAAAGTGAAAGGATACTTTTTTTTATGCTCAACACAATTTTCTTCCCAACATTTATGATACTTATTATACTTAAAACTTATTATACACTTAAAAAGACTAGCCTTATAATCTGGAAAACATTTGAATATGTGTAAATCGAGCATATAAATCACCAGTTTTCACATCAAGTGATGGGTGCTGATATTAGTTGCTACTGTAAAAGTATTTCGCTTGCCTTTACATCACTTTCCATCACTTGAAGGTAGCTTTCAGTTCCAAAATATGGTTACTGTTTTGTATTACTTACTTTCTAAGATGTGTGCTTGTTTTTCTCAACACTAAACCCTGTGCTGTTGATCGTGTAGAATTTATAAAGCCTCGCAAATTATCAGTTCATCAGATTAAACTATAGCTTTTTAAACACCACCACTAACATATCTGCAGTTAACAGGTTTAAAAGGAAACCCTTAAATGCCACTTTTCTTCTTGTTTTCAACAAGTGTGCTACTTATACCGGTGGCTGACATTGACATATCAGCCCACTCATCACTTCTGGTCCAGCGGCTTCATTAACATGCTGTCGCATAACATGACAGACACTCCATTCCCCTCCTGGGATCACACTGGCCTTATCGTCTTGTCCCTTTTTTCAAATAGACCATTCTCACCATCTTTTTATTCAGTTTGTTCCCTTCTTCTGTCCTCTTTGTCTTTTCAAACTTGCCCTTTAATTCAACCAAGACATGTTTAATTGTCATGCAGGTGGTGAGAGCAGCCTTCAGTGCAAAGTGACATTCTCCATTTAAAAGGTACATGTTTGTGTATTTAGCTGACACTTGTATTTAGAATCCCCACCCACAGCGGAATGAAAATGGATGATAGGGTGGGGGTTTGCCAACCCAATTCAAGGACACTTTAAAGAGGAATGCTTTTTGTTGGCTGCTTTTGAACTGTCATGAAGATCAAACTGACAACTTTTTAGGTTCAAAAAGGATGATTTCACCAGTGGTTCAGCCTCCTGTTAGAGAGTTAATTATTATGCAGGAGAGGGAAATCTAGGATTTAACTTGAGAATGAGGCCAGGCACTCAAAAGAAGGCTTCATGTCACCAGTGAGATAACTTCAGCCAGTAAATAATCCAATAATTCTGCAGGTCATTCCAAGGCTGTGGATGTGCCATTACAAGTGTTAGTTGTATATCAGGATGGTGATATCTGTGCGTGACTCTCTGCTCCTCTAATTAGATGAAAGGATAATGTTGTATTCCATAACATTCAGAAAGGTGGCATGGACAAAGAACACATATAAATGATGAAACACTTGAGTAACTGGAACAGAAAGAGCTGTCTGAACATGGAGAAATACTGGTTTCAATGTGAAAGCTTTTTAATAAAGGATGAAAAACCCTTGATGTAAAAAAATTGCAATTCTATGTCACTATTCTGATTTCTATCACAAACTTGTGTCCCTTATTTTTTTTATTCCTCATCCCAGGGGAAAATTTATTTTTTTAGATGAAAGTTTATTTTCAAGTGGGGAATATATATTTTTTTTACCTTTATTACTTTACAACTCAAGACAAACTGCACAAAGTTACTTAAATGTTTAAAGATGACAGTAACACATTTTTTTATCAAATGGATTTACTGTATTTTATTTTATTTAAATTTAATTAAATCTTTGGTTTATTTTATATGTAGCTGTGCCATTTATAACTTGTAAGTACAGTTGACTTGTACAATTACTCAACTATCCAAAGTCTGATTAAAACAAATATTTCAACTGTCTGCAGATTAAACTTTTAACTCAACAGTCTAAAGCTGTTGCTTCGATTTAAAGGAAAGGGCGATGGACTTACGGGTCTTTGCCTTTCCTGACAGGGCCTCGCTGGATCCAGTGGTATAGGATGCTATAACCTTGACACTGTACTCTGTCCCACTCAGCAGGTTGACGATCAGCATGGTGTTCACATCCTCCCCGACAAAAGTCTCCAGAGCTTGTCCAGGAGCTGCAAAGAGGCCGAACAATTGAGGAAAGCAAGTCAAGGAAGAACAGATGACCCGTGAAGGGACGGAGCAGAGAGCAGCAGATTCAGAGGTAATCATTAGGTTCATATCTCTCAAGGAGGAGAGGATGAAACCATATCATCTGCAGTACATGCACCTGATCATTCTTCCTTAAAAAAGCCAGCAGAGTTCAAATGGATTCTTGAAAGAGACTTTAAATGAGTGTAATAAAATTTTATTTAATTTTCAATATTTATTTTGAGTGTATCTGTTACTGGAATATGTTAACATAGCCTTGAACCATTAGCCGTAGGCAGAGATGCTACAAGCTAGTAGCTTAAGGCTTTAGATGTCTGGATAAGTGTCTTACAAAAGACTTAATATTATATTATTGTTACATAATGTTTATGTCTGCTGCAGACAGACATGCAAGGATCATTACCTGATGAATAAATAAAGATAAAAATACTCCCCAAGTATTTACAGAATAATTTACTGAATAAACTATGTGTATAAATGTACGGTTCCCAGAGGAAATTAGTGTCTGAAACTCTGCACAGATATTTTCTGTTCACTCAAGGAGAGCAAGAAAATCCACAACATCAGTGTTCCATCTAACAGATACTTCTAGCTTTTTTCTGAACATAATGATCTTAACAGCTGAATTATAGTTAGTTCAGTTTCTGTAAAGGGTTCAACGTTTTTAATACTGTGATTTGTAAATAGCCGAATTTGGAAGTAATAACTTCTTTTTGTTTGTTGAATGTGTTGAGTAGTTTATTATTGTGTGTAAATTACCCGAAAGAGGTTGGTAGACGACTCGGTACCCCATGGTGGGTGAAGGTGGTACGTCCCAGCTGATCCTGAAGCGGTTGTACCATTCCTCTGACACTCGCAGGTTCTTCGGTGCTGTAAGAGGAACTGATGAAGCAGGAGAAGAAAGAAAGGAAAGATTATTTGTTTTCTCATGAAATGCTGCAAATGTGGTCAAATAATACATGATTAATATAATTCTCCGTACAGCAGGCCTACTGTAAATGTGCAGAGATCATTCATTTGGGTATTTTCAGCTTTGAGCATCATTCTGCACATTCATCTGTTTACATGTTCAGAGAAAAGGTGATAAATAAAATTTTAATTAAAACAATTAAAGGAGTTTGTTGGAGGGGGGGAAGACAATCTTTACAGAAAAGTTGAAAAAAATCTACTTCATTAAAACTAAATCTGCTAATAATTTATATAAATATAATCCTCAACAAGGCTGATTAATTAAAAATTGCTTTAATAACAGACAATGTCTTCATGCAGCAGAAGAGGAAAGTACAGGAAGAAACTAAAAATACAAGAACAAAGATGGCAAGAAACAAAGAAATAAAAAGTTTGATAAAAACCTAATAATGGTTTAATTTTTTTCTCAGTTAAAAGTTTGAAGTCCCTCAACTTTTACATTGTGCACAATTAAATGAATATATCAGAAACAAATTAAACCAGAGGATTTATTACTAGATGACAAGTGGGACAGAGATTTTAGAAGCAGAGCTGTCTATTAATACAATATTTTAATATTAAGTGCTTTCATTCTTTAAGGAACATGTAATTTTCAAGCAACCGGTACATTCACATTCTGTCCATTTGTAATCTCTCTGCTGCTCTTTCTGATAGATTCCGATCTGCAGTAGATCCTTTTGGTTAATGGAAAGACTTCTCAGGTCTAAATCCCCATATGATTCTACTGGCTGTTCAGATGTGCATTTAAAGTGCTGAAAACCTCCCATTATTCTCTCCATGTTCCATCATTCCTCCCTGAGCCGAGTATCAGGGCTTCTCATGAGCTGAAACCTTTAAATTACACCGGCTCTTCTGCCTCATTTTCCCTCTTCACCCTCCGTGGTCGTTCGCCATTAAAAAACCAATCATACTTTCTGCGCTGTACTCCGCCATCACTGGCTGCTGTGTTAAACTCCCCATGTCATAACCTCCTACTCTGTTGTATTATCCACCTTAACCCTTTCTGCACCTGAGAAAAGGCCCATCATCGTCGGTGCTCTCCCTGCCATCCTTCCTGTGATGTGTTCACCCAGTTTGAGAAAGTGGAGATTTAATTAAACTTTCGGGCACAAATGCTTTTTCATAGGTCAACGACCATTTTTTTTTTTTTTTTTTCCCTCAAAGCATGGGTAATATTTCTGCAAGAAGACTCAGTTTTGGTGCATGCAACTGTTACCTAATGCTTCTTTGAATGTCACCAAGTCGTCCAATTCTTATGGTAAAACAAACAAAAGAAAAAAAAGTCATGGCTTGATTTTTAAGGTTTCATTACATGCATGGTGCAGTCAACCAAATGATATGACAAGCCACAGTCAGGAAGGCAACTTGATTTTTCTATTCTATGAATAATTTAGTATTCCAAGGTGGTCTATTTTTTAGTTTCTTATTATTTTTTAAACATTGCTTTTGTTTTTTTTTTCTGTAATCAGTTTTCTTTGATCCCATTTCATGTCTAAATTTTTATCAGCTTTTTCTCCCATTCATGCCTGTGACAATGAAAGACAGAATTTTAAAGATCATACACTGGATGTTAAGATTGAAAACGCTCAACCAACATCCTAAATAAAATAAAACAAATCTTGTTAGACAAAATAAACTAGGGTTAAATGATGATTACCATGACACTCTTTCATTTTTCTCTTGGCAGCTTTATTTGCAATTTCCATCACACCTCTCTTTGGTAGAGTATAAGGGAACATTGTGGGACTTGAGAAACTCACTTCAGAGTATTTAACATTTGATGGGTGTACTGTACCTCCAGTCAGTGTTACTGACTTACTGACTTACTGGTGATTGACAGGTGCTCTCCATCAGTACGACAGGAAAATCAGTGCAAGCTGCACTTGACTGTGCGAACACTCACTATTAGCCTGTCTGGTCCTGAACTGCAGACCTTGCCAACATGGCAGCTCACCTAGAAAATCTCTCTTGTAACACACTGAACAAAACACCAACATGAGTTTTTGAAAACACTTGAGGCAGGGAATGAGCCTTTGGTTGCTGAATCTGTTTTAACTTATTTTCTATCCAGAATTCAATTAATTAAAAGAGTTTTCAAAGGGCAGAAAGCAAAACTGGATGCCTCTGATTTGCTTGAAGTACTAAGCTTTACACAAAATAAGAAGAATGCTCCTTTTCTTCAAATGTGACGCAGCCCTAGTAGAATTATTTAAAGACTACGAGCGACCCTGCAGACATGCATTATTAATGATCGACTCATCGTGTTTTAGTTCAACTGTCTAGTTTGCCCACAACGTTCTGTCACTTTATGTATTTTATATGTATTCTTTCTCTTTCTTGGACTACTAAAAAGCTTGTCACCCTCTCTATATTCCTTCCACACATCTTTTACTAATCACCCCATCCCTCAGTGGATCAGACCCTCCGATTAGTCTGCCTCTTCTCTCATATTATCTGTCTTCAGTTTGGGGCAGAAAAACTCAATCACCCCCTCTGCATTCCCTGTCATGCCTCCCTCAGTGATCTTCCCATCTTTCACAGGTCCAAACCTCCAGATTACACCAGCTCCCGTCGTCACACCATCCATCTTCACTCTTAAAAAGCTCAGACACCCACCCCCCACCTTCTTCTGCATTCCTTGTCATTTTTCCCTGGGTGATCATCTCATCCCTCACTTGCCAACAGGATCAATTCATCATCACCAGGTGTTGAAGACCCGTCGTTTAAAAAGCAGGGAGCATCGTTAGCGCCTACTAATGTGTGTAATGTTCTGCACATGCAGGGAGACATGACGCAGAGGGGAGTAGAAAGATAAATGACTTAAATTTTAAGTCTCTCTCTTGCTGAATGTCAAGAATATTGCTGTAATCCATTGGCAGCCCAGAAAATAATTAGTTCCTTCTTTAGCATTTATGGCATCCAGTTACATCTAAAGAGAAAAAAAAACTATTATTCACACAATTGTGTGTTTAGCTACATGGTTAAAATAAAAGTTACAGTTGTGCACAGAGCGACTGAGACAGATTGTAATTTCTTTTTCATTCCCTCAAATTTTCTTGAGAGTAAGGAACTACTTATGTAGGGGGAATTTAAATGTAATGGTCCTGAACTTTTTCTATAATTTTGACCTACATTTGCTTTATTTAGCAAAAGTCATTGTCTTTTCTATTCCATTTGGACACTATAAATGCAAATGAATTGTATCAAAGAGAGGCAAGATGATCACAACTGAAGGGAATGAACAAAGTCAACCACACAAGCAAGGGCATACAAAAGTCAGGTAGGTCCTGAAGATTCAGCTGAATGGGAAGAACAAAATCTAAGCCATCAACACATTTTTACTTATTATTAAATACCCTGCTAGAATAATAACCCCTACAATGGAGGAGATAGAGGCCACTGAGTGCTTTACTAGTGTACTGTATAAGTCCAGCATGCTGAGACTAACGGGGGCTAATGAGCAACAGAGCCACTGTCCAGGCAAAAACAACCAAGATCTAGGAAAACAACAGGAAGATGGCCTCTGGTGATGAACTGCTAAGTGAATGTCTCAGGCAGCTGCAACCCAAAGAGGGAGATGAGGAACTATCAGTGTGATTGTTGACGATTATACTTTTACTTTCCAATTCAAACTAATGCTCTTAAGAGTATATCTTCTATTAAAATGATACAATTACACAGTGTTTGAAGAACATGAGACTTTCTAAGAAAAAAAATGCCATGGTTGCTTTTAAACAGAATGTTTTAACTGAAGACCCCATAAGCTCATCTGTTTAAGATTCCCTACTCATTTTAAGCCCAGCTATGCCGTCCTCTGATTTTATCCATTATTGCTATATGTATTTTTTGTATAGTGTCCTTTGGTTTTATGAAAGGTG